>NC_065584.1:165537457-165846832 GCF_024542745.1 Macaca thibetana thibetana | reverse complement strand
CCCGTCTCCTGCTTTGTTTGCAGTTACTCTCCTAGAGTAAGGGTGCACTGGAGGCTCCTAATGACTCCTGGTCACCTGGTTTGTGCTCATTGCTCACCTGGTTTGTGCTCATTGCTGGGCTTGGAGCTGTGCAGGTACAAGGACACAATGTCCTCTCACACTCGTTTGACCTGTCTCCTCTCCCAGTGCCCATCCTGAGACCCATCCCCACCCTTCCTCATGCAAACATATACGAGAAAAATTTCAATCCAGCTGATGGGGTCAGGTTAGAGTGTTGAAGGAGATCATTCAGCAGAGACGATTCAATCTTTTGAAGATTCCAGGAAAGAAAATTCTGATATCTGAAGTAATCAGGGAAGGCTTCCCAGAGGAGAAGCAACTTGACCTGGACCAGGAATTGTGGCTTATTTGTGGTAGGACTGGCCTAGGTGGTGCAGAATTTAAGCAAGGAGAAGAGAGGTGATAAGATCCTAGTGATAGTATAGACTCCTGCCTGCAGGAGGCCTTGGAGTAGGAAGCAGACAGGGATCAGAAGAAACGTCCAGACAGACAACTTTCCTGCCTCCCTCAAGGACCCATTTCTTTGATTTCGGAGCTTTCCGCTCCCTGGAAAACTGTGAGTGGGAGCTAGCCTAGCCTGCCTCAACCACCACTGGGTGGTGA
Source organism: Macaca thibetana thibetana (assembly GCF_024542745.1). Classification (NCBI taxonomy): domain Eukaryota; kingdom Metazoa; phylum Chordata; class Mammalia; order Primates; family Cercopithecidae; genus Macaca; species Macaca thibetana. The sequence continues at coordinate 165,846,169 of NC_065584.1, read as the reverse complement.
TGCAGAGGAGGGAAGCATTTAGGGCTTAATGGGCCCTGCAGAGATGGGAAAGTTTCTCCTGTGGTCTTGATCTGATATAATTCTTCAGGGTTACCATATACCCACTTTTCCCTGAAATCCACACGCAGCCATCACAACTTTAAAAAAAAAAAATAGCGCTGACTTTTCACAGCAAAATAGCATTGCAAAAGAGTTTGTTTTAGAAAGTCACAGTCTCTCTTAACTCACTTGGATTTTTAAGCATAAATTTCAATCTGGAGGAATATTGGAAAGAGGGCACCGGTAATGGATTCATCCCAGGAAAAGTATTTATTCTTGCCTTTCCTTGGCCAAGGAAAGTTTCTATGCTGGAAAAAGCACCTCACCATCCACCAAGCTGTATGACAAAGATTATAAATAGAAATAAAGAAGTCATTCTGACATGTTTATCATTTTGCCTTAAACTTCTGGAGCTCCCAGGGCAGAAAAAAGCTGGATCTTTTCCCTCCTACTTGGAAAATATCATATTTCTTTGGGTTTCCAAATAATATCTCACTATGATCTTTACTTTTTTAAAAAGGCACAGACTTAGACTCTTTAATGAGAGGATATTTATTCTAACTCCTCATTGTTATAACTAAGAAACAAAGGAGAAGGAATGAGAGAGGCAAGGAGGAAAGGAGGGAAGGAGGGAGGAAAGAAAGAAGGGAAGTAGGAAGGGAGAGAGGAAGGAAGGAAGGAAAAAATACAAGAATATCCATTGAATATCTACTATATACCAGGCACTGTACTGTGCATTTTCCATATGTTACTTCATCTAATCCTCATAGCCAAATGATCTGGAAAGCATTCTTGGCCTCATTTTCATGACCAAAGAATTCAAGGTACAGTAATTAAATGCCTTTCCCAATGTCTCATAGCTAGATAGAGACAGAGTGTTGCTCATCTGGTCTTCACCACAGCACTGGGAATTGGGCCAGGCAGGCCACATGATACCCATTTTTCAGATGAAGAAACCTAATTGCAGAGAGGCTGAGGCATTTGCCTTTAGTCTGAAAGTTAGTGAGTGACAGAGTTTGGATAAGAATGCAGTTCCCCCAGCATCCTGGTCAGTGGTTTCTCTACTGTCTTACCCATAAGGTATACATGGCATGTTTTCCTTACTTGGACCAGTTTTTCCAAAGAAATGAATTGCTACTGTGATCTCCTTGGAAAGACCTTCTCAGGGATCAGGAAAAGCAGTAGGGACACTCTCCACCTGTATTGAAAGTGCAACCATAGGGCTGGCCCAGTGGCTCATGTCTGTAATCCCAGCATTGTGGGAGGCCAAGATGGGAGGATCACTCAGGCCGGGAGTTTGAGACCAGCCTGGCCAACAAAGTGAGACTGCCATTTCTTAAAAAAAGAGAGAAAAAGAAAGCACAACCCTAGAATTTAAGTCTGCATGGGGAGGAGGAAATAATACAACTCACACAGGAGAAAATAATGATTTGGAGGAATCAGTGAAATCTCACTGAGAGCCATTCATTCTCCAGGTCTGTGTGTTGCCCATGCTATCACTCTGGCTAAGGTACCTTTCCCTTCTTCACAGGCCCAAAGCCTACCTATCCTTTGAGGTACAACTGAAGACCCTCAGTGAGCAATCTTCCAAGGCACCCATACGTTCTGCCCTGAGGTTTGGGGAATAGGGAAGAGGCAGGAGAAGAATTCTAAGAGGGGGTGACATCGAGCTGGATCATGAAGGAAGAGTAGGAGATTGTCAGGAACATATGAACCTTGAAGAGGATCTTTCAAGCCAGGGAATCAATGACAAATGTACTGCCCTAGCTGGAGCAGAGAGAGAACTGCTGGGGACGAGGCTGAGCTGGAGATGGTGGCCAAGCCATGGGTTGCTCTGGTGTCAAGCCAAAGAGTTTGGACTTTATCCTTTTAGGGATGGGAGAGGGTGTCTCAGCTTTGATCAATAAACCTTTGCTGCTAACAGGTGTGGAGCCAGGTACTAGAGATACTTCAGTGAATGAAACATCTCTTCCACCCTTGAGAAGCCCAGGGGCTAGTGGATTTTAAGTGAGAGAAAAATGATCAAAGTTGTCTTTTAGAAAGATATTGGTAACTGACATAAATTTTAATTCTTACTTGTACAACATCAAAATCATTTTGAAAAACATAATTCAAACTGCTGGCTCTGAAATCATCTGCCCGAGTTCAAATTTGGACTGTTCTACTTGCCATTGGACCTTGAGGAAATGATTTCACCTTTAGAGTGCTTCAGGTTCCTACTCTTATGACAGTACTGTTGCTGCAGCTGGGTGTGGTGGCTCACACTTGTAATCCCAGCACTTTGGGAAGCCAACGCGGGTGGATCACCTGAGGTCGGGAGTTCGAGACCAGCCTGGCCAACATAGTGAAACCTTGTCTCTACTAAAAATACAAAAATCAGCAGGGTGTGGCGGCATGTGCCTGCAATCCCAGCTACTTGGGAGGCTGAGGCAGGAGAATCGCTTGAACCCAGGAGACAGGGGTTGCAGTGAGCTGAGATCATGCCACTGCGTTCCAGCCTGGGTGACAGAGTGAGACTCTGTCAAAAAAAAAAAAAAAAAAAAAAAGACAGTACTGCTGCTTCTATTACAAATGATGATGATGATGAGGATGGCAGCTAACACCTGCTGAACACTGACTACGTGCCAACCACTGTTCTAAGCACATCTGCATGAACTCATTTAACCCTCACTACAACCTTTTGAAGGAGATGCTATTATTGCTTCCATTTTATTAACCCAGAAGTGACCAGCTTCTGGTCACAGAAGCATTGGATATCTTGCTCAGGGTCAAGTGGGATAGTTACTATTACCTCTTATTTTCATTCCTCATCTTCTGCCTCTATTGACAAAAACAAATGCATTAGTAAAATTAAAATTAATCATGCATTGTAAAGGGAAAACCTGGCAGTGATGTAAAACACAAAATTTCTTTTGAAGTCTATCCCCCTTGATTTCAGCATGATGCTAGTGTAGGGATGGCTATTTCCAACTCTGCATTTTCAATGAAGCCATCACAGGCCTCTGACCCAACCCCTTCCAACAGGGCACATGAAGCTTTCAAGCTAAAACACATGTGATTATTGCCCAGCCTATGCTAAGTGTTTGTTAACAGCACTTTCATTCCAGTGTTTTCTCAGCCTAACAAATTAGACCTAATGATTTGCTTTCCTGCTGCATTTAAAAAAACATGACTTCATGTTTTTTATAAACATGTTTAACCATAAATCTGGTTAGTCTGATCCATGAGCCAATTCTGCCTGTGAAAAAAATATGAGAATTCTTCCAATGTAATTTAAAATATCAAATGTCCCTGGGAATCACTGCAGTAACAGCAACCACAAAAGCAGCTCCCATTTTCTGAGTGTGTTACTATGCTTTACAAAGGTGCTTTGCATTTCACATGCACTAGCTCCAGAAATCCTCACAGCAGGCCCACAAGCAGGTACTATTGGGCCCATTATACAGGTGAGAGATCTGAGGCTTAGCAAGGGTATACAAGGCTGTGCAACTGACTAATGGCAGAGCTAGGATTTGAATCCAAGTCTGTCTCCAAAATCCTCTTTTTTTACACAAGTTTGTAATACAAACAAGAGGGGAAGAGGAGTCTATGGAAATGACCTAGAAGCTTCTCATTGAAATTATCCTGAGATGGACTTGAAGATGAAAGCATTTAAGTGATCCCCAGATGCAGGCCACCACCCAGGTAATTATAACAGTGCAGAATATGCTCCTGAGAGGTTTGCCAAAGCTGGCTACAAACAACTCGGGTTAAAACAGGACATCAAGCCAGCCTGGTGTCATGCGCCTGTAATCCCAGCTACTGGAGAGGCTGAGACAGGAGGTTTGCTCGAGCCCAGGAGTTCAGCCCTGTAGTATGCTATGTTGGTGCCTATGAATAGCCACTGCACTCCAGCCTGGGCAACACAGAGAGAAAGCCCCTCCCTAAAAACAACAAACCAGGACGTGGAGTCAAAGCAAAAACCATGCTGAGTGTGAGCTCTCAGGCACAGTGATGTAAATTCTCTGGCACTCAAAGCAACTGGTCAAATTATACCAGAGAAAGCCAGGTGTTTGTGGACCAGGTTTAAATCAGGCTCATGGACTGGGTGTGGTGGCTCATGCCTGTAATCCCAACACTTTGGGAGGCTGAGGTGGGCAGATTTCTTGAGCTTAGGAGTTCAAGACCAGCCTGGGCAACATGGTGAAACCCCATCTCTTCAAAGAAATAGAAAACATTAGGCGGGCATAGTGGCAAGCACCTGTGGCCCCAGCTGCTCAGGAGGCTGAGATAGGAGGATCGTTTGACTCCGGGAGGCAGAAGTTGCAGTGAGTTGAGATTGTGCCACTGCACTCCAGCCTGGGTAAGAGAAAGTGAGACTCTGTCTCAAAATAAATAAATAAATAAATGAATAATAAATAAATAAAATAAACCAGGCTCACAGGAAGTGTGATTTAAAATGAGACACTCATCACTGTCTGTTTGGAAAGGTTGCCTCTGGCATGTCTCAATCTTCCCTGTCATTATCACTTGACCATATCCAGAAGAAAGCCAAATCAATGCCATCAATCCAGCCCTCCAGGACTGTGCTCTGTAATTTCTACAGTACATCAGTCACACTGGGAAAATGTCACCTTCATAGAGACTGAGAACACTTGCAATCTCCAGGCTCCATGATGGATGCAGTAAAAACTTGCAGGATTTCATTCAGGATTGGACAACTGCTTATCCTCCAAGGGCCAGTTTATGTATCTTTTTTCACAACTTCCAGAGAAACTTCCTACCCCAGTTTGGGCTCCTAAACCACCTGACATTCTTGTATTATACGAATTTTCATGTGAATTCTATCTATTTAGTTTTTGTGTCTCATTTCTCCACTAGACAATAAGTAGGTTGGGGGAAGAGACTTTATCCTAGTATCCTGGTATCTACTACAAGACCCAGCATGTAGTTAGAGTTCAAAGCAGTTTATTAAATCAATGAGAAGCATGATGTCTGGGTGATGGGTAGGTTGGTAAATAGATAGGCAAATCAATGAACAGAAGGTTGAGTAGGCAAATGGATGGGGAAATTGTAATTTTGTTGCTGGATGGACAGCCGGATGGTTGGAAGAGTAGATGGACAGCCGAATGTGAGGGTGGCTGGTTGGATGGATGGATGGATGGATGGGTGGATGGATGAATGGATGGATGAATGAGTAGATTGTTGAATGGATGACATGGATGGATATACTGTGGGTGATTTGGTAGATGGAGAGACTAGTGGGTGGATAGATGAATAGACAAGGAGCAGACAAGTTCTCAAGGAGCCAAGTCAGTGAGCCATTTTAAATACAAGTTTAAGAACACAGGTGACTCAAAAAAGGAAATGGAAAGTTGTCCTTCAGGGGAGTTCAAAGCCAATCTTACCCAAATCAAAAGGGAAACGTAGTTATAGGCTGTATTTGTAAGACTTTTTCTGCTTCATAAGACTTTATGAAATCTTAGGAAGCCTGGTCTCCATAATGTCACAATATTGCACATCCATATTATTAGTTAAGAAAAAAAATCAATTTATCAATTGCGTGGCAGGCAGAATTCTAAGATCCCCCCACCAAGATTCCCAGAATGTGGTATACACACATACCTTGCTCCCAGTTTACACACATACCTTGCTCCCAGTTACCCAATCAAACACTAATGTAGGTACTGCAGTAGAGAGATTTTGAAGATGTAATTAAAGTCCCAAATCAGTTGACTTTAAGATACAGATATTATTCAGGTGAATCTGACTTAACCACATGGGCCCTTTAAAAGAAGAAAGTATTCTCTGGCTGGTTGCAGGAAGAGAACCTGGATACTCAGAGCACAAACAATATTTGCTGTACAATTGTTGACTTGAAGGCAGAGGGGAACACATGGCAAGAAGTACAGGTGGTCTCTGTGTGCTTACAGCAGCCCCCAGCTAACAACAAACACGGAAATGAACTTCAGTCCTACCAGCTTAAGGAAATGAATTCAGCAAACCACAAGAAAGGGCCCAGAAGTGGATTTTTCCCCATGGCCTCTAGACAAGAACTGGGCCTGGCCAACACCTTGATTTCAGCCTGGTGACACCATGGGTAGAGAACTCTGTCACTCTGCACCATGCTTCCTATCCACAGGACTGTGAACTAACAACCTGGTGTTGTTTTAAGTCGCTAAATGAATGGCAATTTGTTAAGCAGTACCATGAAATTAATCTATCAGTTTCATCCAGAACAATTCCGCAAAAGGAAATTCACACTTGATAGAAATGGAATTGTTATATTTTCTTCTGGTTGATTGAAGAAATATTTAATAGCAGCACTCTGTCTCAGATAGATTCAAATGCTGACTTCACAATATGAACATTTTCCCATATAAATAAACATTATTTTGCAAGATTTTAAATAGCTACATATGATTACATTATATGGAAACACAATAATTGACTCAACCTTTCCCCTACAGCTGGGCATTTGGGAGGTTTCCAGTTATTCACTATTATAAACATCACTATAATAAAAATTATTGTAGAGGCATTCCTGTGCTCTTCCCTGATAAAGTCTTTAACATCAGGTGTCAGAAGTGAAATTGCTGGCTTTAATATAGTAACCATTTTTAAATCTTTCAATACAATTGATATTTTCACAAGCATTATATGAAACTGTGCAAATCCCCACATCTGACTACAAGTAAGTAATGTAAGAAAAATCAATAACTTACTCTTGTTTCTTCATCCTCGAGCATTCATATTTATCATATTGTCCCCAGTTACTGGCATTTCTTTCTATTTCTCTGCAATTCTGGGACAGCAGCATATGGTGTTGATCAATTAAATCACTGACAATTTTTAGCAGAGTCAGTTCTACTTTCTAATTTTTTCTGTTTCTGCTTTAAACCATCCTAGCCCATTGTTGGCTTCTTTATGGGTATTTTTTTTAAGCTTCCCCATATGTTATTTCGCTTGAACCTGTTATCTCTTATTTCATAGAATTGATTTTTTTTTACCGCAGATAGTTCAAAGCAGATGCTATCCAAACTACTTCTATTTCCTGTAACAATTTTTTGTGTTTTATTTTTCTCTACCTTTCCATGCTATGGTTATTTCCTTGTTTTCTGTTCCATAACATTTTCGTGGGCCTAAGTTTTGTCTTTTGTTTTTTATATAATTTATTCATCTGTGATGATACCACTGTATCCTGGCTTGTTATTTTTCACAGGTGTGTTATAGGTAGATGCTGTGAATCTCATGGGTCAGCTCTATGGGTGCTGCTAGAATCCTGCCTGCCGACCTGAAGTTAGGATGGAGGCTGGTTGATGCCAGTTTATATTCCCAGCTCAAGGACGCAGCCGCCTAAGTGGGGGCAATGGGAGGCAGCTGGGCTGTATGTAATACCTTCCATTTACCGCTGTAAGGGTCTCAGCGGTAGAAGTCTGCAGGTGGGCCATCCCCAGCATCAGGTCTGCCGCCTTGTCGGTCAGCGTCTATGCACCACTCACCATTCCTAATATGCTGGATACTAATAGGCCATGGTGATCTTGGATGACTTAGTTCTCCCTTTTGAGCCCTAGCTTCATCTATAAAGAGAAAAATACCTAGCCTAGTCTCCTGACTTCAAAGGGTTACTAAGAGTGACACAAGAGTCAAGGAGTTTTATAAACTGCCCACAAATCCTGGGTTAAGTATTATATTTAGAATGAAGCTTGGCAAGGGGCTGCAATGGGTAGAGAGAGGAGACAGAGAGAGGGAAGATCAAGTGGACACTGCCAGCAGGAGCCTGCGGACAAGTGCTCCCGGACACATGCTCTCTCCAGAGGACACAGGTGCCTACAAACATCAGGACACAATCTCAGCAACCTATCTACTGTTCCTACTACAAACAGGACTTCATAAACGTCAGTGCAATGGCAGAGCACTGACAGAAACATTGAAATGGAAAGAAAATGTTTTAAATGAAGGCCACTGTGCTGGCTGATAACCTTTTGATGACTCAATGTTTTTAAGACAGCCTTTAGCTATGATGTCTTACTGTCCCTCAACAGTTGATCCAGTGGCTCCCACTGACTACAGTACCATGCACACTCTTGTTCTGGCCTCCAAGGCCTCCAAAATTTGGATCCAATCTATCTTTCCAGACTTATCCTCCCTCCAGGTCTTACAAATATCCTCTCCTCAGGCCAGGTGTGGTGGCTCATGTCTATAATCCCAACACTTTGGGAAGCCAAGGCAGGAGGATCATTTGAGGCCAGTGGTTTGAGACCAGCCTGGGCAACATAGTGAAACCCTGTTTCTATACAAATTAATTAGCAGGGTGTAGTGGCATGCACCTGTAGTCCCAACTACTCAGGAGGCTGAAGTAGGAGGATCACTTGAGCCCAGGAGTTTGAGGCTGCAGTGAGCTATGATTGTGCCACTGCACTGTAGCCTAGGTGACAGAGCGAGACCCTGTCTCAAAAAAAAAAAAAAAAAAAAAAAAACCTCTCTAGATACTTTGTCTCCATTCTTCCTTCAACCTGAAATGCCCCTTCCCTCCTCTCTATAATTTATTTCTCACCTATCCTACATCTAGTCCCACCTTTTCTTTAAACCTCTTCTGAGAAAGCCCATCCCACAATTGTAGTCTCTCACCCAAACTCGTAATACTTTTTGTTTCTGACACTGATTTGACATTGATCACCAATTGACTTCCACGCACTATTTCTTGTGTTGCTTTGTGTTGTAAACTGAGGCTCTTCTATCCTAAACACAGCGGGACTTAGACATGCAGATGATTATCTCATCTAACACACACTCTGGAGGAACTAGGGACCTTAAAGGCTTCTGCACATCCTCAAGACTATTCTCAAAAGTGACAAACTTTTATCCGTCTTAGGACTTAATTCCCAGAAATAGACGGTCACTTGAAAAGAAAACTAGAAAGTGAGCAGATGATTAAACAGTAAAACACTATGCATAAAGTGTCATGTAACTCCAAATGTTAGAGATTAATTTTCTTCTGGAGCTTATAATCTAGTTCAGAAAGCAACTGCAAAGAGCTTTTCAAACTCTCCCAAGCAGCTGTCCAGGGGAGCAATTATATGAATTTTACCACGACCCTTTCCCCATCCCCTCTGCTAGGTATGTAAAACAGGTGGGATTCCATGCATATTTAGTGAATAAATGATCAAATGGACAAATTCATCCCCATCTCCTCTTTCCTGGTTCCTGGAAGAAAATGTTCTCTTGGGCTGTCCCACATTGCAAGGAGACCTTTTTCTTCTATGAGCGCTCACCATGAACTTCTCTCTAGAATATTTTTCAGAATTGGACACATTCTCAAGGGCTCTGTCATACAAGCCTTTCTTCTAGATCAACTGGATAAGCCCTTGTAATGAAGTGCTGCACAAAATTTCAGTGCCGTCTGTGTTAGTGAATACCTTGGACCAAGTTAAGGTCACACAATGCCTGGGCACCTCAAAAGTTTCCACAGTAATTCGAATTAAGTGGTAGAAGAACTGAGTCATCACATGACATATGTTGGTATGGGCATGCCAGCCTCCCCAATAAAATGTGTTATAGGATATTCTGGTTGCTCACAGACGCATTTTACATACCTTGCCTTTGCCCTCACCAGTGTTCAATTATTCAGTACCCGTACGTAAATAGACAGTGTAGAATATTCCATTAACCAGCATCTGAAATTTCTTTTAGTGTTAGGTATTGGGAGATTTCCTTTTATAGCAACCAACTTAATAAAATAATAATTTAGTGGCCTAATATGAATTCAGTGTTAAAAACTGGGGGAAAAAAAAAAACTGTTAATGACACACTATGACTCAAACAATGGTCCTTTATACACAAAATTAAATAAGCCGAGACCAAAACAAGTGAAACGCAAAATGGAGAGATAAAACTTTTTCCTATGAAGCCAGATTGGTAGATCTGGCATATCAAGTTTATGTTAACAATTTAAATTTGATTCATGTTAGAGTTTTGTTTGCACATCATTTGTAAATTTGTTTTAGATTTATAGATGTGTAAGAACTATAAGCTGAGGAACTTATACCTAGTTTTTATGTTTGTATATATTTAAATAACATAATAATCAAGGTAATTTAAGTCAACAGTGTACATCCTTGGGAATGTTTTCCCTTAAAAAGAATCTGTATCTTACTCAGGCAAGAGCAACACTACTCCTGAGCTTCCTAACCACACAGTCATCACCAAAGGGAAGGCAGGCAGCTGGCTGGCAAATGCGTTTTTTAAACACCTAACTTAGTGCTGGGCAAGCACCCCAGCACGGGAACCGCCTGGCTCAGTAGGGAATTTAAACCCAAAAAGAAGGTCTGCTTGTTTGCATGTCTGCTTTGTAAATATTGTCCCAGGCGGGCAGGAAGGGGCAGGTTTTCAAAACACCCATAATCATCTTCTTCTGTGTATTCCTTTTGCTTCGGACCTGACTCACAGAATGCAAACAGCCTTTAGCAGCCTTGTCAAATCATGAAGCAGTTTCTCCAGGGCTGATGTGATCTCTAAGCCAGCCACTGATTTTATCAGTGCACAAAGCTTGTTCTTGGGGCTGTTAAGGCATAAATCCGCCTCTCCTGCTTTCATGTGGTTGTGAGACCTGGTGGGAGGATAGGTGTTGATACAGGAATTGGGGCTTTCTAGTGCTAGCTAAATGCACAAAGGGGAAAACATGCAGTTCCAGGGTGGTCATGGTAGCTCTCCATGCAGCCATGTGACTTGCTCCCAGCTTTGGATCTTCTAGAAGTTCAGGCCTGGCTACCTCCTACATCAACAATGAATTAAAGCCTTTCCAAAACCTTATTGTTGCTTTTATTAAGCAACAACCAAAAGCCTTTCCTGTGTGGCCCTTTTGCTTGTCCCTTAGTCCAAGTACTATGACAAGACCTCTGTCTCTGCATATTATCAACCAGAGGAAAGATCTTGGTTTTATCATACAAGGAAGATGAGTTTGTTCTGACATTAGAGACTTTCCCAGAGTTTTTGAGATTTTCACCTGTGAAGGAATCCCAATCATTCATTAGGAAAGACACATGTGCTTTCAGCAAGTTGAAATCCTGCATGGACACCTCTCCTGGGACATCTGGAGCAGTAGGTGAGGTGCCTGGCATCCTTGCCCAAATGTCAGAGCTGACAGAAGCCTAGAGCCAGTCCTGTCCAAGCTTCTCGTTTCTCAGGTAGAGAAACTGAAGTTTGGAAGAGTCAGCCTTCCTCCAGTCACATGGCCACATGGTATTAAAGCTAAAAGTAAAACCTAGGCCTCCTGTCTCTTAGTCCAGAACTCTTTCCACCAAACCACAGTTATGTCTTCAAAATAAAGGAGACACTCTCTCCCATATTCTCTAACTATGCAGTCATATTATTTACAAAAAAGGCACTGAAAAGGCATCATTTTCTTCTGCAAGATGCAAGACACAGGGATCAGAGTACTTTAGAGCTGAAAAGAGATCTTGGGGTCTGATATGGTTTGCCTGTGTCCCCACCCGAACCTCATCTTTAATTGTAGCTCCCATAATTCCCATGCATTGTGAGAGGGACCTGGTGGGAGGTAATTGAATCATGGGGGCAGGTCTTTCCAGTGCTGCTCTCTTGATAGTGAGTAAGTATCACAAGATCTGATGGTTTTATTAAGGGGAGTTCCCCTGCACATGCTCTCTTGCCTGCTGGCATGCAAGATGTGCCTTTGCTTCTCCATTCTTCCACCATGATTGTGAGGTCTCCCCAGCTGTGGAACTGTGAGTCCATTAAATCTCTTTTCTTTAGAAATTATCCAGTCTTGGGTATGTCTTTATTAGCAGCATGAGAACAGACTAATACAGGGTCCAACTGATTTATATTCCAGATGGGATCATCGCAGTCCAAAGACAGCCATTTACCCATAACAGAAAATGAGTCAGAGGCAAAGCAGAGACCTGTGGGTCTGGAGCCCAAGACAAACTTGAACTCAGGCAGCAGATCTCTTCCACACCACAGATTAGCTGTGTGTCTGTGGGACAGTTGCTTAACCTCTCTCAGACCTTTTTATTCTCAGCTAGATAATCTGGATAGTCTAGAACCAACTGCATGGAGCTGTTGGGAAGTCTAAAGGAGATAATGAATACAAATACTCATCACAGTGTCTGGCCATCAGCATCATCATTGTCATCTTCACCACCTTGTCTCCCCATCCAGGGAAATTTCCATTATAGTATTTTGCTGCTTCTAAGATTATTTTTCATTTTGGTTTTTTAAAAACATAAATTCTAAAGTTAAATGTTTTGGGTTTGGCATTTCCTAATCCAATGCCTGGAGCTTTGGGTCAAAATTGAATTGAATACTTTCCACACATCCATCAGGAGAATAGCATTCCTGCCTAGTGATCTGATGACCATGGGAAGTCGTCTTTAGCTTTCTGAATATACACACTCATTTCAGGGAGAAATCCTATCCCAATAACCTCCTTGTATATGAGGGGACAGAATCCAGCCATCCTGTGGCCCCAAGGGAGGTTCTGTACAACTCTGCGGGACTGGTCACCCATGATGTAAAGTCTGGTTTCTTTACATGAGGAAGTACAGAGTGGCAAGAGCAGTTCACAATTGAACTAAGGAATCGCTCTCTTCCTTAGGGCTCTGAGAAGCATGAATGAAGAATAATGGTGTTTAGGAGCCCTCCAGAGCCCCACCATGCTGGCATCCTGAGCTTGGACTTCTAGCCTCCAGAACTGTGAGAAATATATTTCTGCTGTTAACAAGGCACCTAATCTATGGAACTTTGTTATAGCAGCCCAAACTAACTAAGACAGTGGCTCTGATAAAAGATCCCAGTTTGTCCTCACCATTCCTTTACAAAACCAAGGGTGTTCCTCCCATCATTGTACAAATGAGAAAACACAGGCCTGGAGAAGTTAAGTTGCTAGTCCAAGTCATACAGCAAGCTAGTAGCAGAATCTTGAACCCAGGACCTCTAAGTCCAAAGCCATTGCTCTCCTGACCACATTCCAAGATAGACATGTGAACATGTCAGAAATCTTCCAGGAAATGTACCCAACCAGTAGATTTATTTCAGTCATTCAAAGATACAGAGAAAAAGCAGCAGGAACTGACCCAGAATTGCAGGAAAGTGATGTCACTGCTCTCGCCAGCCCACGCCCCATGGTCATTATTTTAAAAGCGATGAGACTATCCATTAGAGCTGGTGCTGGAGCCATGCCCCTGTCAACATCCGGGTGTGTGGGCAGGGCCTGAGCAGATCCTCTGGAGGCTGCATTGCTGACACTGTGGGTAAGGGCTGGAGCCTCAGTGGGTAGGGCCTGCCCACGCCCAGCTGAAGGCAGAGGCAGAGCCATCAGGAAGGGTGAAAGAGGTAACAGGGCTTCCTTTGGGCTTTGGACCCTGCCCGGCAGCCATTGACGGCTTAAGCCAGCCTTCAGGACATGCAGCCATGATTCTGTACATATGTCCCTTTCCCACCTTAGGGTGCCTGCCTCCTGGGTACCTCCACTCTCAGGTGCCTTGTTACTGCACTCAGTGCCCTGTGCCTTGTTACTGCACTCAGAGGATAGAAGGCTGTGATTAATGCAAGTACCAGGCCATGTTGGCAGAATTAGGACTCAAAGAAACAATACAATATGACTCCACATGAGTACTTCCAAGTACAATAGTACAGTTGTCCCTTGGTAACTGCAGATTAGTTCCAGGAACTCCCTCAGATACCACACTCTCCAGATGCTCAAGTCCCTAATATAAAAGAGTGCAGTATTTGCATATAATCTGCATACATCCTCCTGTATACTTTAAATCATCTCTAGATTACTTATAATACCTAACACAACGTAAATGCTTTGTCAATAGTTGTTATCCTGTATTATTATCCTGTAAGGACAAGAAAAATAGTCTGTACATGTTCAGTGCAGATGCAAACATTTTTCAAATATTTTCAGTTTGCAATTGGTTGAATCTATAGGTATGGAACCCACAGTATGGAAGGCCAATTGTACTACAGAGTAAGTACCTCTACCAAAGCTGGGTATAGTGGATTGATCACAAAAATCAATCAATCATTCCGCTTCTCCTTCCCTCCTCCCCTCAGATCCTTGTCTTTTGCAATGTAACTATGCAACTTCTCCCATTAAAAGGTAGAGTCTAAATCTCCTCCCCTTGAATGTGAACTGACCTGGCTTCAGCCAAAAGAAAGCAGCAGAAGTGCTGGTGTGCCATTGGGTTTTGAGATTCAGGCCTTCAGAAGCCATGCATGCTTTCCTTCTCTCTCACAGAACAGCATCAGTCATCTCGAGAACAAACTCAGGCTAGTCTACTGGGTGATGAGAGACACATGGCCCAGTCACCCTCATTCACTGAATTGAGAGCTAGCCAATGCCAAACCCATAAATGAGGCCATCCTAGACCAGCCAGCCTCCTGTTGTCCTGCCGATAGACACAAAAGCGAGTTGAGATTAGCCAAGCCTGTCCAGATCAGCAGAACCAGCTGGTTGACCCCCAGGACAATAATACACAGTTGTTTCAAGCCACTGCCTTGGGGGTAGTTTGTTACACAGCAGTAGCTTACTGATACATTGGAGAAAGAGAGAGGGAACTCTTCACAAAGAAGGGGATGCCTCAGCAGGATCAGGAAGAATGAACGGTAGTTTGCTAGATGATTGAGCAGAGAAAGCAGCATTTACAACAGCAAGATGGCAACAAGCAGCATTGCATCAACAGGACCATACAATTCTGGGATGTTGCTAGAGTCTAAAATGAAAGGGAGAAGCAGCTGGACAAGAAGCTGGAGAGGAAGGTGTAGCCCAGCTATGGTAGGCCCTGGGTTCCAAGGCTGAGCTATATCCCCAGAGATCTACAAACCTCCGAATCAACAGTTTTACTTTATAACAGGTTTTTGGAAAGTTATTAGAAGGTGTAAACTCAATGTTTTTGTCCCCACATCGAGTACTGAAATATTTCAAATATGAACAGAGATGGTGAGAATGTCAATTACTCTGCAAATCTACTAGAATGTGAGTTTCTTCTCTAACTCTGATCTAAAGTAAGGTTTTCAAAAGACTCCCTCAAGAGCATGATGATGGTTTGTAAAGACCCCTTAAGAGCATGATCATAACATGTGTTTGATGAAAACTAAAGCCTGGATTTTGGAAAAAGTCCCAAAGTAAAATGACATGAAAGTCAAGGTTTTCCCAAGACTTTATTGAAGAGAAATACCAACAGTTTAAAAGGAGTTGTCTCAACCAGTATTAAGTACTCCAGCTGTGGGAAGACATGGAAAAACCAGCCACATTCAGCCATTAATGATTTTATTCATTCATTCCGCAAAGGTAGCAGTCATTGACTCTGTCAGATCCTGCAGTAGGCCCTGAGACTCTACAAATAAATGACATGAGCCCTGCTCTCTTGGTAGTCACAGGCAGAGGGAAAGAAAGGACATGGAACCACGCCCCACCATACAACTCACATGGGCTATAAGAATGGAGGTGCTCTGGAAACCCAGAGGATGGTGAGGTGATTTCAGCTACCCCTTCAACATAGACTATTAACAAATTTCCAGCCAGGTGCAGTGATGCATGCCTATAAACCAGCACTTTTGGAGGTTGAGTTGGGAGGATCACTTGAGTCCAGGAGTTCAAGACTAGCCTGGGCAAGATGATGAGATCCCGTCTCCACAAAAAAATGAAAATAAAAATAAATAAAAAATTAGCTGGCATGGTGGTGTGTGCCTGTAGTCCCAGCTACTCAGGAGGCTGAGGCAGGAGGATTGCTTGAGCCTAGGAGTTCCAGGTTCCAGTGAGCTATGATCATGCTACTGCACTCCAGCCTGGGTGGCAGAGAGAGATGTTGTCTCTCTAAAAAATAATAAATTATTTTACAAAATTTGTGATCAAGTCAGGGCTTATTTCACTTAAGATGAAGACCTCTGGTTATACTACCATGTTGCTGCAAAAGACGGGATTTCATTATTTTTTTGTGGCTGAATAGTATTCCATTGCATATATATACATTTTCTTTATCCATTCATCCTTTGATGGACACTTAGATTCCATATCTTTGCTATTGTCAATAATATTGTGATAAAAATATAAGTGCAAGTATCTCTTTGATACTAATATAGTGTTTTCTTTTCCTTCAGGCAGATGCTCGGTAACAGGATTGTGCAGGGTAGTTCTGTTCCATACACTATTTGTGAATAAACCTTTCATAAGCTCCCATTTTGCAGAAGAAGCTATATATGACACTCAAAATTGTGACTTCTCTCCAGACCAGGCCTTCCCTAGCCTGGGCCACAAGTGGGAGTTCCAAGGTGGCCCCTTTCAGGCCTCAACTCATTGAGAGAAACACAGATGAGGCCTTAGGGAAGAGCCATCTAGTTCCTCTCCCAACCAGTGCTATGCAGGGACTGCCTGGATCTAGTGCCCTCAAGGTGGCTGGCAGCCCAGTGTGCCACTCCAGGCTAATCCTCACTTGGCTAAATCCCTAGTTCAGAACATCCCTAAGCTGGCCACATCTCTGCAAAACCTGGGACACACCCAGGCTTGGTCTGCTAAGATTGAATCTCTGAAGTTTGCCCTGATGGTCAGATCAAATGTCTGGCTGAATTCCCACTGTGCTAGCTTTATCTTATTCTTGTCATCTTCCACACTGATAACTGGATCAAATAAGCTTTTACTGGCAGGACAAATCAACAGATAAAGGAAAGATTGTTCCTTGAAGCTGTCCTGGGATAACAAGTTAGTAAATTCAAGGGAAAATTGTGTTAGAGTTTCTCCTTGCACTAGGAACTGAAATAAATTTGAGACAGGTCAAAGAACGTAAAAATCAATCCACAGGACCTTTAAAAAAGAAATCAATATGTAAACGATCAACACATTGAACTGTGTTTCAAATATGAAAATATTTTACATATTTTACAAAATAACTGAAAGGGAAGAACAGGAGAGAAAACTTCAAATATGTAATGAGATCAGACATACTGATAAGAAAAGTATGAATACCACATAAATAGGCATATGATATGAATACATAATTCCAAAAACTAAAAATAACTAGTAAACAAAAATGTAGGATGGCTTTCAACCTCTACAGTTATCAAAGAAATACAAACCTATTAGCTATGATTTTTCACCTATTAAAATTATTTTTTAAGTTATAGTAATATAAAATATTAGTGTAAATAACACTGTTGTACACAATTAATGAGAGTGTTAATTTGAATAAATCTTTGGAGGCCATTTTCTTGTTTACTTACACTTCTAAAAATCATTCTATGGAAATCAGCAAAACTTGGGAAAAAATGTATATAAAATGGTCATTTTAAATGTTTAATAGTAAAAATTTAGAAATAAATTTGATGTTATTTTATAGCAATTAAAAAGATGACTTTGAAAGCTGAAAATGCTATGAATCAACTTTAAGATGTGTTGCGTATAAGGTAAAATTCTATCAACATTATGTAAAAAATATACAATAATAACACTAAAAAAATTCATCAAAATTCTTACAGTGTCTATCTTCAGTAGTAGGATTATGAGTTTTTCTTTTTCATTTCTGTATTTCCCAAGTTATAAGGAAATAACATGGTTATGTGGCTTACATAATGGAAAAAATATGTAATATGTATATACACATGCACCATGTAGGTTCTTTTTAAAAATGTAATAAAATGCCTCCGTTGACCACTCCAACTCCTAGTTATTGCTCCTTCCTCCAAAAGTCTTAGAACCAGGCTGGTTTCACACAGTGCTTAGAGCACAGACCCAAATGCTTGTGGAATGAATTAATTAATGAAGGAGCATTTCCTTTCTACACAGTGGCCTAAAACACAGTGGAGACTGCCTGGCATTGCTTACTAGTGAGGATGGGTCATGCTCTGCTACAGTAATAAAGAACCTAAAGCTGCAAGACTTCTTTCTCACCCAGCCCCCAGGTCCACCGTGGGTGTGTGGAGGACCCTGTGCTGTTATGTGCACCTAAGCACCCAAGCTGGCCCCTCCATCCACACCATTGCCAGTCACTGCAGCAGAGGAAAGAGGAGGTAAAGAATCGTGTGTTAGTTTTTGTACATTTCTTCTAGAAATGACACACACAGCTTCAGTTCCTATTTCACTAAGACAAGACACTTGACCACAACTAACAATGAAAGTGTGGAATGCATTATCCTCCCTTGTGCCCAGAAAAGAACAGTGAACAGTGTGACTGTTGCTTTTCATGCGTACACATCTCTCTACCCGCTTAGACCATGAGCACCCCAGGAGCATCTGGACCCTGCATGCCCCTGTCCTCCCTGCACTCTCTCTACCCTCCACACACCAGCACTGCTCATGCCTGGCAAAGCACCGGAACACTCTAGGTGCTCCCTGTGGCATCGAATAGCGATGGAGGTTGTATCTACACCAAAGATATCATTATCCCAGATTATATTCAAATACACATTGTACCCTATATCATTGTAGATGTACATTATAATCATCTATAATGATCTGCAATCACCTCCACTTCTCAGTTTCTGACAATCACAGGTTGCTGTGCACAATTCCCGTAGGCAATTCTGGCCAGGTCCATCAAACTGGTGCCATGAAGTGTTACAGGAACCTTTCCAAGCTTTACCTAGTAAGACTTCTCTGGACATCTTTCATGTCAGAGCCCCATCTCTCTCCACATCCGGCTTCATCCTTACACCCTGGCCACACTGAGACACTCATGGCTCCTTTGATGTACTGGGTTATCTGATTGCCCTTCGGCTAAAGTGCCCTCTCTAATCAGCAGACGAATTCTTACTATGCTTTGCAAGGTTCAAGTCAAAGATTAATTCCCCCAAGAATAATGAGGTACCACTTTTCTGCCCACTCTTTGCCTTATATAGACATAAAATGTATTAATCTCATGTGTTCGCATGACTCCACTCACCCACCCCATGCTCCCAGATTGAAAGGTAGGAGCATAAGTTACTGGGTTTTGCATTCTCCATGTCTGGTGTAGAGTGGTTGATTAATAAACGTTTGCTGAATAAATGGTCTAAGCACCTGCAATATCTCATGGTTTTATTGATCTACCTGGCAGTGACTCAGAGCTCTCAAGTCTTGGTATCTTTTTTGGTAAACAGGTCAGACTGATACATGTATTGGTGGCTTATCAAACACATAAGTGGGACATGGAACATGCACCAAGAGTCTTTGTAATAAGAGCATTTCATCCAGAATACTCTGAGTCTGCTCATTCATTTCCTGGCAGTCTCTTTTTGACTACATCTTAAGTTTCAAGTTCTCCATCAGAGCTCTCCAGGATGAAAAATGGACCCACTGAGAACACACATTAGTGACAGTGGATTTCACTGCAGCCCTATCCATTTACCAAGCACTCTACAGTTCTGAGTGTAATCCACAAAGAGAAGCTAATTCAAAGCCCTCTTTAAAATACTTGCTAAGGCTGGGCGTGGTGGCATGTACATATAGTCCTAACTGCTCAGGAGGCAGACACAGGAGGATCGCTTGCGCTCAGGAATTTGAAACCAGCCTAGGCAACACAGTGAGGGCCCCCATCTCAAAAACAATTAAATAAATAAACAAACAAAGAAATTAAAATCCTAGTAAGCTCTGATTAAATGCTATTTTTAAAGTTTAAAGTTGTGAGAAAAGCCATCTCTTTATGAAAATATTTTCTGGTACAAGCTGTGTGTTACTGCAATAATACATTGCAAAATGAATCAGAGGTAATTTTGTATTATTTCCTCAGAGATAATAACAAAAAACTCCATATCATTTAAAATTTTGTTTTCTTCTGTCACCCAGGCTGGAGTGTAGTGGTACAATCATGGCTCACTGCAGCCTCAAACTCCTGGGCTCAAGTGATCCTCCTGCCTTAGCCTCCCAAGTAGCTAGGACTATACATGTAAGCCACGGCACCTGGCAATTTATTTTTCTTATAGATGGGGGTCTTGCTGTGTTGCCCAGGCTGGGTTTGAACTCCTGGGCTCAGGAAATCCTCCCACTTTGGCCTCCCCAAGCACTGGGATTATAGGTGTGAGCCACTGCACCTAACCTGGCTTTTCAAGAGCAATGAATAACTCCTGTTGAAAAGATGCAAGGTTTCTTGCTTGGCCGTGCCCAGGGTGTCCTGGAGTATAATCTCCAGCCCAAACCCACTCTAGTCTTCCTAACATCCACCAAGATGCTCATCCCACATCCTGGGAGTTCTCCTGGACACCTCCCTCTCCCTCATCCCATGTCCACTCCACCATTCCGTCTGTCCATTTCATCTCTTAAACACCAGTTGGATCCACCCACACTTCTCCTTTCCTGCTGCCTCCACTCCAACCCACCATCACCAGGTCCCCAGCCCAGCACCATAGCATCCCCTGCCATCTTCCTGCATTTATTTTTGCCAACTATTGCCTATCACCCTCACCTACCCAGACAGAGAGCAGCCAGAGTGATCCCTTTAAAAAAAAAAAAAAAAAAAAAAAAAAAAAAAGAAAAATCAGACAATGTAACTCCCTTGCTTGAAACCACTTCATGTTTTCCATTGCTTTCAGGATGACGTTCACAATCTTGAGCGTGGTTTAAAAGATGCTGCATGATCCCCCTGCTGCCCCCTCACCCCTGCCTCCCCTTCAGTCCTGCCTTGCTCCTCACCTCACTTTCCCTGCCCCAGCCAATCTGGACTTCTCTCACTCTCTATCTTGAGGCCTCTCCACATCCTTGTTACCTAGGACATCCTTGTCCCCACTCTTGGTCTTTCTATCTTCTACTCACCATCCTCCTAGGCTCTGCCTACATGTTGCTTGCCAAAAGAGGCTTTCTCTCCCTGCTTCCACTTCTATTTCCACCAGCCACTTGCAGCAGATCCCCTATTTTTTTTCCTCGAAACTATCAACTTTGCTTCATATCACTGACCACAGTTTGGAATCACATATGCCCGTGATTTTTTCTTACCTATTTTTTTTATTTGTCTCTCTTTCTAGACCTACACTGTTCCACTAGCCATCTGTGGCTATTAAGCACTGGAAATATGGTGGGTCCGAATTGAGATGTGCTGTAAGCAGAAAATATATACCAATTTTGAAGATTTGGTATAAAAAACATAAACAATCTCATTATTTTTTATAGTGACTACCTGTTGAAGTGACAATATTTTGGATGTATGAGGTGAAAAAAAGTATATTATTAAAATTAATTTTACCTGTTTCTTTTTAAACTTTGTTTTAGTGGGGTTACTAGAAAACTCAGAATTCCAAATGTGGCACCCATTGTACGTCTCCAGGACAGCACTGCTCTAGATTGTAATCTCCATGCAGGCAGGTCTCAGCTCATTTTGGTCACTGCTGCATCCCCAGAGCTTAGCAGCCTTTGCAATATTATAAGCTGACTTCAGTAAACTGCTAAATGAGAGAATAAATGAGTGAATGAGTCAGACAAGCAAAGGAAAAACTTCCGGTTAAAAGAAAATAGTCATATGAATATGAATACTACAATTTTGTAAGCTCACTGTTGTTTTGTGTGAGGGAGAAATTTCTGATTGGTGACCATTTGGAACAAGCTACCACCCTCTCTAGAGGCCAAGCAGGACTACTAGGTTATCTGTGGTTAAACCAGATAAAAATCAGAGACAACAGAAAGGCAAAGATAAACTGTTGGAGGGTCTTTGACCTCAAGTTGTCCCACTTTTCAAATCCCCAAAACTAGGAACATACTCGGCACACTTTGACTTAAAAATAAAATCATAAATAACAAAAACAACTTGACAAAAGCATTCTACTTAAGTTCAAAGAGGACCCTCGTGTTAATAAAACTGTAATGAGCACCTATTAAGAATTTCTGGCGGGGATGCCCAGTTGCATGTGGTGTTTGTTTTTCATCCTATCCCACTACTGAATATTTAGCTCAGTGTTTCCCCAACATAGGTCCTACAGCACCCAAGTCTCAGAAAGTCCTCTGTGAAAATAGAAAGGGAATTCCCTAGACCAACACATCTGAGAGATACTATACACTATGTACCTCTCCCTGAAAGACATGGTGCATGCTGGTTTACAAAGGCATTGAAAAGATATTGGAAAATGAAAACAGGTCAACTTTGTTTAGCCCAGTTTGTCTCAAATTTGTTTGACCTTAGAATATCTAGTAACAGCTCAAGGAAGTGATGCTACTGAGAAATGCATTTTAGGAAGGGCTCATCTAAGCTTCATTTCCAAAACCATAATTAGGGATAAATTGTTCTGATATTGTGGGTAGTCCTACCTGTGGGAAACCCGGCTGTGATAACCAGAGTTCCACCATTCAATGGTAATCACTTCCCTTTACTTTGGGTAAGAGACAAACACCCACCGCAGAAGACTCAACCTCATGTTGATAATGTGTGTAGTTATACATAACGATAAGTAAATAAGGAACTTTGAGGGCATTGGTCTTACACACCCAAATTAATTATGTGCCTCTCAACATCTTCCTTTTTCAGAGAGCAGAAGTGGGAAAGACATCCGGAATGAAAGCAAATAATTGGACAGGTTACACAGCCAAGCTAGGCAAGGAGTTTGTGCCCTTCAAATTTCACTGTTGCACCAACCTGCTGCCACCCACGCAGATCTCAAAACCTGCAGCTCCAACATTTACCTTCTTAATGTGATATTCTGAGCCAGGGCACAGAGATACTAGCAAATCTGCTTTTTACACTTCTTAAACTGTATTTTCACCAGAAGTCAGAAGATTTGGACTATCTTTCTCTATTCTGTATCCTACCAATATATGTAAAGCACTTATAAAGTTAGTGTAAGTAGTAGATCTCAGGAAATGCTAGTAAGTAGCTCTCCTCTATGGATAACGTTCATGCCTGAATGTCTCAGTTCCGGAGATACAATGGTGACTGAGATGGACTAGTGCCTGATCTCATGGAGTGTTGAGCTTGACAGATACCACACCAAGGAGACACAATCTCTTCCTCTGCAAGGGACCACTAGAGCATATGCCTCAGCCATTCAGATGCTTGTTCTAGGACCAGCTACTGCCCATAGCTTGTCAAACGTTTAAAGTTTGTAAATTCCCCCAAAGTCACAGCATGGTTGTCTCTACATACGGTGTCTGCTAATTCAATCAGCTACATTGACAAGTGGAAGAGACATGCTATTTTGTATACCTAGTATGTACAAGATCATAACTCTAAGAAGTTTCCATGTATTAGTTCACATAGTACTCAGAATAATATATAATCATCCTATTTTAGGGGATGGATAAGCAATTGAGGCACAGAAAGGTGAAGTAACCTGTCCAAAGTCACCCAGCTAATCAGTGCAGGAGGTAGATTTATAACTGGGACTGTTGGGCTCCAAAGCTTATGCCCCTTCCCAGTTCATTATACTAGCTCTAATATTCTACAACCCAAGGAAGATATATAAAGTAGAGAGCATGCAAACTGATGGAGAAAGAATATGGAGAACAGTTTATTTTGCAGTCAAGAAAACCTAAAGGGGCTCTTCCTGGAATACTTCACATTTCTCTCTTTTTGTCTGATTAGAACCATCTTGGAGATATTGGTGATCTGAATTTAACGTGTTTTTGTTGAATGGCAGAACCCAGTCTTTGTGACTTTTCTCTCCTCTGGCTACTTGGTGGGCATACTCAGATTTGCTTTAAGTCCACTTACAGGGATGGCACTACAAAATATTTGTGGGTGCGTTTAGTTTGCTAAAATCACCCAAATGTCTGATGACAACTACAGTGCAGAGAAGAGATGAGGACTCCGGAAGATCACCCAGGGGGCATCTGCAGACCAGACTGCATTCAGAGTATCCATCTCATCCAGTTAAGCTTTGACGAAATTTGAGCTGAATCTGCACCCT
Organism: Macaca thibetana thibetana; assembly: GCF_024542745.1. Taxonomy (NCBI): domain Eukaryota; kingdom Metazoa; phylum Chordata; class Mammalia; order Primates; family Cercopithecidae; genus Macaca; species Macaca thibetana. The sequence goes on along the minus strand of NC_065584.1, from coordinate 165,822,331 downwards.
TTGTAGTGACTACTCCCTCCTCCCCAAAGGTGAGTCTCACTTGAAATGCTGTCCCTTTATCCCACTTTCCCTCCGCCACCTCTGCTACAGGTCAGTCAACAAAGCAGTTAGAAATTTGCCCAAGAATTCATGAAGAATTATGAAAAAATCACAATATCTACACAACTCATGAAAAGCCAGCACAGAGGCCACAGGATAAACCCTCCTCACCCCAGCCCTGAGACTGGATACAGGAAACAGGGGCGCATCAGTCCAAAGGGATATTGTGAGACAAGGACCTGGGATTAGGAGCCTCGGAACATTTTCTTCAAGGGCTTGGAGCCTCTACTTGCAGCGTGAAGAAACCTCATGTTGGCAGTGACTCGAGCCACAAGACCCCTGAAATGACCCTGACTTAATCTTCTCTCTATCGCCTTCTGGGCCCTGTTACCCTGGTAGCAACAATTCACTTTGGGCAGTGCAGTTATCCTTCTTGCTGAAGGGTATTTACTGAGCCCTAGCAGTGACATTATCCACTAATCTAGAGTGAGAGTGGGATTCTGGAATGTATTTCTTACCAAGAACACCACCCTTGGGAGGGAGGAAGACAAGCCCAACCTTAGATACCTGCCACCAGGTACAAGGGCCTAATGCCCACCAACTGATCACACACTTCAGTCAGGTGAAAAGTCGAACTCCCTGACTCAGCTTTCAAGGAGCTACAGCCCTGCCCCACCTTTATGATCTCATTTCCAGCCACAGGAAACTTCTAGTTCTTCTCTTCTCTAAATATATGTGTGTATATATATATATATATATATATATATATATATATATATATATATATATATTTTTGATCCTCTGCATTCAGTTCAGGATATTCCTTCCTTCTCAACCCTCCATCCTCTGGCCTAGGAGAAATTGTACTTTTCTTTAAGGCCCAATTAAATATCACTTCCTCCATGCTACCTTGTCTCTTTCCCCAGCAAAGTCGTTTACCATCACTTTGTAGTGCTTCCATATTGCTTTCTTTATGCCTCTGTTACAGCATGGATTGTAGGTAGTTGAATGTCTGTCTGTCTCCCCAACTAAACTGTGAGCTTCTCCATTGCAGGGAGATGCAATGGAGTCATCTCTGAATCCCAAGTATCTAGAAAGAATTGGTGGGTCGATGATGAGTGCATTCGGGTTGCAATTACTCTCAATGAATTCAACTCTATGAATACTGTTTTACGAATCCAATCTACTGTGAATTCTAATATTCCCCTCAACATGCTTTTTCAAAATCCAAGATTCGAGTAACATTAGTTACTATGAAGAGCTTTTGGACTCACGGTGACATAGGTCCGAGTTCCCACTCCACCATCTTGAGCTGAGTGGCCTCCACCTGGAGCTGCGTAAGTGATGCAGCTTCACTGAGTCTCCATCTGCAAAACAGGACAATGTCTTGTTCACAGTTGTCAGGAAGCTTGAATAAGATGATGCATGTAATGCTCTCTGCATAAGTCTGAATGTTTTAGGTGCCCAGTAAACACTGAGTATTAATGATGTTGATGGAAATAACCATAAAGCCACAGGAGTACAGACCTCTGAGAAGTTGACTAGCAGGCTTTAGTTTCATTCAAATACCAGAGAAGAATACACAAGGGTCAATATCAAATGTACTGAAATGTACATGCTTGGGGGGCTGGTGCTCAGATGCAGGACTCATTCATTTGAATTTTTAAAAAATATTTGAGTACCTACTATGTGCCAGCCCTTGGGAGTAAAACAGAACATGAAAAGTCTCTGCCTTTGAGCCAAGTAGAGGTCTTGTCTCTGAATGAAGAAAGGACTCTTTATTGTACTGGGACGTGGCTGAGATGAGAAGCCATCTCCACTGAGGGAAACCACAGATTTCTGCACCGCGTATCCCACAATGGCCACCAAGGGCCCATCGTGAGCAGGGCTCTATTCAAATAGTGACTTGGCCTCTCTGCCCCTTGTTCCCCCGAGCTCAGAGGGGTGATGTCCTCAAACAACCTCAACAGAGCAGAAGCTCGAGTTCATGCTTATTACGCAAGATTCAACAGAAGTATCATCTTTTTTGTATGTCAAAAATAGCTTTTTATTTAAAGAAATTTTATATGGTGATGTTTAAAGTAAAAATGAACTTCACTACATGGTCATTCTCAGAAAATTCCAGGATATATTAATGTGTTACCATTTGTAACATTACACCATGATTTTAAAATGTAGAACAGATTTCAGCTGTTTCTCAGTCACCTGGAAAGTTCAGGCATACACATAACCCACAATTATGTGGTCAGAGGAATCTCCGAGCCTCTTCAAAGCTACCAACCAAACAGACACCACTGAGATGGCCACGCCGTTTTATTTTTAAAAAATCATTCAAGCAAGAAGAAATCCCTGCATATGGAAGTCCCAAAGCCAAAATCCTCCAACTGCTTTCTCTCTCACTACCAGGAACTGAATTGAGAAATCTGATGAACTCAGTGTCTTCTGAAGCAGTCACAGACGAGTGACACATCAGCCCAGCAGAATTTGCAAAACACTCTACTATGGAGCACCACAATTCCTGCCCTCTCCGAAAAGGAAGGGAAACAAGGGAGAAGGGAAGAGAGCAACTTCAGATGCCAAGTCTGAAAAGAACACACGTTCCTCTCTTCCCCACTTTCTCTGGGAGTCCCACACCCCAAATTCAAATCAACAGGGCTCAGAGGAGCCTTTAGGATCACCAAAGGGCATGTCTGCCTTGTCTCTGGTACTGATCTCTGCCTGGGAGACCACAGCAGAACCCACACTGACTGGGATGTTAACCTTCCAACCAGAATGGGCCCTGGAGGTGGGTGTTTACCAGGGACAGGATGAGAGTGAGATAAGTGAGGCACTTGCCTTGGGCGCAAAATTGAAGAGGCCACCAGAAAACTCAATCATCAATATAAAGAATCGTGCAATGCAACACTTTAAAAAACAAAATTAGCACCAAAAATGTCACGATGAATGAAATATCAAAATTCTAAATAAAGATAGGGTCAATATTATTGATTATTCTTTTGCCTCTAGTGCTTACATTTCCTTGTGTCTAATATAAAGCTTTAGAGTCGTCTGGCCGTGAGCATGGGGCTCAGCTGCAAGCACCAGTTGGAGTGGAAGAGAGACGAGCAGACTCACTCATGGCTCAGCAATGTTGGTGCAAAACAATCTTTTGCTGAGTAACATGGAAATGGATCTAAAACATATGGATTAAACGCCTCTGAAAATAAACAGGGTTTTAAAAGGAAAGGAAAGGAAAAGTACTTAGCCACTATGTTTGAGGTTTTCCTGAACCCAAACCTTTGGAAAACTAGCATAAGAGTGAATTACTCAGCGCCTGTAACACAATCAGCTTTGAAATAGACTTGTCATAAACCACCAGTCTCTTCTAAAAGAATTTTTTTTTTTTTTTTTTTTTTTTTTTAGATGGAGTTTCACTCTTGCTGGCCAGGCTGGAGTGCAGTGGCGCAATCTCGGCTCACTGCAACTTCCACCTCTCGGGGTCAAGCAATTCTCCTGCCTCAGCCTCCGCGGTAGCTGGGATTACGGGCACATGCCACCATGCCTGGCTAATTTTTGTATTTTCAGTAAAGACAGGATTTCACCATGTTGACCAGGCTAGTCTCAAACTCCTGACCTCAAATGATCTGGCTGCCTCAGCCTCCCAAAGTGCTGGGATTACAGGTGTGAGCCACTGCACTCGGCCTTAAAAAAAATTTTTTTTAATAGTGCACTCAAACTAGCTCCCTTATGCACTCCTTTTGGGGCTCAATCCTACTGTTCTTTACAAGAAGGAGCATGACTTTACACACCAACAGGGGCTTGGGAGGCACTGGAGACCCAGGATTCACTAGGACTCCTGAGGGGAGCCTTTAGGAGGCTTGAGGAGACCAAGCTGGGAATAAGTCCATCACAGCATGACAAGAGTCCTCCAGAGAAGGTGAACAAGTAATGATTTGGACTAGGAGCCAGACAGACACCCAAGGGCATCAGCCTGTACCACCTCTGTAACTCTGAGCATCAGTGTTTTTGTCTCCCACCTGTAGTTACCACTGCCTCCTCAGGAAGCTGGAGAGAAGAAGGGTCCACACATGGTGAGAGCTCAGGCAGCAGCCACTGTGTACAAGTGGATGGCTCAGGTTCACCACTGACCAGCCCCCAAGACAGTTCCATGGGATTTTAGAAACCAAGATCTGTGGTTACCAGTGCTAAGAGATCAAGCACAACCAAGGAGCCAACCTAAGTCCAGCTTTGAGGAAAAATCTAGGAAGTAGGAGAGAGAGGGAGGCTGAATCCCAAGGTCTGGGAGTCAGTCTTTGTTTTAGTATGTTCCAGTTGCTATGGTGATGTGGGCTGATGCAAAGGCCTCCGGACAGGAGGCTGGCTTCCCTTTGAAAGAGATGCTGCTGATCACCCACCAACACTCAGCGTTCCTTGACACTGTCCAGGGCAAGTGTTTTGGTATGGCTGGCAGAAGGAGCGCCAGGCAACTGCAAATGCCCATCCTAGAGGGAAACCCCTCTGCCAGGGTGCCCCTTCCCTCTGCTAGAGTTCCTCACATACCTAGAAGGGTTCTTCCAGTGGTGAAGGTGTTGTCTAAACTCTCTAGACTGAAGAAGCCTTACTCTCACCATCTTCAATAATTCATATGATCATGTTTTTAGAGCTGGCTCCAGGCCCAGAAAGGGTTCTTCAGATCCCTTTCTAAGTTCTGGGACCACCCATCAGCGAGGGGCAGCCTCTCTTCGGGTGCTGTCCCATTCAGGGTATCATTTTCTCCCTTGAGGAGAGCTTTGTAGGAGGCAGACAGAAGCCACAGCTAAAAATTGGAGCCCCCACTCCCCACTGCGCCTCTGCAACAGAGCTCTTCCATTCCTATCCATCTGACTTGCCTCCTCTTTTCAAACCCCACCTTCAAAACATCTTGCAATCAATCAAATTTGGCTTTTTGACATCAGTGAAAAAGGATGCAAGATCCTGGATAGAACTTGCCAAATTTTAAACCCTGAAAATAAGGTATTTTTTCCTCACCAGCTTTTATATAAAAAATATTGGGAGATTTAAAAAGATTAACAGACCAGGTTGTAAATAAGAAGCTTATTTTTGCAAAAAGCTCACAGCTTTGTTTGTCTCTCCCATGCTCAGCTACAAGCTGGAGTTTCCCGGACCAGCACCTATCCTATACAACCCTTCCCACCGGTCCTCCACATACCCCATCTTTGTTGGATTATCACGCATGCGATAATTCCAGATTTCTGTTTTTAATTTTAATTCCAGTTTTCAATTTTCACTGAAAATTGTTTGATGGACAAACACACACACACACAGCAAGACATCCAGAATGTTAAAAAGACATAGCAGGCCAGGTTCAATGGCTCACACCTGTAATCCCAGCCCTTTGGGAGGCAGTGGTGGGCAGATTGCTTGGGCTCAGGAGTTTTAGACCAGCCTAAGCAACACAATGAAACCTCATCTCTACAAAAATGCTAAAATTAGTCCAAAAATATTAGCTAAAATTAGTCCCAACTACTTGGCAGGCTTGAGAATCACCTGAGCCTAGGAGGCTGGGCTGCAGTGAACTGTGTTCATGCCACTACTCTCCAGCCCGGGTGACAAAAGTGGGACTTTGTCACACACACAAAAAAAAGACACAGCAACACAAACCGCAATAAAACTAAGCTAACACTATTGATATGACTGCCAAAAGCAAAATGAAATGACCCAGGACCGAAGTTTTTCAGACTGTGCTCCTTGGAGCCCACAAAGCTCTGTGGAACTTTTTGAGAGATCTCAAGACAAAAATCAGCTCCCACCCCCAACCACAGCCACTTCTTATCTAGTTTTTAAATTGGATTTACTAATATTTTATTGGAAAAATCATTCCGTGGTTCAAGTAATTTTTAAATTACTAGTGTAAAAGACTAAAGGAAAGAGGCCTAACGGCTGCTCTGAAGTACTCTCTCTTATGCCCGGTGTAGCCCGGAGTCTGGACAGGTAAGGGAGCTTATGCACATGATGCAAGTAAGGGAGCTTATGTACCTGGACAGGTAAGGGAGCTTATGCACCTGAGGCAGGTAAGAAACTTCATGCACCTGAGAGGTTGCAGGAAGAAAGGGGTTTAGGCCTTTCTGAGCTTCTGACTCTCCTCATATGCCCTCAGTGAAGCTTCCTCGGATCTCCTCTGACTGAATTTATGGTCTTCTTCATTCCTCCAGCAGGTCTTCTGCCCTCCACTCCTCCTGACTAATCTGTCCTAGCCCCCATCACCCTGTACGACAACTTCTGACTGGGATGTCTGTCCCCTCACCAGGCTGTTAGTTCTTTGAGAACAGGAACCATGTATTCAATTGCCTTCTCAGTGACTCATTCAGGGCCTGCCTCATAGAAGATTATCAAAAACTTTTACTCAACTTATTTTCTGCTTCCGACTGTGGTGGTGGGTGACAGAACACAATTGCACACCAGTGTCTTGGGCTACCCAGAATGTACTGGTGATGACCAATTCATCCTCCCAGGAGTGCCACAGGGAGGGAGTTGAGGAAGGTAATTAGGTCTTAAATTTCATTTTCAGGTTCAAAAAAGAAGAAACTGTGATCTTTGGAGTCTAAAATAGTTGTTTAAATGTAAACATGCATTCTCAGTGTCTGGAGCCAGAGTTAGATGAAATTCCCCAAGTGATCTCTTAATACCACCAAAATTACATTCAAATGCCTCTGCCAGGCAAAGATAAATTGCCATTTGCACAACGATTTTGCACTTAAAAGTAGCTCGATCCAGAGAGCTTTGGAAAATTTATTATGACAGGGAAAAGTGGAAACTTAAAGGGGGCCAAGATATTTAGTCTGCTGATAAGATGGCTTAGGGGCGACAATAATTATCTCCAAGAATTTTAAGGGTCATTATAAGGTCATTAGGAGGGCACAGACCAGCTGGGCTTCCTCAACTTGGACAACAGGAACTGACTTAAATTACACCAAAAAGAATTGGAATCAGAATCACAGAAAGTCATCAATGTCATAATGACATAGGCCCCCACGGCTTGAAGGCAGCTCTGTGAACCAGCAGCATCACCTGGGGGCATGTTGGAAATGTGGACTCTCAGGTCCTATCTCAGATCTGCCAAATCATAACTCTCACTTTAACATGTGCTGCTATGATTTGCTGGCATATTTTAAGTCTAAGAAGCACTGGTCTAACCTCACCCCACTAGAGAAGTCGAGGAACCTGCCCAGGTCCTGGTTGATAGTCCAGGCAAGGAGTACGGTCACAGTGACTGGCACCCATAAAGCAGTCCCCAAGGAACACTCCAATGGTTCCCATCTTTCCTGACTGGCAGAGCCACAGAAAAGGGTGCCTGTCCTCCAGGCCACTGTACTTTCCTTGTCCCAAGGGCTGGGTGCATACCTTACAGCCACAAAGATTCTGGAGAACAGCATGAACTCCTCACCTCAGAGAGGGCCAAAGAGTGCAGCAGGCTCCTGGGGAAGCCTGTGGCCCTCTCCCCTCTGTGCGATGTCTAAAAACAGGTGAGACAGCAATCTGGCATGGACACCTTCCATGCCAGAACAACTATCTAGATGTGCTTTCTCCGTAACAGAAAATGTCTAATGGTACGGCTCTGCTACTGACAGGAGAGAAAGAAATTCACAGGGCTTTCAAAGACCTGGTCTTCAAAGGTTTTCAAAGTCTGGGCAAAGCACTTTAAACTGAAGTTGCATCTAAACCCCTGATACGACTGCCTTTCCAGAAGATTCAAAGACATTCTAGTGCAAGGAGCTAGGCTCTCCAGCTCCTTGCTCTGAGCGGATGCCTGTGCAAGGAAGGTCTGCCCGCTTGTGCTCCCCAGGGCTCACTCACCTGCAGGGGTGGGGAGGGAAGGGTGGATTCAGATTCCTGGAGTCAAGCTGAGCCTAGGCACAGGCCCTAAAAAATAACAGGGGCAGAGAGGAGTAGTAGCTCCTCTCCCTCTGGGTGGGCTTGTGTGTTTCCTGACACCAAGGGAACTAAGCAGACAGCAAATGTATATTTGATGACATTTCTCTGCAAGCAGCCTCCCTTCTGAAGAACCAAGGTTGAACAAAGCCTAGTGCCAGGGCACACAGAAGAAAAAGAAGGACTAGAGGGCCTGCCAGAGATGATAAGATGGCCCCCGAAGAGAGTGGCTAAAGCAAAGAGGTACAGCTTTAATAAAAGTCACCATGATAGTCACCATCCTACTCAAATTAGCAATGTTTCCACCTGCCAGACTTTAAGGAAAGGGGGGTCAGGCCCAGTTGAATAGCATACAAAATGGTATAAAGGAATCCACCACTGAGAAGTCTCCCCTGGTACCCACTGCCACTTCCAGCCTCCTGCCAAACCAACCAGATACAAGAGAGTAACAATGTGATCCTTTCCTATTCACTGTCCAAAGGAAGCTGAAACTGCCTCCAGATAATGGCCAAAAACCAAGCAGTGAGAGATAGCTGATGCTTTACCCTGATAAGATCAAACATCTGGGTATGTGCCATCATGTAGAAAGAGATGTGTAGTCCAGACTTTGAAAAGTCTATGCATACTTCGAAAAGATATGCAGTCTTGTGGATGTAGCTCACAAACTTAACTTTGTCCCCATTTAGGAACCCAACCTACATGTTTGCATTTCTCTTTTGAACTATAACTGCAAATGCAAATTGCATTTAATCCATCAAATTGTGATGTTCTGCCAATACCACAGAAGGTGATAAAAAGAGGTCACTTAAGCAGCAGGCTTCAAAGGAGGCTGATGAGAATAATTGAATTCACCCCTTCCATCCTGCTGGCCTTCCCCACTGAACGCCACTCTTGCCATTTGATCTGTCTGTCCTGAGGATTCAGGTACTGCTGCAACAGGCAGAATGCCACAGGACTGATGAAGAGCTCGTTTCTACCACTTCTCATGACAGTTCCTCCCCTCCTTGGCCCTTCACTCCAAGAGTGTCCTGAAGTTCAATAGTTTTCTTACCAGAAAGCCAAATGTATGCTGGAAACTGGAATCTGCATAGGAGTCCACAGAAGACAGTCAGGAATTCAAGGTCATCCAAGGCCGCATATCCTCCTGCTCCATTCATGTCATCAGTAATCTCATAGAAAGATTCTGAGCATCCATAGCATGTATTCTTCGACTCCAATCCTTTTAGATGGAAGAAGCTAAGATTCCTTCTGCACTATTAAGAGCAGAAGGAGGAGAAGAATAAAAATCTAAGAGCACCAGAATGTAAAACTGACAGGGATAAAAACACTCACATGCGCGCACACACACACTTTTGTGAAAAAAAACTCTAACTGGAAGATTGGGTACTATACAATTGCATTCTCCAAACTTCTGTGGTGTGTCATGTATTAGTGATGTCTACCAGACAGAACCCTGAAATGCAGAGCTGGAGGAGACCCTCCAGTCCAGCCGGGATCAAGTAAGTGCCCACTGCTCTGGGCAGAGCAAGTGTCTTGGTCAGAATCTCACACCTAAGCAAGGCTCAAGCATGAAGTAAGGTGCTTCCTGCTTGGCAATGACCACTCAGTGAACCCCTGGACAAAGTTCCACTCCATAAAGCTTTCATCCTGGAGTGATCTAGAAACCAGGCCTTGGAGGCCACTCCCCATCAATACCCAAGAGTACTTCACTCCCAGAAAGACAACAAAGCCTCTTAGAAGACTTTGCATTCTCATGAGAGAACAATCAGGAAGAACTGATCATCCGAACCAGAGGGCTGTGATAATATTTTGAAAATGACTTACTTTTATCTTTCCTCCAAGTAGTATAGGTAGGGGAAAACAGTTGACTGATTTTTATCACATAAAAATTCTTCCATTTGTCTTTAAATAAGAATTTTTTTTGCATTGTGATCAATTCCAGAATTTTCATCAATTCCATCAACAAGTTCTTGGATGCAAAATAAAGTGAAGATGGAGCCCCTATCAAACAGTTACTAGGTTAAGAGAGAGGACAAAGGGTTGGTGAACATAATTCAAAAGAAATGCACAACTGTCTTTAAAATATACCTGTAATTGCTACCATTTTAAAAGATTTCTCTGTGCTCAGCACTGGATTAAATGCTTTACGTTGTACCAATTACTGTAATTCTCATAGCAACCTTACAAGATGGGATTGCATTATTCCCAGTTTACAGATCAGCAAACAGGCACAAAACATTTGAGCAATTTTCCCAAAGTCACAGATGCTGTCTCAAAATTTTTTTATAAGAAGTGTTTAATTGTTTTTACTCTCCATGGGCCTTTGTCAGTCACCAAAAAAGCAGACCTGGGTTTCTTGTAATTTTGAAATAAAGGAAATACACACTTCTGTATGGGTGGAAATGACAAAAAGAGCCCCATCCAGTGTCATTTCTTACCAGAGGAGGGAGACCTTTAATTTGATGCACAGATTAAACCCTACAGGTTTTTCCACCCTGTTTCAAGTAACCAACTTGAAAAGTCATCTACTGGGCTAAAGAGGAGCCTTTGGAAATTGCTTTAAGAATGTCATGGGCTTTGAACAAAACTGTTAGGATCAGAAAAGCATAGTTGCTTTTGCAAATACATCCGGTTGCATTCTCTATAAACTTGTTCTATTTGATTTCTTCTCCATTCTGTCATTAATCATGAAACTAATATATCCTCCCAATACCATATTTACTAAATAAATAATTTAATTTGATGGAACACATGAACCTGTGCCCTACACAGAAAACAGTTTGAGCCGGATCCCTAATTATGTCTGGCATAACTGTATCTGGCATTATCTCACTGCCTGGGTCGGATTCTCAGGGGTCGCACTTCCCTAACAGCTCTGAGGGGTCTCCGTGGTGTCATAGAAAAGCCAGAGAACCACAGAGTGCCCCCGGGAGGTCCTGTAGAAAGCCACCTGCCGACTCAGCTAGGACGTGGTCAGAAACCAGAGACTCCTGAGGACTGGGCTGCCTCCTGAGTGGTAATACCGAGGGCCCCCTCGGACTATCAGTCCGTTTCCTCTGTCCCAGCGCCCCAACGCCTTGTGTCTGGGAAGAAAGTGCACGACTTCCCCAGAGACCCAGGGCCACAGACCCCGACTGGAGGAAGTGGCTGGGAGCTGTCCATGGTGGCGTCGCGCCTGGGCACGCAGAGCCGCCGGCTCACCGCCCTCGGGCGCGCCCTGGATCATTTTCCAGACCGCAGGGATGGAGAGACGCGCTCCCCGGCTCACCGTCCCCGGGATGGGGCTGCAGCCAGGCACTGGCTCACACATCAAAAGGTAGTTTTTAAAGGGAGCTCTCACCTGTGGGTAGCGTTGGCTGCTTGGAGAAGGACTCAGGACCTCAAACCCGGCAGCTGGCGGAGATCCTTGGGACTGCCGTAGCGTCCGACACTTGAGGAACAGCGGCTGTCGCGGAGAGTGTCTGCGGCTGAGGACCCAGGGCGCATCGCGCTCCTCTCTCATGAGCACACGCATCCCGCGGGGTCCATTCCAGAATGTCACTGGCCCTCGTTCCCGGCGAGCGGGAGACCTGGCTAGCGCTCAGCCAGGACTCTGCCTTTCCTCCCAACCTAACGCGACCTTTCTTGCAGCCGATGTCCTTTGCCAGGGACCACCAAACCTTCTTCCAGTGATACCACGTATGGAATCTCAGTCTAAACATCAGCAGAGGACCCCGGGTTCATCTAACATTGCAATTGCCTCAGCTCGGCCCCGCGCCAGCGCGTCGCTGGGTGCCTACCGCTGTCCCGGAGGCATTGGGAGGCGAGGAAAACCGGGAGGAAGAGCGTGCTGAGGCAGGAGCAGCAGGGCGCAGACCTGTTGCTAGGCGCACGCCCGCTAGCGCTCGGCCTGAGCTGGCTCCGAGTCGGCAGAACACCGAGACCTGACCCTTGTGGTACTCCCTCCTCCGCGAGACACTCTCCCGGGCTCAAGCCCCAGGTGCCATTCAGAGGAGGAAAAATCTACGGAAAGCAGGAGTCTGCCCCCTCTGGATGCCTTCTGGGGACTCCAGCGCCCCCCGGCACCTGCAGCTTGTAAAGCATCACAAGATCTCAGAGAAATCCCACAGAGGTCAGTGCCAGAGGCGTGTGCCCATCAACAGACGCATGGACAAACAGACAAACAGAGCACAGCACAGGGTGGACAGACAAACAGAAACTGAGGCGGGCAACGTTTACCCTATGCCGGGTGGAGGCCCGAGCCCCCGCTTTTTACCTTCCTACCATGGCATGGGCCGTCAGCTCATCCCTGACGCCCCCAGCCAGGCCCTCTTACCTCTGGGTCGGTGGCCGAGACAGTGTCAAGCCTCGCGGGCCAGGAGCGCAGCGGCCCCGGGCGTCTGGTCGCTGATCGCCAGGCGCCGCGAGCACCCGGGGCGTGGGCAAGCGAAGTGGTAGCTCGTCTGGGAAATCGGGGTTCAGACCCTGGCCGCACTCAGCTCCGCTAGCTCCTCGCGCCGCTTGCGCTCGCCAGGCTCGGTCCGTTTGCACCGCGCTGGGCTCTGCTTGCGCGCCAGCTCTCCGGTCGTCAGCCGGAGCTGCCGCTTTTATAGCCACTTTTACTGACTCCTCCCCCGCGGAGCCCCTGACGCCCGCGCGGCACCGAAGCTCCCTCCCTCGCCCCCCAGTGAAGCTTCCCTCCACGCGCCCCCGCCTTGCCCAAGTGGGGCGGGGGCCCTGCGCCCGGGTCGGACCGGGGCGGGCTCTGGCGGCGGCTCTGGGAGAAGCAGACCCGAGCCCGCGGAGCCCGGGTGCGCGGAGTCCCGCCCGCAGCAGCCAGGTGAGGGCGCTGGAGGACAGGACTCCGTGGAGTGGCCGCGGCGGACCGCGGAGAGCAAGTCCCCGGGCCTCCAAAGAGCCAGGGTCTCCCGTACCCCGCTCGCGCCCCGGGGCGTCCTCCAAGGCGAAGAGGCAGTGGACCACAGGAGAAAAGGTCTTCGCCTGCCACAGAATCTCCGCGAGTCGGGGTCCCAGGCTAAGTCTCAGGATCTCTTTTAACTCAGCAGCAAAAGAGTGGCCTGAGAGATTTTGGTATTGGCCTAGCAGTTCATCTGAGAGGAAAATGCGTGGGTGTTCAATGAAAGCCACCTTGGTTTGAAATTGGATTCAGACCCTTCCCAGCCTCAGTTTCCTCATCGGGAAAACGGGTTCTGTGATGCTTCCTCACTAGAATGGTGAGACTTAAATGGAATCAGTAAAGTCCAAGTTCTAGGCACATAATAGGTGCTCGGTAAGTTAGAAACATTTCCTGTGGGTAGGAGGGCTCTGTGCCTCTTTAATTGGACAGGCCAAAGTTCTGAAGGGTCAAAGCAAGAAGGTGCGACTGGTCTAGACATTCCCCTGCCAGAGGAAACAGTATCAGTAGGAAAAGTCCATCACAACACATCCCGAGGGCATATGGAGACTCCTCTCAACTCTACCGCTAACCTACTGTGTGACCAGGGCCAGCTACTTCCCCTGTCTGAGTCTCAGGGCGGTTTTTTTGCAGGGAGGTGAGGAAATCTGTAAAATGAGGGCGTTGATACCTGCTCTCTGCCCCTTCCACTTTTTAGAGTGTGACTCAGCCCCCTTTCCTGGTTAGCAGAGGCCTCCTAGAATATACATTTCTTTCTTCCTTCCTGGCAGTGTTTTCTGAGAACCACCTCCTCAGGCAAGGTCTCCATTCTGTGCGGTACACACTAGCTTCGGGAATCTAGGTCTGGACTTTAAGGCCAGGCTGTGGTCGGCAAAAGCTGTGGAAGTCTGTAATCATGTCCCCTGGGCTAAAGCAGAAGCGTTTGTCACCTGGTTAAACCGGGAAGTCCTGCAATCCACCTCTAGGCCTTTTCCAGAAAGCTGAACTTGATCCTTACTGGGGATGGCAGTCAGGATTCTCAGCCCTTCTTTGATTTATTGGGAAGTAATGAACTGGATCCAAAGGCAAGCCCTCCTCCCCAGCCTTTTCTTTCCAGCCGAATAAACTGGAGCCCCCTCCCTGCCCTCAGGGCCCCTCCCCAGTCCTCACCATGATTCCTGTTTATTTTTTTCTTCCTTAAGGAGCCCCCGGAAACCAGACACACAAACAGTTGTGTGTTAGGGGTTTGGGGGGGCTGGGCATTTGGCCCAAATGGAGAAAGGTCGGCCTTGAATCAGCCTTATTTGGCATGACATGCAGGATTTTCCATCAACAGACAGTAGATTTGAGTCCTGAGTGGAGCCAGACAGCTCTCTGGTGAGGGGCTGGCTCCACAGGCATCTGGGAGATGAAGTGGTAAAGGCAGGGTCCTGTCTAGGGATGGGCCCTGAGAAGTGCTTTGTCATGTTTTCTCAAAGCACTGAAATGCCCAGCACATTCCTCTTGTATCCAGTTTTCTTTATCACAGACCGATACCCAGGAGAAAAGAGCAATGCTGATGAATTACAAACAGGCTCCGCATGTCTAAAACCAGATTCTCCAGCCAGTTCTCTATTCAGCACTACCATTCAGCATTCAGTGATGAACGGGGCGTGCCGGGTAATTCTTTATGGATAAATATAGCAACATGACACTGGCGGATTTACTACCCACACTTCCCCAATCCAAGGTCTTGCTCTTATAAATGCAGAGACACGAAAGAGCTGGTCAGGAAAGGTTGTGTTGGTTTTCTGGTTCTTGCCGAAATCTCCCAGCAGAGAGTCTCCAGAGAGAAGGGAAATGCCCATCAATGGTGTGACCTCCCACCCAGAAAGCCTGCCCTTCCTCCATTCTTTGCATTTGCCTCCAGCCCACCTTCCTCAGGTGGGGTACAGTCCCCTCAGCTACATCCTTGTGCAGTAGAATGGCCTGCCTGTTCACTGTTGCCTCAAGCTGCCCAAGTCTGGCATCCTCAGTCTGCTGACAGGATGCCACATCTGTTCCCTAAAACAAGGACCTTCACACTCCACCTGCTGATCAGCAAAGCCAGCACCTGCCCCTACAGTAGCCTGCCTTATTACAGTTTAAAAGGTTGGCCACACCTGTGGCTCCATAGGCCAAGTCTCCAGACCCAGTTGTCCAGGAAAATCTGGAGTAAATGCGTGGGGGACAAGGAGAAAAGGGAAGCAGGATGTAGTTAGGGTAGTGTGTGAGTGGGCTGTGGGCCTCAAGGTTTCCAGCAGACCCACAAAAAATTAAAACTGAATTGGGCATCTTGGAGAAACAACTCACCAATAATGAGCATATTTAAGTTCCACCAACAGGGGTCGCCCTTAGACACTGGGCCTGAAAAGGGAAATTCCCAGGCCTGGGTCCGGAGGCCAGATTTCCAGCCCTCAGAGCTGTTGGATTCCTGTCTTGGACACAGAAGAGGCTGCCGAGCTGAGGAGAGACAGGTCCTCAGTTTTTCTGGTGAGTGAAGGCCTGTGCTGGAATTTATGACAGCAAATTCCAGCTCTGAAAGTGGATTTCTACATCTTCCTCTTCAAACTCACCATCACTCTAGAGAAAGATCTCTTCTTTCCTGTGTTTTATTTATGTCTAAAACATAGGTAAACGGTGTATATATGATGTCTTCTTATTATTTATTTCCTTTTTTCTAATTGCAAAAAGTCATACATGTTCCCTGTAAAAAAAATCAACCAACCAACCAACCTTGAAAAACTTAAACAACGAACGAAGAGAAAAGAAATTACCTAACATCAAACATAATGTATGTACATTACAAAAGCTTGAAAAACACAGAAAAACACAAAGGAAAGAAAAAAATTACTTCTACTCAAAAATTATTTCTGTTAATTTCAGTATATAGTCAAGCATTTTTCCAGGTATAAGTTATATATATAGTTGCACAAATAGATAACTTATGTAAGTGTTCCATAAATGTTCAATAGCTAGCTCAAAATTATTCTCTTCCATCAGATTGCATGTTCTGAGAGGGCAAGGGTTATGTCTCTCAAGTTCCTTCTACCCTATAGTAGCTCCTATAGTGTCTAACATAAAGTCCACGTGTAGTCCACTGTCAAGGAATGAATACACGAATGAGCGTTTCTTACAAAAATAACATACATGCAGTGGAAAAGGAGACCCAAGTGGTTTACCAAACATTTGAAAAGATGCTCGACTTTGCACATAAATGAAGAAATACAAATTAATACTATGATGAAATACCTGTCAGGCTGGCAAAAATCCAAAAGTTTGATACTACCTCTGCTGCAGGGGAGGCCAGTAGGGGTGGAGAATAAACCTTTGCATACATCACTGATGAAAGCTTACATTGGTACAACCTGTGAGGGCAGTTTGACAAGATTTAAGAAAACATACACAATGTTTGACTCAGCAGTTCCAGGAATTTATCTTACAGCTGTAATGTGTGAAAAGAATAGCACCAGGTTATACATTGTAGCCCTATTTTTAATAGTAAAACAACAACAAACTAGCCTAAGGGCCTAGTAGTAGGGCTAATTAAATAATGTTGCATCTATATGATGGAGTATTATGCAGCTGTTTAAAAAACGATTAAAATAAATTTTTTTTTTTTTTTTTTTTTTTGAGACAGAGTCTCACTCTGTCGCCCAGGCTGGAGTGTGGTAGCACAAACTCAGCTCACTGCAACCTCCACCTCCTGGGTTGAAGTGATTCTCCTGCCTCAGCCTCCAGAGTAGCTGGAACTGTAGCTGTGTGCCACCTCACCCAGCTAATTTTTGTATTTTTAGTAGAAATGGGATTTCACCATGTTGGCCAGGCTGTTCTCGAACTCCTGACCGCAAGTGATCTGTCCAACTCAGCCTCCCAAAGTGCTAGGATTACAGGCATGAGCCACTGTGCCTGGCCAAGAATAGAGTAAATTTTATATAATAAAATAAAAAATTAAAGTGTGGAGCAATGTATATAGGATATGTCTGCACACTGCCACTTGTGCAAAAAGAAAGGGGAGGAAAAATACTCTGTATTTGCAGTTATTTATGGATGCATAGGAAATTATCTAGAATGACACACAAGAAACTAATAATATGGTTTCCTATTTGGCAATTGATTTTTCTTGAGGGGTGGGAAGATGGAAGAGGGGTGGGAGGTCAACTTTTCCTTATGTGCTTTTTTGTGATTTTTTTCTTTTTGAACTAAGTGAATTATTACCTAGTCAAAAATTTAAAACTGGGTGTGGTGGCCTGAGCCTATAGCCCCAGCTATTCAGGAAGCTGAGGCAGAAAAATCATTCAAGGTTGTGGTGTACTGTGATCAGGGCTGTAAATAGCCACTGCACTCCAGCCTGACCAACATAGAGAGACCCTGTCTCTTAAAAAAAAAAGGAAAAATGTAAATAATTTTTAAATGCCAAATTGTATATAATAATAAGCCTGCTTTTTCACTTAATAATATATCAAACACATTTCCCTGCATTTTAAATCTCTTTTCAAAAAATTTTTAAAACATTTATTCATTTTTTAGCTTTTTTTTTTTTTTTTTTTTTTTTTTTTTTTTTTGAGACGGAGTCTCGCTCTGTCTCCCAGGCTGGAGTGCAGTAGCCAGATCTCAGCTCACTGCAAGCTCCGCCTCCCGGGTCCACGCCATTCTCCTGCCTCAGCCTCCTGAGTAGCTGGGACTACAGGCGCCCGCCACCTCACCCGGCTAGTTTTTTTTGTATTTTTTAGTAGAGACGGGGTTTCACCATGTTAGCCAGGATGGTCTCGATCTCCTGACCTCATGATCCACCCGTCTCGGCCTCCCAAAGTGCTGGGATTACAGGCTTGAGCCACCGCGCCCGGCCCATTTTTTAGCATTTTTAATAAATTTTTTCCTTGTTTTAATTTTAATCTATTTATTTATTTATATATTTTGAAACCGGACTATGAGACTGGCTAATTTTTGTATTCTTGGAAGAGACAGGATTTCCCATGTTGCCCAGTCTGGTCTCGAAGTCCTGGGCTCAAGCTATCCACCTGCCTCCACCTCCCAATGTGCTGGGATTACAGGCTGAGCTGCCACGCCCAGTCTTAAATTTCTTTCCACATTATTTTACAGTGTCATGCCATTTCCTAAAATGGACATAATTTATATAATCACTCCCCTGTTACTGGTTTCAGCATTCTGAACACTCCCATGTGTGCATTTCAGGAAAATTTGGGCACTTCTCAAGAGTTCTTATTTCTTTTTGCATGGCACATGTGAAGGTATGCTTCAAGACCCAACTCAAATGTCACTGTCTCTGGGAAACCTTTTCTGATCTCCCCAACCCTGCATGTCTTCCATTACCTCCCCACCTCCAGCTGTGAGCACTGGAGAATAGGGATGCATCTTACCTATCTTTCTGTTCCCAGCACAATGACAACCTGAGTAGATGCTCAGTAGACCTACAAATAAACATTTCTTCATTACAATTCATACAATAATCCCAAGGAGATTTTTTAAGACAGGAGTCTGTCTTAAAAAATAAAATACAGTTGAGCCGTGAACAATGCGGAGTTAAGGGCACCAACTCCCAGCACAGTAGAAAATCCAAGTATAACTTTTGACTCCTCATACAGTGAACTACCGATAACCTACTGTTGACCAGAATCCTCACCAATAACATAAATGTATTTTGTATGCTATGTGTATTATATACTTCATTCTTACAATAAAAGAAGCTACAGTAAAGAAAATGTTATTAAGAAAACCACAAGGATGACAAAATACATTTATAGTACTGTACTGTGTCAATACCATAAGTTTACATGTCTGTTTTCAAGATGAATCCTCTGTCTGAAATGTCAGGAAACTGCAGCTGCAGACTGCAGTCTATGACACGTATCAAGCAATTCAACTTTTTCTTGTAATGTCATGACTTTTCTTTGCTTTTTTGGAGCCTTTCCAGCTTCAGTAGAGGCATGGTGTTATTCAAGGTTTACGGTATTGCACTAAAGAGGATGAAAAATACACAAGAACCACAAGAGATCACTTTCCATTGAGATCCGCAATTTACTGGAGAAACAATTGCTCATGCGGAGATGATTAGCGTCACAGGGCGTTTTAAGCGGATACTCACAACACTTGAGCTCACCACAATAGCCACAGGAGGTGACTATGAAATCATTACAGTAGCACAGCGTGTACTACAGATAATTTTATGTAGTTATGGTTTAATATTACATCTTTATATTTGTATTTCTTTGGACTTACAATAGTGCCATGTACGGTCTATAAGTGTGTGCATAAGTTTTGATAAATTTTAACTTTCTATACTAGATATGTGTATATTTTATAGTAGTAAATAATAAAATAGATTAGTATCTACACATATTTTATGCATTTGTGACATGCCTAACTTTTTCTTAATTTTTTATTATTTCTAGTCTACAAGGTTCATCTGAAAGTATTTTCAAATTGACACAAACCTCCAAAAAATGTTCTAATATATTTATTGAAAAAAATCCGTGTATAAATGAACCCATGTAGTTCAAACTCAGGTTGTTCAGGGGCCATCTGGATAGGTAAAATGCTGTTTAGGTACTCTAGCTCATCCACAGATAATCAAGGAGTAGACTTGCCAATACCCTTAGCTACAACGTGCACGCCTCATGGTTTCAATGACAACAACATAAGCATAATTTTTTTTATAGTGCCATGAAATCCTTCACCTTCTTTTCTTTTTTCTTTTCTTTTTTTTTTTTTTTTTTTTTTTTTTTTTGAGACAGAGTCTCGCCCTGTTGCCCAGGCTGGAGTGCAGTGGCGCAATCTTGGCTCACTGCAAGCTCCGCCTCCTGGGTTCACGCCACTCTCCTGCCTCAGCTTCCTGAGTAGCTGGGACTACAGGCGCCTGCCACCATGCCCGGCTAATTTTTTTATTTTTAGTAGAGATGGGGTTTCACTGTGTTAGCCAGGATGGTCTTGATCTCCTGACCTCATGATCCACCCATCTCGGCCTCCCAAAGTGCTGGGATTACAGGTGTAAGCCACCGCGCCCAGCCTACCTTCTTTTCAAAGCATACAAAGTGCACCAGCATGGGAATGGGCTGTATTTAAGCTGTCACTAGATCAGTTTCTGCTCTCAGGCAATTCCCTTCCCCTGTGTGATGCTTATTTTTACATGTCAACTTGCCTGGATTAAAAAATACCTAGGGAGGGCTGGGTGTGGTGGCTCACGCCTGTAATCCCAGCACTTTGGGAGGCTGAGGCAGGTGAATCACAAGGTCAGGACTTCAAGACCAGCCTGGCCAATATGGTGAAACCTCGTCTCTACTAAAAATACAAACATTAGCTGGGTGTGGTGGCGGGCACCTGTAATCCTAGCTACTCAGGAGGCTGAGGCAGAAGAATTGCTTGAACCCGGGAGAAGGAGGTTGCAGTGAGTCCAGGTTGCGCCACTGCACTCCAGCCTGGGCAACAGAGCAAGACTCCATGTCTAAAACAAACAAACAAAAAACCTAGGGAGCTGGTAAAGCATCCCTTCTGAATGTCTGTGAGGCTGTTTCCAGAGGAGATTGGCATCTGAGTTGGTGGACTGAGTGGAGAAGATCCACCCTCAGTGTGGGTGGGTACCATCCAAACAGCTGAGGGCATGGATAAATCAGAAAAGGAGACAAAAGCATTTTTCCCCCTCTCTCTTTCTCTCTCTCTCTCCAGGACCTAGAACATTCACCTCCTCTTGTCCTTGCAGATGTGAACTTCAGCCTCTCCAGTCTTGGGACTCCAGGACTTGTACCACTGGCCCCTTGGTTCTCAGGCCTTCGGTCCCCAACTGAGAGTTACACCATCAGTTTCCCCAGTTCTGAGGCTTTCGAACTTGGACTAGGGCACCCTACTGGCCCCCCAGGGTCACCAGCTTACAAACAGCCTGTGGTGGAACCGCTCAGCCTTCATAATTGTGTGAGCCAATCCCCCTCATAAATCCCCTCTCATATATCTATACCCAGTCATGCATAACTTCATGAGGGGAATACGTTCTGGGAAATGCGTTGTTAGGCGATTTCATCATTGTGTGGATATCATAGCATGTACTTTCACAAGCCTAGATGGTCCAGCCTACTACACACCTACGCTATATGGTATAGTCTATTTCTCCTAAGCTACAAACCTGTACAGCACATTACTGTACTGAATACTGTAGGCAATGTATCTAAACATAGAAGAGGTCCAGTAAAATTATAATATTATAATCTGGCTGGGTGTGGTGGCTCATGCCTGTAATCCCAGCACTTTGGGAGGCTGAGGTGGGCAGATCACTTGAGGTCTGGAGTTCAAGACCAGCCTGGCCAAGATGGCAAAACCCCGTCTCTACTAAAAATACAAAAAAATTAGCTGGGCCTAGTGGCGTGTGCCTGTAATTTTAGCTACTCTGGAGGCTGAGGCAGAAGAATCACTTGAACCCAGAAGGCAGAGGTTGCAATGAGCCGATATTGCACCACCGCACTCCAGCCTGGGTGACAGAGTGAGACTCCATCTCAAAAAGAAAATCATCATCATCATCATCATCATCATCATCATCATCATCTTTTGGGACCACTACTGTAGTTCATCATTGATTAAAACATCATTATGAGGCACATGACTATATATATAAGTATTTTATATACATATTTAATTTTCTGTCTCTCCGGAGCATCCTAATACTTCCTGGACTGCCTAAAATGAATTAAGTGTATGAAATGAAGGATTGCACTAATTTGGATGCTGCAGACTGATGGCCTGTAGCCCACAGGGCTGCTGATGTGGTTGGTTTGGCCCGTGTGGTGTATGTATGTGTCACAGCAATGTGACAGCCTCTCCAAGTCAACACATTTACTCAGCGTTACCTCCCACATGGCTCACCTCATGTGTTTACAATGTATACCCCTGTAAGTGTCAGAGGGGTGACCTCTGGACTGAATCCAACTTTTGCCTGGAGTTGTGGAAGGAAGAGGCCGCTGCTCTATAGCAGCTTGGCAATGGGAGAAGTGAACACAGCATGCTGCTGATCTCTGCAGAGTTTTGTGGAGTGCAGGACTTGGAGGCTGGCCGACTCAGCGGTGGGAATTTTTAGGGAATAAAAAACCTTTAGAAGCATGGTCCCTGGAGGGAGGCTGTTGCTGATTGGCTGGCCTTCGGAAGCATGTGTACTGACAGAAGGAACTTGTCACTGAAGGGCTGGGGCAGCTTTAAAAGCAGTTCTCACTTATTACTATGAACAAAGAACAGTAAGTCTTTTCCTTTCTAGGAAATACTTCTAAAAACTCTTTCTAGAGCAATTAATTCTCAGTAGGATGCCTTATTTATTTAAATATAGCATGAATCAGATCAAATCACTTGAAAGGCTTGTTATTACAGCTCATTGCAGCCTTGATCTCCCAAGGCCAAGCAATCCTCCTACCTCAGTCTCCCCAGTAGCTGGGACCACAGGCACGCACCACCATGCCCAACTAATTTTTTTATTTTTTGTAGAGACAGGGTCTGACTATGTTTCCCAGGCTGGTCTTAAAATCCTAGGCTCAAGAGATCCTCCCACCTCAGGAGTGTCAGAGCATTTGAACCAGAGCCACTCCATCTTGAACAGGGGCTGGGTAAAATAAGTCTGAGACCTGCTGGGCTACATTCCCAGAAGGTTAAGCATTCTTAGTCACAGGATGAGATAGGAGGTCGTCAGGACTGGTATCACAAGATAAAGGTCACAAAGACCCTGCTAATAAAACAGGATGTGGTAAAGAAGTTGGCCAAAACCCTCCAAAACCAAGATGGCAGTGAAAGTGACCTCTGGTCGTCCTCAATGCTCACTCCTCATTATGTGCTAATTATAATGCATTAGCATGCTAAAAGCCACGCCCACCAGCATCAATACAGTTTACAGATGCCATGGCAACATCAGAAAGTCATCCTATGTAGTTTAAAAGGGGGAGAAACCCTCAGTTGCAGGAATTGCCTACCCTTTCCCGGAAAACTCGTGAATAATCCACCCATTGTTTAGTATGTAATGATGAAATAACCATAAGTATATTCAGCTGAGCAGCCCATGTCGCTGCTCCTCCTATGGAGTAGTCATTCTTTTGTTATCTTACTTCTCTAATAAACTTGCTTTCACTTTACTCTATGGATTCACTCCGAATTCTTAATTGCGCAAGATCCAGTAACTGCCTCTTGGGTTCTGGATCAGGACCCCTTTCCAGTAACAAAAGTGCTGGGATTACAAGCATGAGCCACTGCACCCAGCCTTAGAATCTGCATTTTTAATGAGTTTCCAGGTGATGCTGCTGGTCCAAGGACCACATTCTGAGAACCACTAGAATCCAACATGATAGGATTTGTACTTAATTATTGGTTAAGAAAATATTTACAAAATAGGATACCAGTGAGTCCAAAAATGCTGTAAAATGAATGTGTAGAATGGCTTATTAATCATAAACGTTAGAAAAGAACCATCAATGTGTAGGTGAAATATATTTATTTCATTTACAGATAATGGTTAGAAAGTATAAATTCCAGGATATATTGCAGTAATTCTTCCTCTCTTCTCCTCTCCTTTTCCTTACCACCTGCCTACTCCCCAGAAATTTGTGGCCTACTCCATGTTGGGTAATTTCATACCAGATATTTGTCAAGGACTCTCCTAGTTTTGTGATTCTGTATTTGTTGCAAATCCTGACTGGGCACATGAACTCTTCTAGTCAAAGTATAAGCCACCTCAACAAGCTGACGTAATTTGCAAATACAGGAGGCAAGCAAGTTTACGAAACAATTGGTGAGTGGTGTTTGTGTTTCTGTATGTCTCTGTGTGTGTGAGAAAGAGAAAGACTGACTTGTGAAATTACCCTAAAACTGTTCCCTTTTATATCAGTTGAAGTGCTGGATACTGTCAGGCCATTCTGGTTCTTTTAAAATCAACCATTTTGCTGGAGAAATATACGCTGTCTTCAGAAGAAAAGCTGTGCATGCTTGTGTTTGCATTGAGACATTCTGAGGGGAGGGCACTGGTTCTAAATATGTGGAAGAGAAATGAAAACACTTCCTGTGTTTCTAAAGATAAAAATTTTTACAAAGAAAATTCTTACTAAAAAAATTAAAAATCAAGGTGTACTGTTATACACAAAAGGCATTCTTATGCATGATTCAGGGCCTGGAATGAATCAAGTTTCAGTACACATTGAATGAATGATGCCATTTCCCATACATTTCCAAGAGGCTTTTTATTAATGTGCTCATGGGGAAAATCCTTTCAGTAGAGAATAAAACATTCTGTTTCTCCAGATGATTACTAGCTAGTATTTATTGAGAGCTCAGTATGTTCTAGGCTCATATAATCCTCACATTAATGTTATGAGGTAAGTAATAAATCATCCTTACTTTACAGGTGAGGAAGCACAGAGAGGTTAAATAATGTCCCTGTGTCACAGCTAGTAGCAGGTGGAGCTGAAATTCAAGCTCAGGTAAACAAACGTCACAGATACATGTCAAACCACTACACTCTCATCCTCCCAAACGCCTAAAGACTTGACACCCTTAATCACTTTCTCAGCATTTTTGTTGTTGAGAAAAACAAAATGTGTGTAATACACTGTGTGCTACAATTTATTTTTTTATTTGCTCACTTGTTTATTGTCTGTTTCCTCTACTAGAATATAAGCTCCAAGAGGACAGGAGCTTTGTTCACTGCTGCATCCCCCAGAACCAAATTGAATGTTTAGAACCAGAAATATTTGTTGAATTAATGAATGCGTGAGTAGATTCTATCCATCAGTCAGCTTGGCAAATAAGGTCTGTTTAAGAGAATGTGGGCCAGGCGCGGTGACTCACGCCTGTAACCCCAGCATTTTGGGAGGCCGAGCCAGGTGGATCACCTGAGGTCAGGAGTTCGAGACCAGCCTGGCAAACATGGTGAAACCCCCATCTCTACTAAGAATACAAAAATTTCCTGGGCATGGTGGTAGGTGCCTGTAATCCCAGCTACTCAGGGAGCTGAGCCAGGAGAATCGGTTGAACCTGGGAGGTGGAGGTTGCAGTAAGCCAAGATCATGCCACTGCACTCCAGCCTGGGTGACAGAGCGAGACTCTGTCTCAAAAAAAAAAAAAAAAGAATGTGTATTATATTTTTTTATTGTTCATTAATTATGCACCAAATGGTTTTTTTTTTTTTTCCCCTGAGAGACAGGGTCTCACTATGTTGTACAGGCTGGTCTTGAACTCCTGGCCTTAGGCGATTGCCCAGTGACCTCAGTCTGCTCTTTTTAAATTGTTTTATTTATTTATTTATTCTCGAGACAGAGTCTCACTCTGTTGCCCAGGCTGGAGTGCAGTGGCGTGATCTCAGCTCACTGCAACTTCCGCCTCCTAGGCTCAAGTGATTCTCCTACCTCAGCCTCTAGAGTAGCTGGGACTACAGGTGCCCACCACCATGCCTGGCTAATTTTTGTACTTTTTCAGTAGAGATGTGGTTTCGCCATGTTGTCCAGGCTGGTCTTAAACTCCTGACCTCAGGTATCCACCCACCTCGGACTTCCAAAGTGCTGGGATTACAGGCATAAGGCACCATGCCTAGCCTCAGTCTGCACTTTACATATATCTTTTCTTAAATGATTCTGAGAAGTTGATAGTGCTGAAATGGCTCATATAGGAGTGGCAAGAAATTAGAAACTAATTAGAAGCTTCCTAATTATAAACTAATAAGTCAACTGGGATATCACTGAGAGGAAGAATCAGTAAATAAAATTCTCTTCAAAGGACAAATGGAGAGAATATATTGATCATATACAAAGGATTTGTATCTAGAATATGTAAATAATTTCTTCGATAAAGAAAAATATAGAACTCTATCAAATAAGTAGTCAAGAGTCATATACAGACATTTCACAATATAGAACTTACAAATGACATGTTTCTGAAAAGTTGCTTATTCTCATGTATAATCAGGAGCATAACATTTCACATCCGCTAGGCAAAAATTTACAAAGTTAGAGGATGCCACATGTGGATGACTAGACCTCCCATCCTCTCTTGGTGGGAGGGTAAATTGGTGCCCTTCCTTTGGAAAATGACTTGGCATTACCTGGTGAAGCTGAACAGGCAGATCCCCAATGACTCAGCAATACTCAGATGGGGCTGTGGACCAGCAGTCCCTGGGAGATTCTCACAAATGCAGAATCTCAGGTTCTACCATGAACCTACGGAGTCAAAACCTGCATCCCCGGGTGATCTGTGTACACGCTGGAGATTGAGAAGCCCTTTCAGGAGCAGTGGCTTTCAATTTCTAAGTGCCCATTGGAACCCCCTCCAGACTGATTAAATTGGCATCTCTAAGGGTTGCACCCCAGGCATCAGCACTTGTAAATGCCTCTCAGGTAATTTCAGTATGTTGCCAAAATTAAGAACCTTCAACCAGAGTCCCTCACGTTGTAAGATGTACGAAACTAATAGCAAAAGCCTGGAAAACAACCTAAATGTCCACCAACAAAAGATTTCATAGACTGGGTGGGGTGGCTCACACCTGTAATCCCAGCACTTTGGGAGGCCAAGGTGGGTGGATCACGAGGTCAGGGGTTCAAGAGCAGCCTGGCCAAGATGGTGAAACCCCATCTCACTAAAAATACAAAAATTAGCTGGGCATGGTGGCACATGCTTGTAGTCCCAGCTACTTGGGACGCTGAGGCAAGAGGATTGCTTGAACCCGGGAGGCAGAGGTTGCAGTGAGCGGAGACCATGCCACTGCACTCCAGCTTGGTGGACTGAGTGAGACTCTGTTTCAAAAAAAAAAAAAAGAAGAAAACAAATGAAAAGTACAGCAGTAGGATTATACTTGTACAAAATCTTAAAGAGCAGATTATATAACATACATACACATACATATGTGATATATGCATATGAACATATATAGATATACATATATCACATACATTTTTACTATATAGGAAAGAAAATGAGTGAGAGGAAATTGAAGATAGAGGTTATTCTGGAATACAGAAGGAAAGAGAATGTGATTGCGGGAGAACAAGATAAAGTGAGTTTCTAAGGTCCTGGTAATATTCTATTTCAGGTTCAATAGTGGGAATATGGGTTTTTTATTCCCCCTTAAACTGTAAAAATATCTTTTATCCACTTCTTTAGATAAAATGTTAAAGTTTTAAATTAAAAAAAAAAAGTTGTTTAAAGGGCATCTTTCCTGTAAGTTCTTCTGAGCCCCCCTCTTAAATATAACTCAGGCTTCATCAAACATCTTTCTCTGCTCTCTTCTGAGCTGGCTCCCCTGGCCCTTGCTGTGATACCAACATAGAGAGGGTCCACTTCTTTCCCAAACTGGCTTTTTATTTTAGGGACCCTGACCTCCTCCAGGTCCCATCCTGGAATGTGCTAGAGGGGCTCAGAAGCCACTTGTGTCTCACAGATCTATCTGCAGGGCACGTGGGAGCCTGAAGACTGGAGGTCTGGCAGGGTGCGATTCAGACAGAAGACAATATCTGTGTAGGTCTGGAGGCCCTGGGCCCATCTCCACCCACACCCAGACAGAACGAGACAGGGCCAGGTGTGAACAAGCTGGGGCCAGCCAAATGGTAAATCATTTAGCAGCAGAGTAATGATTTAAAGTAACAACCTAGTGAGGGCACAGACAGGGTAAACTGTCTTACCCAAGAGTTTTCAAAGTGTTTTCTGTTTTGTTTTAAACCCAGACCTTGCCCATCTATTTAATGAGAGGGTCCAAGCCTCCATTACCTCTTGCAAGGTATTTATTTCTACCTACAGAATTTCACCTGATCCTTACTTGACTGTGTAGTCAAGGAATTACTACCATTCCAGAGATAAGGCACAGGCCCAGAGCTGTTAAGGGATTTGCCCAAGGTCACACGGTTCCCATGGCACAAAAACTCCCAGCTAGACCTGCTGTCTCTGCATCCAGGACTCCTTCGCTGTCTTGTCTTCTTCTGGGCTTGTAAACGCTTCTACACTCCACTCTGGTACAACCAGACACTCCCTCCTTACTCAAAGAGTTCTAACAACTCATGCCTCTCCCTGGGATTGACTGTGGGATAAATCCAAGCTCCTTAACCTCTCCATAATCTTCTCTCACAGTTCTCAGAGGCCAAAAACATTGATTTTTAAAGAACCTGTAAAAACCATCTAGTTCTATGTCCTTAATCTTTCAGAATCATTGATTCCTTCTGCTGGAACTGTGGATTTCCTCCCCAGAAAAATGCCCATACAGGCATCCAAAGTATGGCATGCAAAGGGGGTCAATAGATCCCAAGACTCCTGTTAAGGAGTCAAAGGGGGTCATAGATCCCAAGACTCCTGTTAAGAATTGCAAATTAGCCCATCAGTGACAGACTGGATAAAGAAAACTTGATACATGTACACCATAGAATACTATGGAGCCATAAAAAGGAACAAGATCATATCCTTTGCAGGGACATGGATGAAGCTAGAAGCCATTATCCTCAGCAAACTAAGGCAAGAACAGAAAACCAGACACTGCACATTCTTGCTTATAAGTGGTAGCTGAACAATGAGAACACATGGACACAGGGGAACAACACACACTGGGGCCTGTCAGGGGAGGGTGGCGGGGAAGGGGGAGCATTAGAAAAAAGAGCTAATGCATGCTGGGTTTAATACCTAGGTGATGGGTTGATAGGTGCAGCAAACCACCATGACACACATTTACCAATGTAACAAATCTGCATATTCTGCACGTGTACCCCAGAACTTAAAAAGTGAAAAAAACATTTTTTTTAAAGAATTACAGATTAGGCCGGGCGCGGTGGCTCAAGCCTGTAATCCCAGCACTTTGGGAGGCCGAGACGGGCGGATCACGAGGTCAGGAGATCGAGACCATCCTGGCTAACACGGTGAAACACCGTCTCTACTACAAAATACAAAAAAACTAGCCGGGCGAGGTGGCGGGCGCCTGTAGTCCCAGCTACTCGGGAGGCTGAGGCAGGAGAATGGCATAAACCTGGGAGACAGAGCTTGCAGTGAGCTGAGATCCGGCCACTGTACTCCAGCCTGGGTGACAGAGCGAGACTCCGTCTCAAAAAAAAAAAAAAAAAAAAAAAAAAAAAGAATTACAGATTAAATAATTAAATATGGTGGTTCCTCAAAAATTGAACATAGAATTACCATATGATCCAGCAATTCTATTTCTGGGTATATACCCCAAAGAATTGAAAGCAGAGTCTCAGACATATTTGCACACCCATGTTCATAGCAGCACTATTCATAATAGCCAAAAGGTGTAAATAATCCGAATGTTCATCAGTGGATGAATGGATAAAGAAAATATGGTTGATATGGTTTGGCTCTGTGTCCCCACCCACATCTCATCTTGTAGCTCCCATAATTCCCACATGTTGTGGGAGAGACCCAGTGGGAGATGATTGAATCACGGGAGCTGGTCTTTCCCTTGCTGTTCTTGTGATAGTGAATGGGTCTCACAAGATCCCATGGTTTTAAAAACAGGAGTTACTCTGCACAAACTCTCTCTTTGCCTGCTGCCAACCATGTATGATGTGACTTGCTCTTCTCGCCTCTCGCCATGATTGTGAGGCCTCCCCAGCCCTGTGGAACTCTAAGTCCAATTAACCTCTTTCTTTTGTAAATTGCCCAGTCTCTGTTATGTATTTGTCAGCAGCATGAAAAGGGACTAATACAATGGTATATACATACAATGGAAACTTATTCAGCCTTAAAAAGGAACAAAATCTATCACATGAATGAACCTTGAGGACGTTATGCTAAGTGAATAGGCCAGACGCAAAAGGACAAGTACACTTAATGATTCCACATATATGAGATACCTAGAGTGGTCAAATTTATAGAGACAGAAAGTAGAATGGTGGATGCCAGGGGCTTGGGTGATGGGGGAATGGGGAGTTGGTGCTGCTTAGTGGGTACACAGTTTCAGTTTGGGATGATGAAAAAGTTCTAGAGATGGATAGTGGTGATGGTTGCACAACAATGTGAATGCACTTAATGCCCCTGAACTGGCACACCTAAAAAAGGTTTAAAAGGTAGATTGTATGTTATGTATGTCTTACCATACACACATAGAAGAACTGCAGATGAAATGGACCCCTTACTTCACACATCAGGATTCTGAGGCCCAGGTAGTGGTCAAGGCCTCTAGCTGAAAAGGAACAGGGTCAGGAGCAGGTGGGCCTCCTGCACCAGGGCTGGCCCTCTGCCTGGAACCCATCCAGCAGGGCAAGCTCCAGGCAAGTTCCAACGGGAAATGCCTGTGTCTCCTGCTGAAATCCTAGTGGGCAAAGCCTCACATGGAAGCATTAGAGCTGGACAGAGTGAAATGTGGTATTTATTTGCACTTCATTTATTGGCTGCATAACCCTCACACACAGGGGGAGGCGATTTACCCCAATACTTGTTCTCTTTAGTAAAAGCAGCATTTTCTGGGGGAGTTAGATAGTGCCATCCAGTGGTGTTCCAGAACAAATTATGATAACAAAAGCTCTTACTGATACCATTGTATATAACAACTACTTCACATGAATCCTGAAGAATGGGTTGGGACATTCCTCTTTGTAAATGTATATTAAGGAGACACTTAGAGGGCCAGGTGTGGTGGCTCATGCCTGTAATCACAGCACTTTGGGAGGCCGAGGTGGGAGGATGACTTGGGGCCAGGAGTTTGAGACCAGCCTGGGCAACATAGTGAGATTATGAAAAATAAAAAAATTACCTGTGGTCCCAGCTACATGTGAGGCTGGGGCAGGAGGATTGCTTGAGCCCAAGAGTTTGAGCTGCAGTGAACTATGATTGTGCCACTGTGCTTCAGCCTGGGTGACAGAGCAAGACCCTATCTCTTAAAAAAAAAAAAAAAAAAAAATTTAAGATTTTCAAGATACATTGTTATGTGATAAAAGTGAATACCAAATAGTTCATGTATATGACTGCCCCCCACTGCTTCCTGCACCTCCTCCACACCCCCAAACTTGGACAAACAGCTGGCCATGAACCAAAACATTAACAGAGGCACATTTCTATTGATGAGATTCAATTGCCTCTCTCTCTCTTTTTTTTTTTTTCTTTTAAGAGGCAGAGTCTCACTCTGTCACCCAGGCTGGAGTGCGGTGGTGTGATCATAGCTCACTGCAGTTTCGAACTTCGGGGCTCAAGTGATCCTCTGGCCTCAGCCTCCTGAGCAGCTGGGATTACAGGTGTGAGCCACCATGCCTAGCTCTATGAAAATATTTTCGCCGGGCGCGGTGGCTCACGCCTGTAATCCCAGCACTTTGGGAGGCCGAGGCGGGCGGATCACAAGGTCAGGAGATCGAGACCACGGTGAAACCCCGTCTCTACTAAAAATACAAAAAAAAAATTAGCTGGGCGCGGTTGTGGGCACCTGTAGTCCCAGCTACTCGGGAGGCTGAGGCAGGAGAATGGCGTGAACCCGGGAGGCGGAGCTTGCAGTGAGCCGAGATCGCGCCACTGCACTCCAGCCTGGGCGACAGAGCGAGACTCCGTCTCAAAAAAAAAAAAGAAAATATTTTCATGTCACTGAATACTATTCTATGGCATTATCTTTTATGGTTGCAGAGTAATTCGTTGTTTAAACACAATAATTAAAATCCTATGGCTGAAAACAGATTGTTTGCGAGCTTTCACTGTTACTAAGAGTAGAGCAGTAATTATCCCATATAATTCTAGCTCATCTTATTTCCTAAGGCTAAATTCCTAGAAACAATGAGTTACATTAAGTGACTGAACATTGTTAGGATTTTGAGACAAGGTGTACTTTAGTAAGTTTGTACCTATGTGATATATAAAGTTAGCAGTGTAATTTTAGAGAACCCATTTATCTACACCCTCGCCACCAATGGGTATTATATTTTAAATATTTGTACCAAGTTCATTGTTTAAAATGGAATTTTACTATTTAAATCTGTAGTTATTTGCTATATTTGATTATTTAATTAAATCTATATGATT
Organism: Macaca thibetana thibetana; assembly: GCF_024542745.1. Classification (NCBI taxonomy): domain Eukaryota; kingdom Metazoa; phylum Chordata; class Mammalia; order Primates; family Cercopithecidae; genus Macaca; species Macaca thibetana. Next base: position 165,790,536 of record NC_065584.1, on the reverse strand, counting down.
ATTACAGACAACAATCTCTTATGAACAGTCTCTTCATGTCCTATGCTCTTTCACACAGGGAGTGTCTCAATCATTGGATAACTAAGTATATTTTTACATTATCTATCATATGCTTTGTAATGTTTTACCCCAAATTTGTCATTAGAGTATACTATTTTTAATATGAAAGTTTTATATTTTAAATAAATCAAATCTAAAAATTTATTTCTTTGAGGTTTCAAGATTCATTTTGTCACCAATTATTTTATTAATCTGTTATTAATTCTAAATCATCTTTCAGTTGTTTCTCTTGGGTGTTACTGCATGAGATATACATATCTCATTTTTTTCCTTTTTTAAAACCATTTTATTTTATTTTACTTTATTTATTTTTTGAGACAGGGTCAGCCTCTGTCACCCAAGCTGGAGTGCAGTGGTGCAATTTTGGCTCACTGCAACCTCCCAGGTTCAAGACATCCTCCCAAGTAGCTGGAATTACAGGCATGTGCCACCATGCCCAGATAAATTTTTCTTGTCTTAATACATGGCTATAACTTCTGGAATTATATGAACCACAAATAAACTATTTATATTAATGATAATATAAAAATTATTAAGTATATTAATGATAACTGCGATGTGCAGGGGAGTACAAAATATGGAGACAGCACTTGGGAGGGACATTAACCTAGAATCGGGTGTCAGGCAAGGCTTTCTACACTACAGAATTGGAAGGATGGAGGCTTTTGAATCTTGACATTTCTCAGGTGGAATTCTTTATTCTGGTAAGGTATTTATCTCCACCTTTTTCATCTTCAATTATTCTGGCTATTTTTAGCCCTTTGTTCTTCCATACAAATTTCAGAATCACACATTTCTAGAATCAGGGTCCAGAAATAAGCCTATTGGGATGTTGACTGGAATCATATTAACCCCACAGATCTATTTTGGAAGCACTGATGTATTTAAATAGTGAGACCTCTTTTCCATAAACATGGTGTATCTCTAATTTAGGTGTTCTTTAATGTCTTTCAAACATAACTTTTTCTCCTGAACGTGTCTTGTACATGGTGTGTTAGTCTTAGGTATTTAATGTTTTTTAATACTATTGTAAGTGGCATTTTTCTTTTCTATGACTTATTAAATATTTTTCCTGATTTATGGAAATAAGGTAGATTTTTGTATATTGATTTTGTGTCTAGCAACCTAAACTCTTATTAAATCTAATAATTTATAGATACTGTCAGATTTTCTACATAGACAATCATAACCCGAAATAAGTTTTTTTCATTTCTTTTTATAATTTTTATTAAGGTATACTTTACATATAAAATCTATCGATTTTTATATGTAAATTTTAATGATTTTTTGACAAGTGTGAGTTGTGCAACCATCACAATAGTTTGGATTTAGAGCATATTTACTGCCTCTTCTTTTCCACGTCTTACATCTTTTTACCTTTTTTGACCCTACTGAACTTGCTAGAATTTTTTGTGTAAGTTCGAAGACAGTGAGGGTAGTGGATATTATCTTTAATTTCCAATCTAAAGTAGCATAATGGTTCTGATGTTTTGCCTCTTGGTATAATGCTTATTATGTTTGGAGATAATCTCTCTACATAAAAGTTTCCTCCTATTCCTTAATAAGAGCTTTTTTTTTTTTTAACTTAAATGGGACATTGAATTCCATAAAATGTTTTCTCTGTGTCTGTTGAAATGATCCTAAGAATCTGCCCTAAAAGAGGATCGTTTCCAAGTAGATCTTCTGCCTTGGAGGGTGCTCTAGGTTTTGTTCAATGCTCTGAGATTCACCAGACTGGAAAACCAGTGTTCAGAATAAACCAGTCCAGCAAATTCCTTCAAAGAGAAAACTAGTTTCAGTGCTCCTCCTCCCTGTCAGTTCTTATCTTTACTTTGCATTTAGTCTGCACGCAGGTCTTATTTTCTTGACAGTTTATGCATCTGTTTAGATTTTTACCATTTAATTCAGTAGTGTTAGTTGTTTTCAATGGAAGGGGTGGTTCACATCTCAGGACCATCACAAAGCAGAAAACAGAAGTCTCGACATCTTCTAGGTTCATTATTGCACTGAGTATGTTTTCTGTGTTACTATTGTGAGGTCTGTTGGCCATGAAACTTCCTAACTAGTTACTACTGGTAAACAGAAAGTAACGTAATCTCCTAATGTGTTTGTATAACTCTAATTTGATCATGCTATATTGTTCTTTTGATAGAGGACTGATTGTGCAGTATTTTATTTAGCACTTTTGCCTCTGTATGTGAGCTCCACTTTAGTCTTTGAGTATGAATGGATGTGTGCGTGCACGCACCTTTGGAACTGTTAATATACTACAGAATTGTTTCTTAGTAGTTTGAAGGAATTTATTCTTATAACTGCCTGGGCATAGTATACTTTTTTGAAGATAATTTGTGCTTGCTTTCCCCTAGTTCTTCAAATATTACTGTTCTATTTTATTTTGAGAGCTTCATCTTGATCAAGTAGCTCTGCTGTGAGTAGTGCAACTTAAGAGTGTTTTATAAAGTACAAAATGCCGGGTGTGGAGACTCAACCTGTAATCCCAGCACTTTGTGAGGCCAAGGCAGGAGGATCGCTTGAGGCCAGGAGTTTGAGACCAGCCTGGGCAACATGGCAAAACCCTGTCTCTACAAAAAACATAAAAATTAGCCAGGCACGGTGGCTAATTTGGGAGGCTGAGATGGGAGGATTGGGAATGTTACTTCTAGGCCTTTAATAGTTATAAATAGATTTCCACAAGTGTAAGACATGAATTCATATATTAGAAATAATACATATACCTTCTCTATACTTTGCAAGGACGTCAGGTAGCCACTTGATTTTTCCTTCTTGACTAGGGAGAAAGAAATAGTAAGGCACTGAGAGAGGAGACCGCTACCCCACTTAGTGGAAACTGAACACCTGGAATCCGGCCCCAGGTCTGGATGGAGAACAGCTCTAGAAAAAGCCTGCAGCTCAGGAGGGGTGTCTCTCAGAAGCCAACAGAGGTTTTCTTCCTGGGATTCTCACTGTTACCACACATGCAATTCTCAGAGGAATGCTGTTCCCAAGCCAAACCCTGGCAAAAAGTGGAGAAACACCCCTCCTCAGTTTTGGGAAAGCACGAGCTGCTTCCAGTGGATACAAACCATCCACATCAAGTGACAAAACCAATGAAGCAAAAGGCTTTGCCACCTTAGTTTCTGTTATTGTCAATTTATCATTTCCCGATATTTGGCTGACGAAAGGAAATTTACTAAATAGTTTAGAAGAAAACAGGGGGGTAATGATTACAGAAGATGCAAGCAGCAGACAAATAGCCTCAGAAATCAGGTCTTTGGCAACCCTGGCCCGCTGCTCTCTGGCCCCAAAGGCAGGTCATTGCTTGTGCTTTTTTCCCCACCTAGGTCTCCCAGACTTCTGGGACAGGCATCACCACCGGAGATACACTGATGCCCCCTTGGGTAAGCCAGCCCCACCCACCTGATTCAAGATCAGGAAGTAGCCTGCATATGCATGTGTGCACACATTCACATGTGCACACTCCAATGTCCTCACACCTTCCTGACCACCACTTCCTCCTAATGGACCCTCAAGAGAGTGTGTTCCAAGAGTTGGAAACTAGCATCCCTCAGTTGCTCTTTTCCACTCAGGTGCTCAAACGGCTGAAAACTATGGAATACACCCGTTTCAGGCTTCCCAACAAAAGAGGCACTGTCCTTCCTCTGAGCCAGGTCACAATGAGGTGACCTTCATCAGTTTTGTTTCATAGCCAGAATCCACTGCATCCTCTAGTTAGATATCATCTGCACTTTACTGCTATATGCTTTATATCTTGGCTTCTTCCAAAAGTAATCTAAGGCCTTTTATAGAACAAAACCATATACCTCGAGAAAGGTGGTGCAGTTTGAAAGCCCCAAGGGTTTCTTCTTCTATTAGGACAAAAAGTTGTTTTCTTATTCACTATTTTCTTTGATGGAAAGATGAAGAAAAAAACTGCACAAGCCCACACATTCTGATCCATGCATCCTTTATTCCATTACCAACCACTGTGCTGCATCCAAGCAACAGTACACAAACTGGCAATCAACCGCAGTCCAGTTGTACAACGATCTGAGGCTTACAGTACATTTAAGGCTTTTAAATTTGGAAAAAAAATTAAAACCAAAGAACCCCCAAATCCAAACCCCTAACCAATACAAGTAGTATAGCAATGTTAAGCATCTTCTATTTCTGATGCTTATTTGGCGCAACTCCAGTGTCAAAACCCAAATAATTCCTAAACTAAAAAGATTAGTTTAGTGAAATTTTAATTACATAAATTCTTCAAAGCATAAACTTGGAATTTTTGTCTTGGAAATGTTATAAAATTTTTAATAGCAAAACATAGGAATAAAAACATATTAACAAAATGTATTCAATCATTTACATTACAAACAAGGAATTTGCAGTTCATTGTTGTAGCCTGACAAAAGAAATCATATCTACCATTAAGAATCTATGCACAATGTGATTGCAAATATGTACAGTACTTTAAAAAAGCCTACAAGGAGGACTTTACAGAAGGAAAGTCGGCTAGGCTCTTTGTTAAACCAACCGGACAATCAAAATATTAAAACTCTGTTGGCTAGTAATAAATTTACACTTAAAAAAACCCCTAGTTTCTTTTTGTTTAAGAATAATCCAGTTATATTTATATGGTTACAGTTGATGAAGCTGTACATGATAGTTCCAGTGAATTACCCTTCAGTTCATTTGTCCAGGGAAAGATCAGCATGTTAACAAAAAATAATAAAGGAATTTTCACCACACTAGCTTTCCAGTTATACTATCACAGCTTCACAAATGGATTGAACCCATGGATCCAGTGGCAGAAAGAGAGCTGCATGTCAAATACTGAGAACATTGGTGGAGACAGGGGCGAGTTCTGCATGAATGTCAGAAACGATGGGGAAGGTTGAGAAACAGATGCGAGGCTACTTTATACAGCACTAGAAAATTGTCCTTACATTCAGCTCTCATTCCCATTCCTGCAAGGTAATGAAGCTGGGAATCACGACTGTTCAGTTTAACGTGTTGTGTGAATTAGCAGAACAACCTCTAGATACAAAAGACTGAGATTTCATCAGCTCTTTGATTAGAACACCCTAAAGGCTGGGCACTTCTTCATGGTTATCAAGCCTTTACAGCTACCCAGTTAAAGCATGTGCAAAACAGAGGACTCTTCTGTTCACAGTAAATGAGGTAAGATCAAGTTGTTGTCTTCAGGAATTAGGAAGTTCGTGAGATATGAACTGTTTTAGTCTTTCTAGGTATTGTGCATAAAGCTCTATGTCATTATGCCCAGCTCCTTCAACCCAGAGGGGCTCCACGGCTCGGGGACAGCGCTCGTACATCGCTAGGCCATGGGAGAAATCGATAACTTCATCCTCTGTACCATGAATGACCAACACAGGAGAGGTGACTTTAGATATCTTGTCAATGCTGCAAAACGGAAATGGGGGAGGCAGAAAAAGGACTCTATTAGTTATGCTCACAGATAATACACATCACATTTAATGATAAATCAATAAATCTCCACAGGCAGGGAAATAACACCGTGGGTTTTTTTTTTTTTTTTTTTTAATTAAGAACTTTATCTTTTAAAGCAATTTTAGGTTCACAGCAAAACTGAGGAAGGTACAGAGATTTCCCAGATACCTCCTTGTCCCCACACATGAACAGCCTCCCCCATTATCAATATCCCCTACCACAGCAGTACATTCGATGAACCTACATTAACATATCATAACAGTTTGGCTTTTTCTTGCTTTATTTTTTTTCTGGTAATTTATTTTTTTTTCTTAAATCAACTTTGCATTTTAGAGTAATTTTGAACTTGCAGGAAAGGTGTAAAGATAATACAGTGTATATAAAAATCAGCCAGGCCATGGTGGTGCATGCCTGCAATCTCAGCAACTCAGAGGACTGAGGTAGGAGGATTGCTTGAACTGGGAGCAGGAGGTTGCAGTGAGCTGAGATGGTGCCACTTCACTCCAGCCTGGGCAACAGAGTGAGACTCTGTCTCAAAAAAGAAAGAAAAGAAAAGAAAAAGATAATACAGTCCCCCTACATACTCATAACCCATTTCCTATAAGGTTAACATTGTACATTCCTGTGATACATCTGTCAAAACTAAAACACCCACGTTGGTGCACTACTATGAACTAAACTCCAGACTTTATTTGGATTTCACTAGTTTTTCCACTAATGTCCTTTTTCTGTTCCAGGATCCAAACAAGAATACCACACTGCATTTGGCTGTTGCATTTGTTAAAGTATTTTATTAAAGACAGAACTCTTCAGAGCATCAGACTAGCAAACCAGTAACTACTATTTTTTACATATTAATGTTTATATTATTTTTAGGTATTTTTTATATTTATTTTTTTTGTTTTTTTTTTGTTTGTTTTTTTTTTTTTTGAGACAGAGTCTTGCTCTGTAGCCCGGGCTGGAGTGCAGTGGCCGGATCTCAGCTCACTGCAAGCTCCGCCTCCCGGGTTTACGCCATTCTCCTGCCTCAGCCTCCGGAGTAGCTGGGACTACAGGCGCCCGCCACCTCGCCCGGCTAGTTTTTTGTATTTTTAGTAGAGACGGGGTTTCACGGTGTTAGCCAGGATGGTCTCGATCTCCTGACCTCGTGATCCTCCCGTCTCGGCCTCCCAAAGTGCTGGGATTACAGGCTTGAGCCACCGCGCCCGGCCTATTTTTTATATTTATATATTATCTTATATATTATTTTTCAAGAGAATTTTAAAAAGGGCCAGAACTTAACATATCAAATGAATGTCTCTTTGGAAAGCTGGACACTTAATCTGCTGCCACTCAAGTCTTCAGAATTCTTTTTTGAGAGCTACCATCAGATTTGACTCAAAGATACACACCCCATTTCATAAAAGCAAGCGCCTCATTTTAAAAAATAAAAACTGTACTATTTAGCTTGAAAACTTAATGTAATGCCTAGATTTTATTCCAAATGACTTCTCTATAAAAATCAAATCTACTCTCAAAGGATGAATATTTGAGGATCTTTAAAATAATATGCTTTAGGCTCTGAAAGCACATCCCAAAGAGGAATCCAAAAAACTTCAAGCATTGGTTGAGCTGGGTGTGTAGGAGACTTCTCTGATGGGGATAACAGTCATTTCATCCACAAAGAAACCAAGAGAAATGGCTCTCTCTCCATTCTGTCCTGCCAAAGGGTCTCTTGTAGTTTACTTCTCTTTCCATATTTGATCCTAGTCGAAGTTACAAAAGGATACCAATTTGTACTATTTGTGGGAATCTTTTTGTTAAACAGTAACAGCTAACATTTTTTAAACATTTACCATAGCCAGGTGCTTTGCACTTAACACACAAAATCTCATTTAATATTCAATGAAACAGAGTGAGAAAGGAATGACCACCTCTGTTTTAATCAAGGAGGAAACTGAAGCTCAGAGAGACTATTAAATAACAGGAATGAGGTCGTGGAGATAATAAAGAGCTCTAACATCAATTACATATTCCAAAGATCTACAAACAACTGTCATCTAGCCTTTATTAAAAACTCAGGGAGCCGTGGACCACTTCAAGACATCCCAGAAAGATTGCAAAACCTCATCAGCCATGTAATTTGCAAAGATCAGAGCCACTGTGGCAGTATTCAATTATGCACATTAGAAATCTTATTTGGAAACCTGTTTTCCCCCTATATTTAATTTTAAAGTGACTTCCTTTAACAGAGTTCAATTATACTCAATTAAAAAGATATTTACTCAACAGTTACAGTGGGCCTGGGACTATGCTCCACACTGCACAGTTTAAGAGACTCTCCACTGCCTGGAGGGTATATTTAAAGTTGAATGCCATCATCTCATCCCAAGTGTAAAGGAGGTTAAAAAAAAATAAACTATAAATGAAATAATAATCTGGATTCCTTTTCCTTTTTTAAAATTTGTTTTAATATGAAAGGAAATATGAAAGTATCCTCCTTTAAGGAGAGGGACACATGATTCTGCCATTTGGCAGCAATGTACATATTAAGAAAATGCTTACCAAATTCAAATTCAATTCATGATGAAAGTCAATGCAACCATTAATGGTTTGAAATCTATCATATTAATAATTTACGGCATTACCTATGAGGATTTGTCTCCTTTGTTGTCTCCAATCACTAGCCTTTTAAAAAAAATTTTTAAGAGACAGGGTCTTGCTCTGTTGCCCAAGCTGGAGTGCAGTAATGTAATCCTAGCTCAATGCCACCTCAAAGTCCTGGGCTCAAGGAATCTTCCCACCCCAGCCTCCCGAGGAGCTGGGACTATAGATGTGCACCACTATGGCTGGCTAACTTTTTAATTTTTTCTGTAGTGACAGGGTCTTGTGGTGTTTCCCAGGTTGGTCTTGTACTTCGGGCCTCAAGTGACACTCTGGCCTTGGCCTCAAAAAGTGCTGGCAGTACAGGTGTAAGCCACTGTGCCTGTCCTCCAATTACTGACCTTAATTCAATAAATTACTTAACCTCTCATTTCCTCATCTGTAAAATGAGCACAGTAATTGGACAAACATCTTTATTTATTTATTTTTTTTTTTGAGACAGAGTCTTGCTCTGTCACCTAGGTTGGAGTGAAGTGGCATGATCTGGGCTCTCTGCAACCTCTGCCTCCTGGGTTCAAGCGATTCTCATGCCTCAGCCTCCCCAGTAGCTGGGATTACAGGCACACACCACCAAGCTTGTCTTACTTTTTTTTTTTTTTTTTTTTTTTTTTTTTTTTAGTAGAGATGGGGTTTTGCCATGCTACCCAGGCTGGTTTCGAACTCCTGAATTCAGGCAATCCGCCCTCCTTGGCCTCCCAAAGTGCTGGGATTACAAGCGTGAGCAACCGTGCCCGGCTGACAAACTTCTTAAGACTCTTATAAAGATGAAGGGGGACCATGAACATGAAATGCATAGCCCAATACCTGCCATACCAAATAAACTCAGATAAGATTAGTTGCTAATTTGTTATTAATCATTTGCAATTTGTTGGCATGGCTGTATTTTAAGGTACATGCCCATTTAAGAGCCAGGGGGAAAAAAAAAACAAAAAACACCTATTAGTTTTGTTGCCAGGGTAACTCCCGGCACTGCTTCCCACAAACATGCTAAGTATCTGTCTTTCAGCAAACTGGCCTCTCATTACCAATTCAGCACAACTAAGGCCACATTTGAGAGGCACATTAGCCCTACTTAGCATTCCCAGCCATGCTACTAGAAATTTGCAGTGCAACTTTCTCATGAAGCTGAATCTCATTGAATCCTGGTACAAACTGCACAAAACTGAAGTTCACCCAAGGTGTTAACAGAAGGTTCCTTTCTGTGAACGGAGCCAGTCTGTATAATAGATGTTTATGTAACCAAATGATGATCTTTTATTTTTTTTTCCAGTAATAGCAGGATGAAAGCAATTAATAGGTCAATCAAAAACCCTAAAACTGTGTTTTCTTTCTGCTGGGGTTTTTCTATAAAATGGCAACATGAGCTGGGCCAGTCCTGGGGTAACTATCCTAGGCCGCTTTAGCAAGGACTGTGGGAAAAGCTTAAGGGGCAAAATATTTTGTATTAAAAATACTTTCCTCATGCAGGCAACTCTGCAGGGGTGAGATCTTCTGGTCAAAGTGGTAGAGCAGAATAGGGGGTGGCAGGTGAGCTTGTTCATTTACACCATTCCTGTGGCTATTTACCGAAGATCAAAGCCTGGCTTGTCAACTAACTCACTTTGCCTTTATTCTTCTATTTACAAAGATTAACTGAGCATGGTACTTTTCCCCTTACCTGTACTGTCCAACTGAAAAAGTAAGATAAATTTCAAAACTGTGCTTGCTTGAAGTTTTTGAGCATCTACACCACTAGTTACCCCATCACACATATCGTATACAGCTCATAATTCAACAAGAGGTCTCTGAATGAATGAGTGCTGAACTGTAAGATCCTTTAGGATGTATGGATGCTGTTAAAAATCCTGCATATCAGAGCTGAATCAATTAACCCTAGGTGTCAGTATACTCAAGGTCCTTATATATCATGTGGGAGATTTTCACTAGTGAGTCAGGCCTGGGAGGATAAAATCTCTGGATAGTGTGTGTCATATTTGCTTCCACATGCCCTGTGGCACCCAGCACAGGGTCTGACGTATGGCTCCATTCAATAAATATTTACACAGCTAATGGGAGCATCAGATGTGAACAGGGCCACTGACTGACTTACCACTTGTTGGACAAGCATGAACTTACCTGGGGAAAGCATCAAAGCAGTATGTTTTTCTGGTATCCGGAAAAGCCACACGCAAACCAGACATCAGAGGGGAATGGAGAATTACCGCTGCGCATTCATACCTCGAGGCCAAGTCTACCGTGGGGACAGTCCCAATGCTCTGACCGTAGAGGATAATGTTCTCGGGACTCACGCCATACCTGGAGAAATCAGAGGTTGTATGCCATTAACTAAGGTATGAAGAAAGACAGAAAGAGACAGAGAAATCGTATCTTAAACCCATAAAATTCCCACATTCGCCAGCTTAAAACCGTATCATCTAACTTGTACACTTTAATTTAAGATGGATGTGAGCTTGACAAAAACAAATGTTAGGGGCCTGTTTTGGTACTAAGTGACTATGATTCTGTCTTCCACAACATTAGCAAAAAACAATAAACATGATATTATATTTCTGGCTAATTAAATATATGCTTTATAAACTTCATTTCAGTAGCTACAGAGATGGTCATCTGATTTCCTATTATTCTCCCTTTATATTTTAGTTGCTAATCATAAACATACTTCTGAAGTAAAAACAAAAGCAGTTTTGGCAAATTGCAATATTAAAAACTCGAAGCAAAGTTTTCATGATACAAAATATATTAACGCTTATCAGAAAAAGGTTTACTGGGAGACAATTAATTTGAAGATAATTGTATTTTCTTTAGTCTCTCTCAGGGTTAAACCCTTCCAAGTCTTTCAATCCATCAGTGGGTTCCGATCCACTCTCTTCAAATTGTTAACTAAGTAAAGGGTTGTGTGGAATACAGGCTTCATTTCCCAGCCTCCCTTGCAGCCTGGTGTGTACAGAGACCTAAGTTCCAGCCAACTGCATGTCAGCAGAAGTGACATGAGCAACCCCCAGGTCATGCTTTAAAGCAAATGGTGTGCTTTTGCCATCCCTTCCGCCTTCCTGGTGATGGCAAGTAGATCACAGTGAGCCACCTCAGCCCATGCAGAAAGATGCGGCACCCTAGATATGGTGGCGGAATAAAATAGAAGGAACCCGGGAAAATACATGCTCTCTTATTATCCTACAAAGGATATCCAGACTATCTAAAGAATGCTTAGAAATGAAAAAGAAAAAGACAAATAGGCGAAAGAAATGAAGATGAATGCCTAATACACACATAGAAAGATGTGAAATAATTTCACTAGAACATGAAGATGCAAATTAAATCCATGAGTTATTATTTTATACCCAAACGATAGGCAAAAATGAAGAAGCCAGACAATGCTGAAAGATGGCAAGGACATAGAAAAGTGGAATGCTGTTACTTTGTAAATTAGTACAAGCACTTGGGAAAACAATTCAACATTATCTGGAAAAGTTGAAGCCAGTGAGCCAACAATTCTCCTTTTCGGAAAAAATATGTATTGTAGCTTACAGGACAATATGAAATGCTTTCTGATAACAACCTTCAGTGAAAAGAACTATCAATCCACAGCTGATGGAAATGGCAGGATTTCAGCCCAACTTCCTCCCCTCCAAGCTCCACGAAACTCCATGGAAAAATGGAGGCCCTAAAGAAAGAATTCAGGGCATTGGAATGTGCTTTATGCACAGCACCACACCTGGGCCATGCCATGAAGACAGGAATTAAACACATGGAGGTGAGAAGGACTTTCTATGGGAGATGTGCAACACATACCCAATGCAGCAGCAGGAAAGCAATGGGCTGGTCGGCAGGGGATGTGCTAGGATAGCGTGAATCGGAAACTAAAGGGTTATGGGTTGTCCTGGAGATGAGGGCCACTGGAGTGTCCAAGGGTGAGGTGACAATGGCAGGCAGGAGATGACAGCATGAAAAGGAAGCTGGGAGATCCGGCAGGGGACTATTAAGAATCATGCAGAAGACAGGAAATAAAAGATTGTAACAAAAACAGCATCCATCCTCCATTTCTAAAGTGAAATGTCTGTGTGGTCCTGCAACTTGACACCATCCAATAAAACGGTGTCTATGGAAGAGGCTTCCAGATGCGGGTTTTGCCTGGCATTCTTGCCTGGGGTTTCCTTCCCGTTGGCGTAACAGGTTATTAAAAAATGGTCAGCACGGGCAGTTTTGGTGGGGAGGTTTGAGGAAACAACTGACAGAGCAGCATCCTGTGCCCAAATCTACATCAGCAACCACGGATTTACAAACACAGAGCACCCTCTCTGAGGACTAAATGGGGGATCAGAAAGGAACACTGTTCTCACGTCTCAATGCTGAAGGTAAGCCATCCCAGGGATCTCCCCAGCAGCAACTGCCACCAAGATCCTTCTTTCATGGACTGGGAGAGCTGTTTCAGCAGGAGTTTTTCATCTAAAGTCCAGGGAGTCTTTGGGGAGAGCATAAATAACATCAGGGGTTTCCTCCTCCCTCCACAATTTTCACCAGATTTTCAAAGTGGTCTATGACCCCAAAAAGCGTATGGACCATGAGATACTGCATTGCAGGGAGTCTGCAGGCACATGGAGAGGAGAGCCTCCAATTTCCACATTTGGGGATGAGTTCTTTCCACAATGACCACTCTTGTGGACAGGCCATTCATTTTGCTATCAATTGTTTTTAAAAATCATAAATCAAAGAAAATATAAGAGGAGAGAAGTGAAAACTGAAGGTAGTTAATGAATGATGCACAGAAGACTAAGAGATTATCAATACTGAATATCAAAAATAAAATAAAAGACTTCCAGGTAAAAATGGCAACCAGACTAGCCCTTACCTTCTTTGATAAAATCTGGTCTGAGAGGATTATATAGGATAACATTATCACAGTTATGAGGAAGTGTTAATTTTACTTCTTATGACGAGTCCAACATATGTTTTCAAAATCCTGTCTTCTATATAACACGCCATGGGACTTTACAAGCTCAGAGGTTGCACTGAATAAAGGAAGGAACAAGCACAGACCCAAGAGACATAGCCCAGGAGATGAGGCAGAGGGAAGCACCCTGGCCATCACGCAGGCAGCTCTTTCTCCTGTCAATGTCCTGGACCAGCCATCCTCAAGAGATCACGGCCTTCTGTAAATGCCTTCTGGAGAAGCCAGAGCTATTGTGCTTGAGGACTCTCAGTTCCTAGCCTTCGGGTCTCAGCACTAGGACACACCCAGTACCAGTCTCTACAAAGTCCACCTTTGATTCCAATAGACTCACATCCTTCGTGACGACCAACTCAAAGTTTCACTGAAAACTGTCACCAGCTAAAACACAAAAAGCACTAGTCATAAAGAAAAAAAAAAAAGAAAGTATTACATTAAAATCAAGAACTTCTGGTCATCAGAAGACACCATAAGGAAGTAAAAGGGCAAGCCACCAAGTGGGAAAAGATACTTGCCACAGAGTATAGATCTAGCATATATAAATAACTACTACAAATCAATAAGACAACTGACTAAACAAGAAAAACAGAATTTTACAAAATGAGAAAAAAAAGAGGGGAGGGAAAGACAGAGAAAGAGAAAAAAAGAGAAGAGTTATTCAACTTCATTAGTAAAAAGGAAAATGCAAATTAAAATAATCATGTGATACTCTACACATTTATCAGACTGACAAAAATTCAAAAGCCTAACAATATTAAGTGTTGGCAAGGATGGGTGCAAGAATGCTCATTCACTGTTGGGGTTTATGTTGATAGAATCAGTTTAGAAAAAGTTTGGCAATATGAAGTGACATGATTTTATTAGCACATACCCAGGGACCTAGCAATTCTACTCCAAGATAAATTCAGCACACAAATAAATGCTTACATATACCAGAAATATATACTAGACTTGAATGCATGCCTACACAGTTAGAGACAGCCCTAAGGTATATCAACAGCAGAGTGGATGAAGAAACTGTGGTATAGTTGTGCTGCAGAATATGTACATGGACACTAAAAGATTCATATTTTTATTTGAATAGTTTTGGGGGTACAACCAGTTTTTGGTTACGTGGATAAGTTCTTTAGTGGTGATTTCTGAGATTTTGGTGCACCCGTCACCACCAGTGAATCTTAAAGTCATGCTGTTAAGGCTGGGTGTGATGGCTCACGCCTGTAATCTCAGCACTTTGGAAGGCCAAGGTGGGAAGACCACTTGAGACCAGAAGTTGGAGACTAGCCTGAGCAAAAAAGCAAGACCCCATCTTCACAAAATGAAAAAAAATTAGCTGGGCAAAGTGGCATCACCTGTAGTCCAAACTACTTGGGAGGCTGAGGTGGGAGGATCACTTGAGCCCAGGAGGTCGAGGCTGCAGTGAGCAGTGTTCGTGCCACTGCACTCCAGCCTGGGTGACCCTCTTAAAAAAAAAAATGCTATTAGGGAAAAGAGGCAGATACAGCAAAACACACACTATGTGACACCATTTACAAAAACTTAAACCTACCAAAATTAAACATTATTGTTTAGGGATATTAATTGAGTGGTAAGCCTATAAAGAAAAGCAAAGAAGTGAATCACTAAAGTCAGGATAGTGATTACAGGCAAAAAGGGAAATGGTCATCACTAGAGAGAAGCATGTCCTTCCTGGGGGTTGTAAATGCTGGGGATAGTCTATGTCACACCACAAGTGTTCCTTTTATAAGTCATTAAGCTGGACATCTGTGTTTTATAAACTTCTATGTATGGCAGTTATATTTCATGACAAAAAAATTCTTTAAAAGTTCACCAGATACTTCAGATATGGAGACAGCCCTCACAAAACTGTGACAACTCATGGTAGATTTTGTGCTAAAAATAAACCTCATAAGGCAACATCAGACCATTAAAAATGATGTCTCATAAAGAATTAACATGGGGAAACACTCATGTTAATTTTAACAGAAAGCAATAAAAAGGAGCTTACAAAAACAGGGTCACAATTACATTTCTAAAAAGAAATCTATACATGGAAAAGGGACTTCAAAGCAATACATGAAAATAGTAATAATTGTTTTCTTCAGGTGGTGAGACTGAGTTTTTCTTCTTTCAAGTTTTCATTCCTAATTTCCTTTAGTTATTAGGCAGTGACTTGTTGGGAAAAAAGGGAAGCAGTATCGCTGGTCCTTTCTGTGTGGAGTCAGTAGGCATGCTGCTAACTGCCAGTGTTTTTCAAAGGGCTCAGAAAACAAGAGCGTGTTAGGTCAAACGCTCAGATTTGTTAGTTCTGTGTTAAGGACTTTTGTCACTGCTTTTTCCTGTCTTTACTATACTGTTTGACAACACACGAGGAACCAAGGAGGTGGATAATTCTGTGAAAGTATCAGGACTTTTAGTAGAATGGTAAGAGACCTCTGTTCTAACACCCAGTTTTGGCAGATGAGGACAACTCTTTTTACTGTAGTAGTAGGATTTTTCTTTTCTATCAAAGCATTAGACTAGTGACCTCTACGCCAATCGTTCCAAAATGAGAAGTATCTGAATTACTTGGGAAATTATTATTATTTATTTACTTTTCATGTAAGCACCCTGGCTCCACACTTACAAATTCTGATCCAGTGGGTATGCGGATTCTTCAAACTTAAACACTGACTGACATTGGGCAAAAAGAGTTGGACTAGAGCCTAAGGCCCCTTTAGTTCTCAGGTTAAATTACATAAAAGACACAGGGGAGGAAAAAGAGACAATGAATTAAGTTTGTGTGAAACATTGGTCAGTTTAACATCACAGCGTTAGAAAAAAGATAACAGGGATCAAGTGAAAAGTATTTTCTCAAAGACATTAACAGTTCCAAAGTCTAAAGCCTTTATTTTAGAATAAAACAGAAGTTAAACCCTACCAGTCTGGAACAAGGCAGTATTTTTGGAGCAGCCAGTAACAATATAGGCGACACAGAAGATGTATTCATGGCCGGGCACGGTGGCTCACGCCTGTAATCCTAGCACTTTGGGAGGCCGAGAAGCATGAACTGCTTGAGCCCAGGAGTTTGAGGCCAGCCTGGGCAACAAAGTGAAACGTTATATCTGCTAAAAATACAAAAAATTAGTTGGGCATGGTGCTGTGCGCCTAGTAGCATCCCTGCTACTACGGAGGCTGAGGTGGGAGGATCACCTGAGCTCATGAAGTTGAGGCTGTAGTGGGCTGAGGTCGCACCACTGTACTCCAGCCTGGGCAATGGCAGTGAGACCTTGTCTCCAAAAAAAACACAACAAAATAAAACAAAAAGATGTATTCATGCAGGAATTTTAGCATTTTAACTTATGATTTGCTATTTTGGGGAGTATCACAATGGGAAAAGGTTAAAAATGATTCCTGTTAGTAAGCATGACCTTTGTGGGAAAAACGCAGGGATGGCAGGAATAGTAGCAGGGCCTATACACAGCGCTTTCTACCCCTAAGGCTTTTTTTTTAGAAGTAAACATTCCTGCTCCCCAGATACAAATACACAGCTGGTAGCCGGTGAGTGTGGATCTCGAGGCCCTGGGGGTACTCCTCCACAGACTACACCAGGCCAGACCATTCTCCTTCCCCTGCCCATTTGCCCCTGCTTCCTGGCATTGTTGAAGACATGTTGGTTCTTCTTAACAAGGGTTAACCTTCCACTTGAGCGCCAGATTCTTACCCCTCCCAAAACTTGAAGAATCTCCTCCCTGACCCCGTAAAATTTCAATCTTTATTCTCTCAATGCCACAGATATATCCAAGTTTCTGAATCTAAGAAAGGACCTGTTTTCATCAGCACTCTGTGCTTGAGGCCACAGCTCCATCTCTTACCTCCATTTCCCCACCACCCCACCCTCCCATGCACTCAACCCTAAGCCCTCTGAAACCTGCCTTCTGCTCCTATGAAGTCTTGCAAATGGCTATCAGAAGTACCAAACCCAAACGCTTTTTCTCACCTCTCATCCAGTTCAACTTCTCCTTGGCAGTTCACATTAACGATGCCTTCCTTCTTAAAACTCATTCCTAAGCTTCTGAGACACTGAGTCACTCTTGGTTCCTCCTCCTGCCCCTGCCACAAATGGGCCTGGCCTACTACTGGCTCATCTTCCCCAAGCTCTAGTCTTACTATCACAATCTTACATTTTCTCTCCTACAATCTCAATTAACCCCAGGACTTCAACTAGCAGTTCTATGCTGGCCTGATGGCTAATTTTATGTATCAACTAGATTGGGATAAGGGATGCCCAGACATCTGGTAAAATATTATTTCTGGGTGTGCCTGTGAGGGTGCTTCTGGAAGAGACTAGTGTTAAATCAGTAGACTGGGTAAAGAAAGCATCATCTGATCCCAGATAGAACAAAAAGGGGGACAATAGGAAAATTATCTCTCTCTTCTTGAGCTGGGATATCGATCTCCTGCCCTTGGACACTGGAGCTTCTGGTTCTAAGATCTTCAGACTTCAGGACATACACTTGTATCCTTCCCCTGCCCACCCTCACTCCCCTGGCAAGATTCCCAGGCCTTTGGCCTCCAAGTGGGAATGCTGCATCATCAGCTCCTCCTGGTCCTCAGGCCTTTGGACTGGGCCTGAATTACATCACTGGCTTTCCTGGGTCTCCAGCTTGCAGATGGGAGATCATGAACTTGGCCTCCATAATCATGTGAGGCAACTCCCATTAAAAATCTCCTCTTATATGTCTATATACAGTAGAGTCCCCCCACCAGATTCATGGTTTTGCTTTTCACAGTTTCTATTACCTACAGTTCAACTGCAGTCTGAAAATATTACATAGAAAATTCCAGAAATAAACAATTCCTAAATCTGAGCAGCATGATGGAATCTCACACTGTCCCACTCCATCAGAACTGGGATGTGAACCCTCCCTTTATCCAGCATACAGAGTCTACACTACCTGCCCATTAGTCACTTAGTAGCTGGCTGGGTTATCAGATGAATTGTCACAGTATTGCAGACTTGTGTTCAAGTAACCCTCATTTTACTTAACGAGGGCTCCAAAGCACAAGAGAAGCGATGCTGGCAATTCATATATACCAAAGAGAAGTTGCAACATGCTTCCTTTAAATGAATAGGAAGTTCTCAACTTAATAAGAAAAAAGACAACTGTTGCCAAAGTTGGTAAGATCTACAGTAAGAACAAATCTTCTACTTGTGAAATTATGAAGAAAAAAAATTGTGCTAGTTTTGCTGCATGTACAGGGCTAGTTTTGCTCATGTACTTGGACCAGACTTGGAACCTTTCGAGGACAGAAAGATGAATGGAATATGTTTGGTGGTCTTCAGGAGCTGAGTCTAACAGGGGAGCCAAGACATACATATAAAAGGGGAGCACGAGCAGAAGCAAGGTTGTATGTAAGGTGAGTAATTCGGACATGGATGTCATGGCAGATGAAGGGCTCATGTACTATCCTCAGTTTCGGGTATCCACTGGTGGTCTTCATCTTTTTTTTTTTTTTTTTTTTTAATACACTGTCTTGCTCTGTCGCCCAGCCTGGAGTGCAGTGGCACGATCTTGGCTCACTGCAAGCTCCGCTTCCTGGGTTCACGCCATTCTCCTGCCTCAGCCTCCCGAGTAGCTGGGACTACAGGCACCCACCACCATGCCTGGCTATTTTTTTTTTATTTATTTTTATTAGAGGTAGGGTTTCACCATGTTAGCCAGGATGGTCTTGATCTCCTGACCTTGTGATTCGCCCGCCTTGGCCTCCCAAAGTGCTGGGATTACAGGCGTGAGCCACCGCGCCCAGCTCATCTTTTTTTAATGCATTAAAACAACAGCTACTGGGCATCTCTCTTGGACCAGACATGGAACCTTTAGAGGACAGAAAGATGAATGGAATATGTTTGGTGGTCTTCAGGAGCTGAATCTAACTGGGGAGCCAAGACATACATATAAAAGGGGAGCACGAGCAGAAGCAAGGTTATATGTAAGGTGAGTAATTCGGACATGGATGTCATGGCAGATGAAGGAAGAGGATCAAGACCAGGAAGGGTACAAGCTATGTGGGCAACGGCAATGTCTGCTCTTGGTCAACTACTGATCTGTTTCCACGTCCACTAAACGCGTGTTTTCGTCAGATTCTCCCTAGACTTCATGAAATCTGTGGTCCTGACTTAAATGTGTAAGTAGATATTTTCTACACACTCTTCTCCAGGGAAAGGTCATTCTCACCAGTGAGACTAAACATATTCACTTTACAACAGAGTCTCAAGGTAGAGTGTCATCATATTTTGACAAGATGAGTCTAGGACTGTACAGCTGGCCCTTGGGTCCCACAGCAGGTTCTGACACTGAAATCTGACTGAAGAGCTCAGACTTATGTAGAAGGACTGGAATTGGGACAAAATGTCTTGATATTAATGATGAGAATGCTGAGGCAGTAGAAGAACCATCATGACCTGTATCCCCTCACATTTCTTCCAGGCCAGAATTCTGATCCGTATGTCTCTGTACCTGAGCACAGTCCATCATCTTCAGCCCTTGGTGTTATAAACCCCAGAATCCTTTGACCTCTTGACCATCCTACTTTGGCCAACTCCAGTCCTGGGAGTTGGCTTAGGTAAGGGGATTTGCCAGAGGGAAAAGGCAGGAAGGCAGACAGTTGATGTGTTCTCCTACTAATGAAACCACAGGCCCATCCAAATGACTAAGGCAGCGAGTACAGCTTCTTTACTCTAAGGAACTCAAGATACAGCTCAGAAGGATACCAACATGGCAGCAACAGGCAGTGTCCTGACGAAAAGTGGAAGACCAGCAGGGAGAAGTCACAAAAAAGTAAGTAATGAGGTCAAGTCTACTACAGGTCTGAGCAGGTGGCAAGATTAAAGCCGTTGGACATAGTATCAAGGGCTTAGTTAAGCAATAGAATCAGGAAGTCGGCATGTGTGGAAAGGGTAGGGCAAGAAAACAAAACAAATGAAAACAAACCTAGGCATTGACTGGGCAGCAGGGATTAGGAAGTCAGATGGGGAGCTAGTGCAGCCCCAAGCTCAGAACACACAAAGCATCTGCAGAATAGATGTGTGACACTATTAATAGATGAGTTAGGGAGGAGAACTCAGACAGCAGCCCACCTGTAAATTCAAAGAAATATCCAAATGACACAGAGCAATGGGGGCTGTATTGGCCCACTTTGTGTTGCTATAAAGGAATACCTGAGACTGAGTAATTTATAAAGAACAGAGGTTTATTTGGCTCATGGTTCTGCAGGTTGTACAAGCATGGGATCAGTACTTCCTCCACTTCTGGTGAGGCTTCAGGGAGCTTTTTTCATAGATGGTGAAGCGGGAAGTAGGGTGTCACATGGTGGGGGAGAGAGTAAGAGAGATGTCAGGTTCTTTCTAAGCTCTCATATGAACTAATATAATAGAGAGAGAACTCATTACCATGGGGAGGGCACCAAGCCATTCATGAGGGATCCACCCCCATGACCCAAACAGCTCCCAACAGACCCCGCCTCCAACACTGGGGGTCACATTTCAACATGAGATTTGGAGGGGACAAATATCTAAACCATGTCAGGGGCAAAATCAGGAAGGATTCTGATTTAAAATACATATAAAACAGAAAATTCAACATGTAGGGCAGTAGCTAAGGCATGCTTAATGGAGTTGTTGCCTGTGAACCTGGCAGTCAGGATGAAAGAGAGCTCACAGGTAGGCTGTGAGTTCAGGGACCAAGGGAGGCTTCTCTACCTTTGAAGGGATGAGGTGAAGAACAAAATATTTTCTGCATCAGAGAAAGGTGCTTAATAAACGTCTGCTACTGACTACGCCATGTCATTCTGAAAATGTTCTTCTCTGGTACCCTCGGTACCACATTAGCTAGATGTCCCCTGCTCTTTCTAGGCACGCTTCTGTTTCCTTTAGTCACTACTCTTTCTTCTCCCATACAACAAGTGGGCATCCCTCAAAGCTCAATCCTCATCCCTTTCTGGCATCTTTTATCTTCAAATTGATTTCCTTGTATTAATAGAACTTGTTCAATGCCAGCACCTACCACAGTGGCTGACATATGGTAGTTATATGATAAATATTTGTTAAACGAATAAATGGGTGGCCAGAGTCTTTAAAGTTTGTTCATTTGCCCCCAGTATTTCATCTGAACCCTAGCCTCCCCACCCTTCCTTTCTTTTGATGCTTCTTCCTGAGCACCCCATCACTTCACATGTAACGTCTCCCAAACTTGACTTTTCATATTCGTTCCCCAATCCTTCTGTTTCTATCAGTCACCACACCCTATACCTGACGGGCTTGGGAACTAGGATGAATTTATCACCTTTCCCTCCCCTTCGTCTCTCACACACTTATAGTCACTAAGTCCCACCATTCCTATCTTTGAGATGTTTTACAGACCCATCGTCTCTGACACCACTTCTGTTGCTTTGTGGTGAGCTACAAATGGCAGCATCTTTTGGACAATTAATCAGGGTCTGCCTTCTGTTTGGTGTGTGAACGTGTACAGTTTGCC
Organism: Macaca thibetana thibetana; assembly: GCF_024542745.1. Lineage (NCBI taxonomy): Eukaryota > Metazoa > Chordata > Mammalia > Primates > Cercopithecidae > Macaca > Macaca thibetana. Next base: position 165,768,912 of record NC_065584.1, on the reverse strand, counting down.
CAGTGATGAACATCTCCATCCAGGTACCCAGAGTCTGTTACCCAGAGTCTTTCTGGAAACCTTACTGTTGCTGCCTGTACATCCCTCTCCATGGTGCTCAGACTGCCCCAGAGGGACCTTGGCTGCTCAAACTACCCTACCTGTTTTGTCCCATCCTGTTGGTTTCTGTATGTCAGCTTACGGTTGAGAAGGAAGCAGGTGTCATGGTTCTTGATTACTGACCTGCTGTCAATCCATCGCTCTACCCTGACTCCTGCTAACAGCATACACTCTGACAGCCTACCAGCTTCCATCCCAGCTTCTCCCTTTTTCCCAGGCAGAACCTGGGAATCTCCCAGGCATAATCAATGCCCACACCTGACTTCTCTTCTCTCCCAGACCAGTTTTCCTTCAAATTCTATCTATATAAACTGCCCCACTCATGTCACTCCCCACTCCAATCCATCCTTCCCAACAGATATATCTTCCTTGAAGAAAGAAAAAGACAAAAAAAAAAAAACCCAAAAACTTTTGTTATGTTACTTTGTTCATCAAACTCTTTAGGCAATCACTATGCTTACGATAAAAGTCCATGTCCACAATCTAGTCCCGTCCAACTATTCCAACCCTTTCTTTTCTCTCCAGGCGGCCCTTCTGCTCCTGTGGCTCAGGCTCTTCCCTCACTGGCTCATAAACACCCCGTGCCCAGAATGTCCTCCCTCTTTGTCATCACCTGGACAACTTTGGAGTCCTTCGGGTCCATTCCGGTCCTACCTCGTCCCTTCACATTTCCTGACTCCTCCAGTCTACAGACAGAATTTTCTTTCCTGAGCTATCCACTCAGATGCTTAATGACAGGAAGGTGGATGTGATTAACTGTACCATGGCATGCCCTACACTGCCAATGATGATGTAAGCTCCACAAGGGTAGATAAAACTGTATCTCTCTTTGGGCAAGTTAAGAATTTCCAGGCTCAGGGATCAGCGAGTTTGGAGGCACCGTCGCTTTGAACAGAATGTGATTCTAGCCAAAAGCCATTTTTGAACAAATTAAAATTAAATTTCAGACACAGTCATCATTCCATTGGATATATAATCCATTCAAAGTTTAACATCATCTTGGGGATCTAGACAGGAACAGAATCTCTTGTAGCAAAAACAAAGACCTTAATAATATTTAGTAAGCAAGTAAGCATTAACGTTTTTAAGCATGATATAAGATTTTCTTAAAACAGAGCACAAGAAATTAAATTCTCCCAATTTTTACCAGGGGGAAGCCACAACCCTGAATCATTACTCTTTGTCACGGGCAGTGTGATGTGTACAGTAATCCCCTTTGCAAGTTTTTGCTCTCAGCCTCTCCCAATGTCTACTGTCCTTTTGCAGTCACAGGCTATGCTGAGTACAGGCGGATCAGCACAAATTTAGGTTTCCATTCCCGCTCAGCATATGGTAATGGGACATGCCCCCATGAGCACCCTGAAACTGAGGGCTCGGCAGCCATCTCAGGAGCAAGAGGAAGTACTGAGGCAGGAAGTTCCTGCAATGGAGGCTGACAGCGCCAAGGAGATGGTGTCTCATGGGAACGATCACTTACAAGGTTAAAATCTGTTTGTTTTTGTTTTAATGTAAAGCTTGCTTTTCCTTCTACAACCATGAACAAGCCTGGCCTCCCTGAGACGCACTGCATCCTGTTTAAGTTAATGGGCCTTGACTTTGTCCTTTGTCAGGAGCTCTCCCATTTATCTTCAGAGAAGCACACTTGGCACAGTTCCACTGACTTTGAAGTCAACATTTTAAATATTTCAGAGCTAGAATTCCTAGTGGAAATGTCTTAAGACATAGGACGAAGATAAATACACAAGGTAACGTGAATGTTAACTGAAGGATGAGGTCTGAGGATATTGAGAAATCCTAATAACTTTATAAACTTTAGATAAACATTAAAAAATAAAAAGTAAACTTTAGAGAAAAGCCTCAGAATAAAAAGACTGACTATGCAAGGGACGCAGGTGCATAAACAGGACCTGCCAGAAAACACAGTTGGCCATGGGGAATACTTTTGCCCTCAGGCAAACCTTTTAGCCAAAACTTAACAAACGTGCTTTATATATTAATTATGAGGAAGAGGAAGAAAAAAGCATCAATCACCTAAAATATACTTATTTTTCCTTAAAATACACCTTTTTTTGAGGAACTGCCAAAAAGAAATTTGTAGATTTAGAAAATTGTTTAGCATTATACTAAGTAAAATTTCACAAACGGATTTCTATTGGTTGTTCATTCCAATGGTGAAAACAAAGAAAATACATTTTAAAGTATCCGCTGTTTTGGTGCTATTTGAATAAAAATTTAAAGGTTAGTAATGTCTGCTGTATATTTTTTCCTTTTTCCAATTTTTAACTAATTTGATTAAAAGGGACACTTACAAACAGCTCATTATAACCCCTGGAAGTTTCTAAAACCTGGGCACAGTCTAGGTATTCTCAACAGTGGTTATAAAAGAAAACATACCAAATACAGCATTAAAAGCAGGCTCAGTCCCTTCAAATAACACTGGATGTAAGGAGGGTAAACCATGTGCTCTTGGGTTACAGGTCTTTGGGGAAATAATGAAGGAAATAAGATTCAAACCAAGAAATAACACCAAAATCAAGTATAAATGTAGGCAAAATTAATATTGTGGTCAAGTTCATTGAAGTACAGCAAAGAGAATGATCAAAATGGGGACCTGAAAGTCAGAAAAAGCTTCAGGTAGAAGGTGGAGCTTGCAGCCAATGTCAAAGGAGAGGAGATTTAAAAACATAAAGAAGGGCAATAGCAGCAGGGGAGGGAAGAGTCTCCCGAGGAACCAGAGTGTGGAAGGGCTTGGGAATGTACACAAGAGCCGACAAAGTGGAGGTGGGCGGCGAGTGTGGCAACGGGAAGGAGGGCGATCGTTGGGAAAACGTGCTTTGCAGAAGAGAGCTGCTCTCATCCCACATGTATGTAGCAGGTAGAGGGGTGCAGGGAGAGATTCAAAGACAATTCTATAGGTAAATGACGAGAAAACTGGCACAAATTGGGAGGCTGGGAAGGAGATAATAGGTAGAGTTGGATTTTTGTTTGTTTCAGTAGGAAATAAGTTTAGTTTGGGAATATACTGAGTTTCAGGGAACTTTGGAACATGCTAATAAGCATGGCATAAAAAGTCAACCTCTCAGGGTTAATTACAAAGAAAAATCTTCCTGAAACTGTTTGGATATCTATGTTAAGAAAGACCAGTTCCTGAGCTCTCCTCATTCTTTCTCCTGCCACAGTGCAGAGGAAGACAAGTGGCTGGAAGTAGCAGCCTGCGGGATATCTGTCCAGGCAAGGAGACAGGAGCAGAGCTAACAGCAGAGGCTCTGGAAGGCCCAGGTCCCATGCGAGATGATGATAACACAATGCACAGAATAACAAGGGCATTTTAGGAAAACATAACTTACAAAAGGGCTTGGTGTGGTGAAATACCTGCTAATCAATGTAGCCTTTCCTAAACCTAGTCACTCATTTCAATACCTATCAAGATAAGCTTTATCTAATTTTTGTAAAGCAGCATCCACCATTAATGTACAATGCTTCATTCTATCCTAGATGCTTGAAATTCTTTTCAAATAGTGGTTCAGGGAAGGGCCCTTTGTGTCATGTTGAAATCTACCTTCAAAAGAACATAATACTTTATGACATTCAAGACTATTCTCTCCTACCATATACCCTTTCTCTGTGCCAAAGCAAAAATAAACAAGACCTGACATAATGACTTCATTTTATTTTTTAAAAATCATCTTTCAGAGGAAAAGTTATAGTCCTAAAAAAAATATAAAATTAAATCTCTTTGGATCTGTTACAAGTAAAATAGAACAATTTGCTTGAACTTATCTGAGTATAATTGTGCATGAAACTGTTCTAATAATAATGGAGATTCTTTTGGCATTCTGTAATTATTTAACACGTTGGAAAAGCCAGAAAATGTTGCCTTCTCTCTACAACTGCACAAATATCTGTTGAATGGTTAGAATACTACCTCCTCCACAGGGTATTTGAGCTGATTGCACGGGCTGGCTTATATAAAACATCTAGGCCAGGTGTGGTGGCTTACACCTGTAATCCCAGCACTCTGGGAGGCTGAGGCGGGAGGATTGCTTGAGCCCAGGAGTTCAAGACCAGCCTGGGAAACATGGTGAATCCCTATCTCTACCAAAAATACAAAAATTAGTCCGGCATGGTAGTGCACTTTTGTAGCCCCAGCTACTCGAGGGTGAGGTAGGAGGATGGTTTGAGTCCGGGAGGTAGAAGTTGCAATGAGCCAAGATTGCACCACTGCACTCCAGCCTGGGTGACAGAGCCAGACCCTGTCTTAAATAAATAAATAAATAAATAACTATTCCACTTCCAAGAAACTCAGCCAAAAGTTAAGGTACAGATTTCATGAATTCTCTATGTTGGGGAAAAAAACTTTAAATATTGAATTTAATTATCAATTTGATTGCCAAGGCGGAAAAATATTTTTTAGAAATAGAAACTCAAGTATCTCATTTCTAATTGTTTATTTCTTTGTAGGATGAGTTCATACAAGTGCTATAGTGGAGGAGACACAGATGGTTGGTTGAGTTTGCCTGCTTGACACTGACTTGCAAATGACTATGAATCTGAGACAGCAACGCTACATTTAGTTCCTGCACTAAAACTGCTGAGATGTTTGCCAGGAAGTTCTTGGAGAGTGACTTACTGGGGACAGAGAACGTGTATGACCTGCTCTGTCTTTTTGGAGCATCCCACTGCCTCCCAGTCCTTGAACTCTAGGTATGAACACATGTCCAGGTCTGGGCAATGAGAGTATTGAATCCTCCCGGCCAGAGTGACTGCTTAGGGGATAAGCCTAGGACCCAAGCCTGGTCAATCCCAGTCCTCCCTAGGATGTCTGCACCCTCTTCTGCTGAGCCTGGGCCTCCTTGAGAATTATACAAGGAAGAAAGCAAAGCTGAGAGCAAGTGGGCCTGCTTGATGCCATCGTCTGAGGCCCTGCACCCAGACATGAGAGCTTGGAGTCCTCTCTCTTAATGCTGGGCTAAAACAGGGATTCTGTAAGTAACCTGGAGTATGTGGTCATGACCATGAGGAGGTGGGGGACAGGGGAGGGAAGGTGGAGATTCGTAGAGGATGTAGAAAGAAGAGTACGCTTCACAATCAGACAGCACAAGGTCTGAACCCAGCTCTGCCTTGCACCTGTAGCAGCCCTCTCCACGGCCACAGAATGGTGGAGTAAGGCTTGCCTCTGGGACTGCTGCAAGAATTAAATAAGCAGTGAGTGAAACTGCAAGAATTAAATAAGCAGGCCAGCCTTAATCCTCTCTCCTGTACTTGTAGTCCTTCCCCCATCCAGGCCACTTTCCTGTTTCCATAAACAGTGAGGCCTAGGAAGAGTTAAATGCAGCTCCAGGACACCACAAGGACACATGTGAACTGAAACCTGAATGCTGGCCCACTTATTCCATCAGCTCCAGCTCAGCACTGCCCACTCTTGCTGTTTATTCCCTTAAATGTGTTTTGCAGACATTCAAAATGGAAGTGTGTTAAACAGACACTCTCCACTGGGCAGACCCCATGAAGCAGCTGAAGCAGCCCTTTGGCCCCTCCTTGATGGCATCTTCAGTTCTGTTCTCCTGGACCTAATCCTCTCTTTGTGCCTGTCCTACCTTCTTTTTTCCTTGTATTTCCTACTTGCCATTTTACAACCAGAAACCTTCCATCCCCCTACTCCGTCCTTTTTAAAAGCTTAAAAAGTTCACAGCATCAATTGGGGAAATATACCAAACACAGGATAGAAATGAAAAGGCCCTTAGAGAATCACACAGATGGTCCACTTTATTTCACAGAGAAGGAAACTAAAGCTTTCAGAGAGATTACTGACTTAACTCAGAATGGAAATTGCCAAGAGAGCTGCTTGCGATAAGCCTATCAAAGTCTGGGATATGGACTAAACATGGAGAAGCACAGTGAACCCTGTGAATTAAAGAAGCTGGCAGAAGGATCGCTGAATTGAAGTAGTTAGCACAGCTTCTGCATTAGGCACAACTGTCTGAATTCCACCACTGCAGCTAACAAGTCTGGGGCAAGTGGTCCAACCCTGCTCTGGGTGTCTATTCTCTCGTGTGTAAAACGGGGCTCCGAACTAACAAAGCTGGTGCGCAGCTGCCCAGTCACATTCGTTATCAACACCCTCTCCTTTAGCTCACAGGGAAAAGCAATTTGGAAAGAGTCTGTTCAGAGCACCAGCCTGAGCATCTCAGATGTAAATGGCACTTTAAACATGAACATTCCATACAATGGGTGCAGAATCTCAGTTTGAGAGGATGAAGTTCTAGAGATGAATGGTAGTGATGGCTGCACAAGGCGAATGTCCTCAATGCCACAGCACTGTACATTTAAACATAGTTAAAATGTTAACCTTTATGTTATGTCTATTTTACCACAATTAAAAAAAAAAAAGAGTCAGCATTCCTCTTAAATCCAGCTCATGCTCATCATTTTCTTATTAAGTACCAAGGAAAATTCCAGCTCTCCTAAATTCTAAATGAGATTTTATTATAAAAGTAAAAACAATAAACAGTAAAATTTGTCTTCTATTGTAAAATCTCTAAAATCTAAGGGCATTAACAATTTGCAAAAAAAAAAAAAAAAAGCTTATAAAAATACGTGTGTCACTAATACTGTGTTTGTTCTTTTACAAATCTGGTAGAACATTCTACTCGTGATCTATCTCGCAGGTGAGGTAGAAGGTTCAGGGAAGCTTGGTGGCAATGACAAACCTGGGATCTTTTTTTTTTTTTTTTTTTTTTTTTTTTTTGAGACGGAGTCTCGCTCTGTCGCCCAGGCTGGAGTGCAGTGGCGCGATCTCAGCTCACTGCAAGCTCCGCCTCCCGGGTTCCCGCCATTCTCCTGCCTCAGCCTCCTGAGTAGCTGGGACCACAGGCGCCGCCACCTCGCCCGGCTAATTTTTTGTGTTTTCAGTAGAGACGGGGTTTCGCCGTGTTAGCCAGGATGGTCTCAATCTCCTGACCTTGTGATCCGCCCGTCTCGGCCTCCCAAAGTGCTGGGATTACAGGCGTGAGCCACCGCGCCCGGCCAAACCTGGGATCTTATAAGAACTCTTTTATTTAAACATGATGATGACCTCACTGTCACGAAGACCTTCCATTACCTCTCCTCCTTGCCTGGATTTTTTTTTTTTTTTTTTTTTTTTTTTTTTTTTATTTTTATTTTTTTTTGAGACGGAGTCTCACGCTGTTGCCCAGGCTGGAGTGCAGTGGCGCGATCTCGGCTCACTGCAAGCTCCGCCTCCTGGGTTCACGCCATTCTCCTGCCTCAGCCTCCTGAGTAGCTAGGACTACAGGCGCCCGCCACCGCGCCCGGCTAATTTTTTGTATTTTTAGTAGAGACGGGGTTTCACTGTGGTCTCGATCTCCTGACCTTGTGATCCGCCCGCCTCGGCCTCCCAAAGTGCTGGGATTACAGGCTTGAGCCACCGCGCCTGGCCTTGCCTGGATTTTTAAAAAGTACAACAAAGGAAAACGACTCCTTGGAAAAGCACAAGTCTGCCATCCTTTTTGGAGATGAAAGGATTCCCTGAGGAACATCACTTCTAACAGGAAGCCAGTGCAGTAAGCGGAAACACAGACAGAAGTATTTCTTTTAGCAGTACCTTTCATTTGAACAAAATGGTAACAGAACTCCAATTTCTATATTTGAACACTCAAGGGCAGTTGTTAAAGAGGTTGGCTGCATTCTAAAATATCACCCCCACCCGTCTGTCAAGGACACGGGATTTGGGGTTCTGCGTGCCAGATCTGGTCCCCATGGTCTCCACACAGACGACGGGGACTGTATGACTCACAAGCCTTACCACATGGACTCTTCCATTTCTTTTTAAAGTCAGTCTAAATAAGGCCTTGAAGTAACTTCAACATTATATTTTAATTAAAATACAATGTAGTGTACAAACATAATGAAACAAATCCCACACCCTGATTTATCATAAACAGGAAGTCTTTATTGGCCACTAAAAACATCGAGTACCATGACATTAATAATTCAAAATACCCAGCTAGCCACATGCCATCCTATTCATTTTACCATAAACAACTGCAATATCCCTATAACCCAGTTTTTGGAGCAAAATGCAATAACCAGAGACAAAGCAGCATAAATAGCAGATCCATTTCTTCTGCAAGCAACACAAGCCTGTAATATCGTGTGCTCAGAAGTAAGCACTTCATACACTTTTTGTCCTGCAAGTCCACGTTTCAATCCACATTCTCAACCTTGGTGTCTTACATTTATCCTGTCATGCTAATGACCTTTCTTTGGCAGAACATACAATACTGTGTCTCCTAGTTTAAATCATTTCAGAAATGGAGAGGCCTCATACAAGCTGCATGCCAACAATGTCTCAAACAGCTACAGAAGTAGAGCTGCGTTTTAGAGCTGCGTTTTCATCCTGAAATAAAACTGTTTTGTCATTGCAAAAAATTCAGACTATGACAACATCTAGATGTATTTATCATACACACTAAGGAGCCTGGTGGAGAGGATCTCCATCCCCATCCATCCAGCAGGAACTCAGGGAGGGCAGAGGAGGCCTGGCCACCGGAATTGGATTCCATGGGCTATGCAGGATGGGGAACTTCAGGACCCCAACTGGTGGTCCCAGATACTGGGGTTAAGATGTTCAAACAAAGGAAGGGGTTCAAGGTGGAGTTGTTCTGAGCATATGAAATTTATTCCATTTTTCTGGGTTAGGCTTATCTATAACCACCATCTATCTATGCCTAGGTGCTCACTTGGAGCCCTTCTTGTCCCAGCTTTTTTTATGAGATGGAGTCTTGCTCTGTTGCCCAGGCTGGAGGGCAGTGATGCGATCTCGGCTCACTGCAACTGGGTTCACGCGGTTCTCCTGCCTCGGCCTCCTGGGTGGCTGGGATTATAGGCACGCACCACCATGCCTGGCTAATTTTTTTGTATTTTTTTAGAAGTGACAGGGTTTCACCATGTTGGCTCCCAGGCTCATCTTGAACTCCTGACCTCAAATGATCCTTCCGCCTCGGCCTTCCAAAGTGCTGGGATTACAGGCATAAGCCACTGCGCCTGGCCTGAATTGTCTCCTCTTTCAAAAGCCACTGGACCTCAAACAGCCCTGTCTCTCTAAAATTCCACCCAACATGCCATTAGGTTATTGAACATATCAAACGTGCAAATTCCTTTCCTCGGCCCTAGTATGCTCCTGCATTATTATTTCTAATACATCCGACTCCCTGTTGACGATTTACCAGGCTTTTTTAGTTCCCATCAAAGAAAAGCAATGTGGAAAATGAGAGTATTAACTATATAATTTTAAAGGTAGTCAAGAACTGCTTTTTTCACCCAAAACTTGAAAGCAATCAGAATAATATATAATCTTCTATACAGTATTAACAAATGCTTTCCATAATTCCATTTGTATGCATTTTTATCGTAAAAAGTATGTTTTTCACCCTTTTCTACAACATATTAGAATTCTTCAGATTGAAAAATATGAAACAGCATGAACAAAATATTTATGAAAATATCAAGATTTTATTAAGATTTCATATTCACTAGTTCTTTGGCACAAAGCAACATTTATGTAAATAAAATGAATATTTGAATTGAGTATTACATAATAAATGCCTCAGTTGAGCTTTTTTTCTGCCCTGCTGGTTACACGCATACATGCTGGCTAGGTTCTCTCTGTGAGGCCTCCCAGGAACCAGAAATAGAGAAAGGAAGAATTTATTCCTCCAATGGTTACCAGGTACCCACAATGCACCTTTGGTGCCCACAAGCTGAAGATTCGATAATAAACAAGGAAGACCTGAGTTTTGCCCTCATGGGGTTTATAATCTAACAATCTGATGATAAATGCCATTTCTACTCATTTTAAAATAAGAATGACTGCTTTTAAAGTCTTGCCAATTCGTTTCATATGACTGGCACGCACATGTCTCATCAACTTTTGAGAAAGATACAGACTAATCTGTGCTTTAGGCTGGGTGTGGTGGCGCATTCCTGTAATCCCAGCACTTTGGGAGGTTGAGGCAGGAGGATCACTTGAGCAAAGGAGTTCGAGGCCAGCCTGGACAACATAGTAAAACCACATCTCTATAATCAATCAATCAATCAATCAATCAATCCAATCTGTGCTTTTTGATAACTAATTTGACTACATGGGAGGAGATCCCCTTTTATCTTTTAAGAAGTCTCAAACTGATTCAGATGTTGGAAGGCCCTACAGTTTAGTGGTTTACCTGGTTTCATCGACTTAGATGTACTAAAGAAAGTGAGGTCTAGGACTCTGAGCCCACGAATCACTAGTCCTGACTCTAATGCCCAATAAAAATGCCCATAGGCATTGAGGTGATTTGCCTGCCTTTAGATTTCCTATCTATCAAGTGAGGGGAATGGATGAGGCCTGGATCTGCCTCCTCTGGTCCTTCTCAGCTAGTCACTATCACTTCCCCTAAAAGTTCAGCCCCACCAGGTGATAAAGCATGCTTGATCAGGTCAGACCAAAGGTGTTTTTCCCAGGGAGGACTGAGGTCTCATCTGCATGTGAATAGCAGTCCTGGCTCTTAGAAGGCCCCTATATGCCAGGAAGACATCAGGGACCATTTTGGTGAGTTTGTAGGTGGGTGAGTGTGCATGCACGTGTTCATACAGTCATTCTCCTTATCAGCAGGGGCTCGCTCTTGTTCATTATTAGGAGGCACGTGGCACAACAGAATAAACTATAATAAAGTGATGATGGCACTTTACATACCCTATCTCTAACCCTGACAACAATTTGCAAGGTGGTATCATCAGCTCCATTACACAGACCAGGAAACTAAGGTTCCTGCCAGGAAGGTGAATCGCCCAAGACCACAATGCTCTTAGGCAGCAGAGCCTGGCCGTGAACCCAGGTCAGATGCCTGCCTCCAGAGCTAAGCCCCTCTGCAAAGAGCCATAAGTCTTCACGGAGCCGCCAATGACGGCTGCACCCAGGGAGGAGTGGCAGCAGCAATGCTGTGTCTTGAGTGGCAAAGTGAAGTCTGGAGCGCAAGTGCAGAGGCCTGACAATCCCTATGGATGTCACCCCAGCCCTTCCCCTAATGCCACATTCACATTTTTAAATGATGAAGAACCAGAACCTTACTAGAAAACCTCAGAATTCATGGTGCAGCAGCAATCAGGCCAAAGAACAGCATACATGTCACCAGACTGGTCATTGGCCCCCTCAACCTTGGGAACGCTCACAGACCCCACTGCATGCAGCTCCCCGAATAACGAGCGTTGGTCCATAGTCCTCACACGTACTGTTACCTTTCTTCCCCGCCTTTTGCTCACTCAATACTTGCCGAGTTACCTCTAGGAAATTGTCTTTATTTCTGGAGACTGATTATATTTTAATTTGAAAAGAATGCTATGCTATGACACTGATTGTTAGCCAGAGGATCAAGAGTGGCTCAAAGGAATCTGGACTATTCAAACCTTCTAGGATAGCAAGGCTAGTGAGGGCACACACAACATTCCTTATCAGAAGCACAATGGGGCTACGCGGTTCCACCTGCCAAACCACCATATAGTTTGAATTGCTCATCTTAAATTTCTCAAGCAACCAGATACTCTAACACACCCTCTCCACTGGCTGCATTGCCCTCAATCTCTGCTCGAATGCACTAAACTACTGAGTGACCCTAGATGATTCAGATCTCTCACCATGTGGGAGAAGGCAAGATTGAAAGTTCGGCTGTTCAAGGGCATGGAAAAGACATCAAGGTCAGGTCTCCTTAAGAATTCATCACACCCCCTACAACTCAGATGAGTTAACTGTATTTTCTTTTTGTACTTTAAGTTAAACCTTTCTTTCTTCCTGTCTTAAACTACAAGATTTGAATACAGCTATATATGACCTCTGACAGAACTTATTTCAACTCTCAGCACTAGGCAGCTACAGACACACAGAAGGAACAGACAATCAGAGGAAAAGTACAGACATGTAAAAAGATTTTATAAAGTTTAAAAAGGGATCAATTTAAGAACCAAAGTAAATGAAAGCTATGGCACATTCCTTAACTACAATGCAAAGGTTAAGAAAAGAAAAAGGGTTGGGCACGGTGGCTCATGCCTGTAATCCCAGCACTTTGGGAGGTCAAGGTGGGTGGATCACAAGGTCAAGAGATTGAGACCATCCTCCTGGCCAACATGGTGAAACCCCATCTCTACCAAAAATACAAAAATTAGCTGGGCGTGGTGGTGCATGCCTGTAGTCCCAGCTACTTGGGAGACTGAGGCAGGAGAATCGCTTGAACCCAGGAGGCGGAGGTTGCAGTAAGCCGAGATTGCGCCACTGCACTCCAGCCTGGGAGACAAGAGTGAAACTCCGTCTCAAAAGAAGAAGAAAAAAAAAAAAAAAAAAACAAATAAAAAGCAGCAATTAACCAAGGAAGAAGGGAAAATCCTTGAAACTGATGGTGGGGCGGGGGTGGGGAACAGATGCAGAAAAGTCTTTTCTAAAGTACTCCTGAGTCAAGGAGAAATCAAAACAGCAACAACAGCCTCAATGAACAAATAAACAAACAAACAAAAAACAGCCGGGTGCAGCGGTTCACACCTGTAATCCCAGAGCTTTGGGAGGCCAATGCGGGAGGATCACTTTAGGCTAGGAATTCAAACTCAGCCTGGGCAACACAGCAAGACCACATCTCTATAAAAATAAATAAATAAAAATCAGCTAGTCATGGTGGTGCACACCTGTAGTCCTAGCTACTCAGGAAGCAGAAGCAGGATGATCACTTGAGCCCAGAAGTTCAAGGCTGCAATAAGTCAGGATCATGCCACTAAACTCCACCATGGGCAACAGAGTGAGACCTTGTCTCTAAATAAATAAATAAATAAATAAAATACATAAAAATTATAAAAACAATGACACCAGGTATTGAGAGGTGATATAATGAGTCATCTTGACCATCAAAATAAGCAAAGCTATAAAATACTAAACTAGAATGTAGAATTCGAGCTTAAAGAACCTGCAGATAATTGCACAGTGGGAATTCTCCACAATCCCATGTCTGCAATAGCCCATCACTCTGAGAATGTCTGAGGAAGAAGAGACTTTAGATCATTTCCATTCCAAGGGTCTGCTAACTCAGAAATGGTGGAGAAAATTTTCTGTATTTATGGGTTAAGTGTTTGGAGTAACTTTTGGTTAGTGAGGTTGTATTCATTTTTGTATTCTCCGTTAGACTAGACCCTGATACCCAATAGGCAGTCACATCCATAGATGAAACTATCCCACAGACGAAATTGTGTTGGTTAGGCACACTTGGTTAGGCACACTGCCCTGGTGTCTTCATGCCTCTTCCCTGCAATTCTTTGTTTGACTCTGGTCACTCTGTAAGACACTAGGGTATAAAAACATAACAACAGTGGTTATTTAATGAAGATAACATGGAAGTACTACTTGGTGCAGGATTTAAAAGACCTTTGATGGGATTTGTAATAAAAACTGTCAATGTAAAAGCATGTCCCTCTGTTCTCTTCCACTGAAACCCGCCACAAATAAAAAGATTCCAAGAAAGGGCCAGGAGCAGAAAACTCCATCCTTGATAAAACTAGAAATAGAAGGAACAAGAGGAAGAGGGAATTGAAGAAGGAGAAAGAGGAGGAGGGGGAGAAAACAGCACTGCAGGTTACTTTTGTGCAGGAGCATCCATCACCCTCACAGACTCTCAGAGCTTGGGGGGCAACTCTACCCAGTACAGACACCTGAGACCAGGCAGCAGCGGACTACGGCAGGCATTTCTAAACCTTATTTGTAGATCCATTTTATATTTTTTCAGTCTTATTTATGTTTTTTCCTTATGAGAATTTATCCCTTTTAATATTTTGTACATCACTCTAGACAAGACATAAATCAATCAAAAATCACTGCACTGTATAATACCCAAGTTCCATAGTGATGACCCTGAGTCATTAATAAATTATTACATTGCCGATTTTCTGCTTAGGCTGGAAAGAAGTACACAAGATATTTTAGGTCTATTTCAAATTATAAGGGTTTTTTTTGGAGGGGATAGGGCAGGAGGAGACAGGGTCTTTGCTCTGTTGCCCAGGCTGGAGTGCAGTATCATAATCACAGCTCACTGCAGCCTCAACCTCCCAGGCTCAAGTAATCCTCCCCCCTTTGGGGATTAAAGACATGCCCCACCACACCTGACTAATTTTTAAAATTTTTTTTTGTAGCGGTGGAGTTTTGTCACGTTGCCCAGGCTAGTCTTGAATTTTTGGACTCAAGCAACTCTCCTGCCTCAGCCTCCCAAATAGCAGGGATTACAGGTGTCCACCACCACGCCCAGCTAATTTTTGTATTTTCAGTAGAGACAGGGTTTCACCATGTTGGCCAGGCTGGTCTTGAACTCCTGACCTCAAGTGATCCACCCGCCTCAGCCTCCCAAAGTGCTGGAATTACAGGTGCGAGCCACTGCGCCTGACATGAAAATGATTTTAAATTCATTCTGCTCAAAGGCCATCAGGAGGACAGACCATACTGACAAGCAAATGCAAGCACCCTGTTCACCTCAGCTGTAGCAAGATGATGCCACAGGGGGTGGTCGGATTAGAAAGGACTCATGCCATCGGCCACACAAAGCAGTAGCCTCTCTTCCTGCACTGATTCCGTGTGCCCCAGGAAACCTGTGGCAATGTGGTTTTTTTTAAGTTGTGCCCATACAGAGACAATGTGTTTATAACAAAGCAAACACCTACTTGACCTAATATTTCTCACTGTAAATTAATAAACTATCTATTAAGAGTCATTTAGTGTGTACCAGCTGAGTCTGATAAACTGTGGAACACAGATAAGATGGAGTTTTGGAATCCCTAATACTATCCATGGTAAATTCCCCCTTAGACTATGGCAATTCAATAAGAGATAATGAGCAAAGGCCCACAAATGATCTAGTCGGTTCCTTCACTATGGGACACCAAATGAAACTAATCTGGCTGTCAGCATTATTAAAATTACAGGACAGTCTCACCCATGGAGAAGTTCACCTGCAACAGTGCAGGCCTCATTCACAGCAACTTCCATTCACATAGGCTGAGAAGTCAGTGGTGACCCCTGGGTCATGGGATGGGATCCCCTGATCACCATCACATGAAACAGCCTTGGCAGCTCACAATAAAGAGCACAGGTTTATAACATTGTAATTTAAAAGATTCCTTTGTGACATTCAGACAAATGTGATATACATATATAAACAATGGAATACAGCCATCCCTCAGTATCCTCAGGGGACTGGTTCCAGGACGACAGTCCTCAGATGCTCAAGTCCCACAGTCAGTCCCACAGAACCTAAGGATGGGAACAGTTTGTCCTCCGTATCCATGAGTTGTGCATCGGTTAAATACTGTTATTTTCCATCCAAGGTTGGTTGAATCTGTAGATGCAAAAGCTAACTGTACTACTCAGCCCTTAGAAAGATGGAAATCCTGCCATTTACAGCAACATGGATGGTCCTGCAGAACTTAATGCTACATGAAATAAGCCAGGCACAGAAAGACACATGCTCTGTGATCTTACTTACATGTGGAATCTAAATAGGCAAACACATTGAAGCGGAGAGCAGAATGGTGGTTGCCAGGGGTTAGGGGAGACGGTAATGGGGAGGTGTTGGTCAAAGGGTACCAAGTTTCAGCTATATGAAGTGAATATCTGGAGGTCTACTGTACAGCATAGAGCCTATGATTAACAATACTGCACTGTGCGGGGCGCGGTGGCTCAAGCCTGTAATCCCAGCACTTTGGGAGGCCGAGGCGGGTGGATCACGAGGTCAGGAGATCGAGACCATCCTGGCTAACACGGTGAAACCCCGTCTCTACTAAAAAATATAAAAAACTAGCCAGGCGAGGTGGTGGACGCCTGTAGTCCCAGCTACTCGGGAGGCTGAGGCAGGAGAATGGCGTGAACCCCGGGAGGCGGAGCTTGCAGTGAGCTGAGATCCAGCCACTGCACTCCAGCCTGGGTGACAGAGCGAGACTCCGTCTCAAAAAAAAAAAAAAAAAAAAAAAAAAAAAAATTAGAAAGACGTAAACTTACAACAGCAGAGAATAGGAAGCCAGGGAAAAATCAGAAGGAATTTCAGTGCACTTCTCGGTAACAGAAGGTGTGTGGAAACAAACTGACAGATAAAACCGAGTGGAGAACTCTGTCCAGGACATGCTACAACAGGGCTGCAGGCAAGATGGAAACTACCTGAATCCCAGAGAGGATTCTTACTCAAAATTAGCATGCAACTAAAAATAGGTAAATTATAAGAAATCTGAACGGAAAGTTATAGAAATCCGACTCCCTTCCCAGCACAAAGTATAAAGCCCTCCAGTGTGAGCTAAGACTTTTAGTTGGTGCTCTCAAGGAAAGTCATCCTTATTCTGGCATTGGGGGGCCTCTTCCCTCCAGAAACAAAGTCTACCACAACAAGGAAGGAGGGCCCCAGTGCCCTACTGGCTGCCTGTGTCTGAAAGCCCCCAGCCAACTTTCCTCTTGCGGGAGAGGCCTGGCAAGGAATACCTGCTTACACCGCACAGAGGAACCCCAACCTGGTTACCCAATCTTTCCTTCCTCAGTGTAAACTGATGAACAGAAGTGATGACAATGACAACAGCATTTATGGCACATCTGGTATTTTGCCTGTGATGACAATGACAATGACGATAGCATTTATGGCACATCTGCTATTTTGCCTGTGATGACGATGACAATGACAATAGCATTTATGGCACATTTGCTATTTCCCTGGCACAATTCTAAATGTACTAAATCATTTAATGCTCAATACCTCCAGCAGTTGGATATCATTATTATTAAGTACTTTACAATTAGGAAATTAAAAAGCCAAGATTCAGCCCAAATCTGAGCCAGTGACCAAGCTCTTTATCACCAAACTAACCTGCCAACATATAAGGAAAGTTAGCAGCATGAAAGACCCAAGTATCTTTCATAGGGGACACAGACAAGTATTGGACCAGCATATAGGGCTTAAAAAAAAGTAAGTATACTCTTGGATTTATGAAAATATATCCTTAAAACAAGAGCAGGATGCTATGAAAAAGGGAAGTCAAAGAGTTAAAAAAAAAAAAAAAAAAATATAAAAAATGATGGGTAAACACAAAATCTAACTCAGAGTCCCAGAAATAAAGTTGAAGAGGCTTCTCAGAATATCAAACAAAGTAGACAAAAAGATGGAGAATATGGGAGACAAGGAAAATCCAGAGGTCAGTGTAATAGAAGTCGTAATAAAAGAGGCCTATGAAAATGGAAGAAAATAAATTTTGAAAGAAATATTAAAGAAAATCTCTGAGACCAAAGGATACCAGTCTTCGGTTGGTAAGGGCCCCCACTAAGTGTTCAACATAAATTAATAATTTTTTTTTTTTTTTTTTTTTTTTTTTTTTTTTGAGACAGAGTCTCACTCTGTCACCAGGCTGGAGTGCAGTGGCGTGATCTCGGCTCACTGCAACTTCCGCCTCCCGGGTTCAAGTGATTCTCCTGCCTCAGCCTCCCAAGTAGCTGGGATTACAGGCACCCGTCACCATGCCTGGCTAATTTTTGTATTTTTAGTAAAGACGGAGTTTCACCATGTTGGCCAGGTTGGTCACGAACTCCTGACCTCAAGTGATCCGCCTGCCTCGGCCTCCCAAAGTGCTGGGATTACAGGCATGAGCCACGGCGCCCGGCCATTAATAATCATTTTTAAAAGACCCTCCCTTGGAATATTTTTGTAAAACTTCAGAAAACAAAAAATATATACATATATATATATATATATCCTAAAAGCTTCCTTAGAAGAAAAAACAGGCCAGCTTCAAGAAACCAGAACCAGTCCAGCGCCGGGCTCTGCATTCAAGATGCCTACAGGACAACGCTTTCTACATTCTTAGGTCAACTGACCTTCAGACATGGATCCATCAAGTGGTTTCTGGAAAGTTTACCTCCTACATTCCCATCCTTTGAAGATATTATGAACTTCCTCTAGCAAAACTAGAATGAGAAGCAAGAAAGAACAAGTAGAATCTGGAAAACAGGGGGCCCACCAAGAAAGGGGAAAGTCCTCAGGTGATCCCTGAGTCCTGGGCAGGGAAGTAGAAAATTAAAATGGGAGAAAATGAAAGGTTCCAGAAGACAAGGGAGAGCGTGATGCAAAAGATGGTGTAACAAAGAAGATGGAAACCTCTGAGCAAGCGATGAAAGCCCATGATCCTTTTCTAAACAAGAAAAAGAAAAGGAGGCTGGTTGCGGTAGCTCATGCCTGTAATCCCAGCACTTTGGGAGGCTAAGGTGGGAGGACTTCTTGAGCCCAGGAGTTCAAGACTAGCTGGGCCAACATAGCAAAACCTCACCTCTACAAAAAATACAAAAAAATTGGTTGGGCGTGGTGGTGTGTACTTGTAGTCCCAGCTACTTAGAAGGCTGAGGTGGGAGGATTGCTGGAGCCTGGGAAGCGGAGGCTGCAGGGAGCTGAGATCACACTACTGCAGTCCATCTTGAGTGACAGAACAAGGTCTCCAAAAAGAAAAGAAAAGGAAAAGGTGATCACAAAATTCAGGAAATACAAAACGCGATATAACGAAATCATGATTCAAAGATGAAATTAAATATATAGCAGTTTTTAAGCCATGATTGGAGTACACATTTGCCCTAAATCAGAAAGATCTACAAAACATGATCTTTGAGTGGGCTGGAAGCCCTGAAACCATGTGTAGAGATGAAAATGTTACTCTAGCATAACACATGTCCTAATAGTAATGATATTTGCTGATTTTTTAAACTTATAAATTCAAATGATAGAAATTAATGGAAAGTCACTTGTGACTACCAGGAAGAATGGAGATGTTTGCAACCTTAATTCTGTAGTAGTAAAAGTTAGGCTGATAGCAAGCAGGAACTGAGGGTAAGGAAAAGGAGGAGAATTCAGGTGCTCATGCAAGGGAACAGAAGAAGAAATAGAGCTTATGTACATTACCTAAAAATCACAAACACTCTCAATGAAAAACCAAAAATAACTATAAAACACTGTAAATAGTAAAAGGAAGTCAGCAAGATTGGTTAACTAAGAAGAATTCTCATTTCTTAGAAGAAAGTCAACAAATAACTGTCTAAAGTTGTTCCTGGGTATTAGGAGTCAAGAGGAAGAGGGGTGGCTCTTGCTTTTCATCATAATCTTTTCAGTTTGACTTGTTACATTGTCTGCATATATTATTTAAGTAGAAACATTGAATGTTATCATTAAAATGCTACTCATGTCATTTATTACTAAGTCTTCTCACTGGAAGGCTGGTATATCTTAGTACCTAATAACACATCTTACTGTACTTATGATGGCATATTCTCCATTAATACCCTAAAGGCATTCCTCCTTTAAAAAAAATAGAAGAGGCAGTTACTACCCTGTATGTTGCTGTCATCACTATACGAGGACATGAAATGCAGGCATTATTCTGACTGACTGACAAAGTTACACAAAGTTATTATATCTCTCCTCTACCTTACTCTGTCCTTCACAAATCAACCTGTCTCTTCAGCTGTAGCAAAATGACGCCACTCTGTTGGAATGATGCTGCAGTCCTCCAAGTCACCAGATCCTAATTTGCAGTAATTACATTTAAGAATCTGATCTAAAAACCAAGACTGAATATTAATAAGGTCAGTGGCAAGGAGATATTGATGGGCAAAGTGTAGGGTTTAAAATTACAAGAAGTGGCTGGGCACAGTGGCTCACGCCTGTAATCTCAGCTCTTTGGGAGGCTGAGGTGGGAGGATCACTTGAGGTCAGGAATTCAAGACTAACCCTGGCCAATATGGTGAAACCTCGTCTCTACTAAAAAATATAAAAATTAGCCAGGCATGGTGGCGCATGCTTGTAATCCCAGCTACTCTGGAGGCTGAGGCAGGAGAATCACTTGAACTCGGAAAGCGAACGTTGCAGTGAGCCGAGATTGTGCTACTGTGCTCCAGCCTGGGCAACATAGTGAGACTCTATCTCAAAATAAATAAATAAATAAATAAATAACATTTAAAAATAAAATAAAATTACAAGAAGACATTTAATATAGACAAGTATTTTTAAATCTTCAAAGCCAGCTTAAAAAAAAAAAAAAAAAACCTGCAAGTTAGAGGCCTGATTTGGCAATAGTTTACAGGGGGAAAAATTTCTGAGGGAGGAGCTTATAATTGACCAAAAGCATGGGACTGTTAGAAAAGCTTACACAGGCAATGTTCAAATCTCAAACAACCCTATGGTCCTAATCTAAACTACCTTCCCGACAACTCAAGTGGGCTTCTGTTTTGTTTTTATTTAATTATTTATTTATTTTTCAATAATCAGGCAGTCTGCCTGAACTGGAACGGGTCCAGAGAGACTCCCCAGACAGACCTCTGTATTCCACAATGATGGGCCTACCAGCTAGTAGTTCAGTTAGGCAAGCAGCAGCATCCTTACTCAGCAGTACTTGTGAAATCATGTGAATATTTTATTGTAACCATTTTCAAATTTTGTTTCAGAGCATCTCAAGCTCCTCAGGAACCTAGTCTGGGGAGAAGGCTGGGCTTCCTACTCTGGTTCAATCCTAATTCAACTTTTGAAGAAAAATGGTTCCAATTTTTAAAAATAAAGATTGCCAAATAAAGATTTTAAAACTACTGTTTAAACGCATTTTGCAGCTGGGCACAATGGCTCACGCCTATAATCCCAGCACTTTGGGAGGCCGAGGCAGGTGGATCACTTGAGGTCAGGAGTTCAAGACCAGCCTGGCTAACATGATGAAATTACTAAAAATACAAAAATTAGCCAGGCGTGGTGGTGTGCACCTGTAAACCCAGCTACTCAGGTGGCTGAGGCATGAGAATTGCTCGAACCTGGGAAGCAGAGGTTGCAATGAGCTGAGAATCACGCCACCGCACTCCAGCCTGCACAACAAATTGTAAGTCTGTCTCAAAAAAAAAAAAAAAAAAAAAATTTGCTATAATTTTATGAGTGGAAAATAGAAAAAATTAAAGTGCTCAAATTAATAATAAGCACAAGACTCAAACTTAATATGGACGAGGCAAAGATGAAAAGTATCAGCTATGCCAGAACGCTGATTTTTTATTTTTTTGGCCCCCATCAAATGCTCACTAGCCTCTGGCTGATAGAGTGCATGTTCAATTGTAAAGGAAAACAAGAACATGTAAAGCACATGTGTGAAAAACTAGAAATAAATGTCATTTAAAAAACTATTAATAAAAATAAAACTATAACTAGGGAAATATTTTTAAGTAAGCTTTCAATGAATGGAATCTTCCCTATAACAAGTCTATCATCCTGCTCAAAGCAACATTTTCAGAAATGCTTTTCAGAAAACAGCAGGCTGTTTGTTCATTTTTAAGTCTTATTAACTGGCGAGATGAGGTCATGGGGGAACAGATCCAATGCACTGCCCCTCGTCAGACCATACCTGAACTATAAGCCTGTCTCAGAAATTCTGCTCAACAGGGATGTGTTCAGAGAGAAGGACAGGGATGGTGAAGAATTTGGAAACACCTTATACAAAGAATGGTCAAGAGAACTGGGAATATTCAGGCTGCAAAAGAAATGATTAGGTAAGAGAATAATTTAATCTACTTCACCCAGGATGTATTGAGGCTCCACTTCATGTTAAGTTCTGTAGGGAATTCAAATATGAACAAGACGCCACCTCCTCTGCCCTCATGGAGCTGACTAACCAGTAGTTTCCAAATATCTGATGGGATGTAAAGTGGAATGACAGCAGGGAATTAGGACTGCAGAGAAAATTAAAAGACAGACCGGGACTTAGGAGAAAACACTGTTCTTCCTAGAAGGATTCAACTGTTGATATTCAAATGTTAATTCAGTTGATTCATTCAGTTAATGCATTTAAACAACATTTATTGAGACTAAATGACGATTAATAATATTAAAAAATTACTGACAAAGATAAATTCAGGGTTCAGGTGGCTAGCCACCTGGGAATTGGAGGGATTTGCAGGAGAAAGGAGGAAGCAAGACAGGGACCATATGGTTAGAGGTAAATTATTATTTCCCTAGAAATGAGGTTTATTTATTACATTATTCAAATAAACACAAAAGCTAAACAAACGTAAATTGCTAACAGGCTATGAAACTATATCAAGAACCTACGATTACAACCAAATTTTGCACTTGACATTAGCATTTTTTTAAAAAAGAACTTAAAAAGTCTTGAATCAAGTATGAGTTAGACTAAATGAGTAGATCCTATACTTCTAGATTTCATATTCTTGCAAGCTGCCCCTCTCGTCTCCCCCTCCAGTAAAAACAGACAAATGGTTTGGGTTGCCAGATAAAATACTTTTAAAGACTATTTGAAGAACAAAAAGCAGGAGAGGCAAAAATCTCACAATACTGGACCTGCTAAATAGATTTGGCTTCAAGGATCTACCATTGTTTTCATTTTTCCTATTTTGCTGTGGATAAGTAAAAATGTCTTCCTGCACCATGCACTGGCATGAGGGATCCACTGGATTACCTCAACTCTACTGTCCCTTCCAAGGATCATCTGACTGTATACTATAATGGTTTCCCTAGCAATAGAGGGGCTAAAACCTTATAATCCACTCATAAATATAATTGTCTTTACAGGACACAACATAAGTAAGCAGAGACCATGCCCCTTCATCTATCTGGCTATAATTCAAGAAGACAAAACTTCAATGGAGTGAAAAGAGAGGGGAGGGATTTAAGATGATTTCCTTTATTAATGGCATCTTACACTAGAGATCCAATCTACCAAGAAACCTACAGAGGCTCTGGACACAACTGTAGTTCTTCTATTGCCAGGGCCCTCTCATTTTAGGGTTAAAGGGACCTTTTTACTTTGTAGAAATTGTGGGGGACCTACAGACTAGCAAGAACCCATGAAGCAGAGACATTTCCAACAAGATCACAGGGCTTGTCTTCAGTGGCTGTCCCTGTGGTCTAGAGACAGAAGCATGTCAGAGCTTAGTCTGGGATTAGGTCAAAGAGCCTTTACTGAGAACTGCCAAGGACCAGGCTCCTGAGCAGCTAGTTATAATCAACATCCTTTATCCCTGGAGTATGCACATCTCCAGGAAACCACCTGCAATG
Organism: Macaca thibetana thibetana; assembly: GCF_024542745.1. Lineage (NCBI taxonomy): Eukaryota > Metazoa > Chordata > Mammalia > Primates > Cercopithecidae > Macaca > Macaca thibetana. Next base: position 165,745,696 of record NC_065584.1, on the reverse strand, counting down.
ATAAGCCAAGCTCTTGGAAGATAAGAACCCCCTTCTCTAGTTCTTAGAGTTAGGCACGTTGCAGAGACTCCATAAACACATCAGACTGACTTTTAAAGATTCTGACTCCCTGTCTAACAAGATGCAACTCAGTAGGAAAAACTGGTCCTTGTTTAAATAATCAGGAATAAAATGTTGCTCCAGATAATTTAATACAGTTTATCACGGCTTAAGAAAACAATTACAGTAATGTCCATAAGCAGACTATAAGAAATAAAATTGAATTGCTCTGAATTTTTTTTAAGGACAAATAGGGAAAGACTATGTTGCTAGACCGTTTGGACACATGGCTTTATTTAGACTGACATAAGCATTACAAAGCAAATGACAAAAATGACTACTAATGGCAACAAGTTAATCCAGGCAACTGCACACTGAAAACATGTAGAAGTCAAAAGAAATACATCGAAACCTTGCACTCACTAGTTAACAGCCATGTGGGCAGCACAGAACCGATCTTAGGAACCAAGAGAGTGTATGTGAAAGTGCTTTGAAGATCACAAACCCATTTAGAAATAGGTGGGATGCTATTCTTCAAATCTTTGAAAGCTGTCTACTACTATAAATTCATTCATATCTTTCCCTCATTCCTTTCAGTTTTTAAAAAATGTATTCTATCCAACTTACATGTAAGCCCTTTGCAAACACTTACTCATTTACTGTAAATAACAATCCTACTATATTCACAATTATCATTTCCCTGCTTTACAGAAGAGGAAACTAAGGCACAGAGATTAAACAGTGCAGGCAGGATTCAAACCCAGGTGGTCTGGCTCTACTGTCCTTGTTCTTAACCCAGGCCCACCTACAGTTATCCAGGTTTCTGTTTACTAATCCTCAGCCATCTTCCTCTGAACAGAATCAACAATAAAAAATGGTAAAGCAGTCAGAACCACCCAATCCAAATGGTGAGAGGAATCTGAATGGCCATTGCAATTCTTTCCTTCCTTTCAACTGATTTCCAAAGACACAGGAGAAATTTTATGTCATCAGCAAACAGACAATATAGAATTCCATGAGGAGAAAACCTCTCTAGGGGTATATAAAGTAATCTTTTAAAATGCAAACTGTGTATTTTTATTTTTTACTGCAGAATATTATACCTAGCACTTAGCCCAACACCTGACCTGTATCAAGCACTCGATTTGTTGAAAGACTGCAATTTCTAAGCATTTTAATTTATTGTCATGCTCAGATACTGTATTTTTGAGAAAAGAAATCCAAAAATATATTAACACTATGAATTGAGAACGCTGGTGTCTAAACTTTTAGTCATGCATCCTTATTCATAAAAATGAGAGCATGTGCTCCCGATTTGTGTGTGTCTGCGTGTGTGTGTTTTAAAACACTACAAAATCTACAGAAATTGAAAACACATAAAAAAAAAATGAAAAACAATAAATATTAAGCCAAAATATAAGTTACGGTGTCATCTTTCTGTACCCCTAATGCAGGTTTTGAGCATTTTCTAGATGTCCACCCCTGCCACCTTGGAAGCCTATGCATGTAGTGAATATTTTCTAATTTTAGAGCATGGGCTCCAGGGTCAGGCTGCCTGGGTTCAAATCCTGGTTCACCTTTTAACGTGGTGTGACCTGGCACAAATCATCTATCCAGGTCCTAAGTTTCTGCATCTGTGAAATGGAGACAACAGTTCGTACCTCACAGATAGGTGATGATTAAAAGTACGTAATATGTGAAATGTGCTTAGCATAAAACAGACATTCAAGGAGTGCTGGTTACACCAGAACTACAATCCAATGCAAACTGCCTACTTTATAAATGGAGACAGGCTGGACATGATAGCTCACGCCTGTAATCCTACCACTTTGGGAGGCCGAGGTGAGCAGACTGCTTGAGCCCAGAAGTTAAAGACCAGCCTGGACAAAATAGCAAAAATCTCTTCTCTACACAAAATACAAAAATTAGCCAGGTGTGGTGCCCACACCCGTAGTCCCAGCTACTCAGGAGGCTGAGGTGGGAGGATCACCCGAGCCCAGGAGGTCAGCGGTGTGATGAGCCATGACTGCGTCACTGCACTCCAGCCTGGGTGACAGAGCAAGACCATGTCTCAAAAAAGAAAAATAATAAATAAATAAATATATGTGTGTGTGTATGGAGACAATGAGAGACTATAAAACTATCCAGGCCACACAGCTGTGTACCTCAATTTTTTTTGTTTGAGAGGGAGTCTTGCTCTGTCACTCAGGCTGGAGTACAATGGCGAGATCTCTGCTCACTGCAACCTCCACTCCCAGGTTCAAGCCAGTCCCCTGCCTCAGCCTCCTGAGTAGTTGGGATTACAGGCACCTGCCACCATGCTCGGCTAATTTTTTGTATTTTTAGCAGAGATGGAGTTTCACTATGTTGGCCAGGCTGGTCTCAAACTCCTGACTTCATGATCCACCCACCTCAGCCTCCCAAAGTGCTAGGATTACAGGCATGAGCCAGTGCACCCAGCCTGTACCTCAATGTTAATGAAAGCCATTGTTCTCCCAGCTCCAGACCAGTGCTCTGTTTACAGCATACCACTAATTCTGGATAAATGGGACACACTCCTGGAGTTCCCTATCTTTCTTTCCATTTTCCTTTCTAAGACCGATTTTGGGGGGGGAAAAAAAAAAACCAAGACCTCGGTGGCTTTCCTTTGGTAACTATTTAATATTAAATTTATCCACAACCTCCCTTAACTCTACTCTCATAGTGCAATCCATATCCCAAAAACGGCAGGACACTGTTACCATGGCACACCAAGGAGAGCTTGGCTCTGCAGCTGGCTCATCACTGTGCCTGAGAGCTGCTGTAGGTGGCAAGAAGACACTGCTGGGAAGTTAGAGAGCTATTATTTGTGCTCATTTCAATGCATGCACATTTTTCCTTAAAAAAAAAAAAGACTTACAAAGTAGTAATAATAGACTGCGGGTGGTGAGTGGAACTGTAGATGCTGTAAGAATGGTGGAATGTTAATAGTTGCTGTAGTTGATGAGACCGCCATGGAATTGATGTTAATATTTTCCATACATTGTATACGATTTGAGATTTTTCCATTATGAAGTTTTGTTTTGTTTTCAATAAACAACATGGCAAAGTAACAAAAAGACAGCAAATGCACAGGTCTCATGGATCCGAGGAGATGAAGCCAATAGATAGGCAGTCAGTAAAACTATAGATTCAGAAAAAAATTGTTTGAATTCTGCATTATTTTCATTATCAAGTGACACTTCAAGTATAGGCATATCCTTCAATCATAACAACCACAGTCATTTTTCCCAAGTATTATGAAAACATATTAGAATGAGATGGCTGTCAATCCACATACGGAGGGCTGTACTACACTGACAGATGGACACATTCCTCCCCAACACATGACAAGAAGAGCAAACATTCCCTTTCTCCTCTGAGCACTTCTATTACTCTTCCTGGACCTCACCCACAGACAGGTGAGGCTGCTCTTATGAAAATAAGCTTTGTCTTCTATACAGAAGTCCAGGCAATTGAAGGATCGATGGCAGGCTATTTCCTGGGCCCAGATGGCTCCCTCTACCCCTCCTTGGCTGGGCTACACATTCACACCCATGCCTAGAGAGGAACCTCAGCAGGAAGCTGGGGCTGCACCAGCCACCTGACTGATGCCTCCATTCCAAGAATCAAAGGAGATGAAGGCCCCATATCCTGAACCTGAAAAGAAAGAGCTCTCAATACAAATCCTACCTCTTACAGTGATTCTACCCAGTCCTTCGACACAAGAACTATTGTACTGGGCTCCGGGTGAGTCTGAAGAGTTAGACACTACCTCTGTCCTCAAGGAGATCACATTCCAACAGAGGAGTCAGGTACAGTCATCAGTAACCAAAGGACCCGGGGATAAGGGCTAGAACAAAGGCATAATCTTAGAACTATGGGGGCAGAGAACGGGAAGTCTGTCTTGCTGGCAAGGGAGAGATATGAATGGTGCAGGAGGGCTAATGGATACCAGCATCTGACGACTGCAGAAAAGCAGGTAAAGAGCAAAGAAAGGCTATGGCATTTTTCTTCCTTCATAAATATACAGGCAGCAGTCTTTCATTCTACCTAGAACTTTTCAGAAAAGAGTTGCAAATGAAGGGACAAGTTCTGAGAAATACAGACTCCAATTGTTTGGTGTGTTAGTTAGCTTTGCAGTTCTTTAGCAAATGTAAATAAGAGGATAACTCAGAAATAATACAAGAACAGGCTTCAGAAGATCCAATGCCTGCAAAAGTCCCCAAGAAACGGGTCCCATTTTCAGTTCAGAGAGGAAATACAGGGAAACAGACAGGCAGCAGGCATCATGCAAATTAAAACTGTAATCTTCACCACACTTAATCCTGCCAAAGTAATTATGGTTCTCTCACATTTTACAAATCAAGAAACACTAGTCCACACCGAGTCAGTAGGAGGGTTTTTTTGGGAAATAATCTAGTGGAAGCCAGGAAGCATGCAGTAATGACAAGACCTCTGGCAAAACTGCAGTGCATAAAGCCTCCTATGGGAAATCACCTGCCTGTAGCTGCCTGGGGCTGCTACAGCAAGCATGGAGCTGTCCTGCTGCTCTTCTGGGTGCTGGAAAGAAATCTTGGGGGAAATCAGCAATCACCCTCCAGCCACAGAAAGTGACCAAAGAGCCACAACCCACAACCTGATGTCACAATCTGATGTCAGGATGCTCTCTCCTACAGAGAGAGACCTGTCATTCAGTGATTCATGCGAGCATCTGATCCTCAACACTGGGTTCTTTTAAAGGCCACCACTGATCAAAGATGCTAAGAAGCCAGATGAGCAGAGCGCCTACAGGGTGATTTTGGCACAGAAGCAGAGGTAGGTCGACCCCAGGAAAAACTGCCAATTCTTTCAGGTTTGTTTTTGGCTTAATTGCATTTCCTTCTCTGAAGGAAGAATTTCCAAATTTATTTCTAGCCCAGACCTCCCTCCTGAACTCCAGACTTATATTCTATTGCTTACTCTACATCTCCATTTAAAGGTCTGATGAGCACCTCCAGCTCAACAATACTCCTGATCTATGCGCTGCACCACAATCCTGAGCCACTCACAGCCCTCCCCATCTCAATCAACAGCAATTCTGCCAGGCGTGGTGGCTCATGCCTGTAATCCCAGCACTTAGGGAGGTGGAGGCAGAGGCAGGAAGATTGCTTGAGCCCAGGAGTTCCAGCCTTGACAACACAGTGAGACTGCATCTCCACAAAAAGAAAAAAGTTAATAAAACTGAGAGAAAAAAAAGAAAAAAAAATCAGTCTCTGTTTCTAGTTTTCCTGTTTCTCAAGCCAAAATCCTTGGCGTTATCCTTGACACTCCCCTTCCCCACTCTGCATCAGCAAATACTGTTGTTGGTTCTGCCTTTAAAATACATCCAAAATCTCACCACCACTGTGGCTAACACTCTGGTCCAAGCCACCAGCATCTCTCATCTAAAATACTGCATTTGAATCCTAATTGGTCTCTTACCTTCCTCCCTTGACATATCAGCTCCTCCAATTTGTCATTAACACAGAATGATCCTTCTGAAATATAAGTCAAATCATGTCACATCTCCACCCAAAGCCCTCCAATGGGCATTTCCTGCTGTCAAAGCCAAAGTCCCTGCAATGGTCTGCAAGGCCCTATTTGACCAATGCCTTCACTCCTCCCCAGTTACTCTCAGCCCTCATCTCCTACTACTCCTCTTAGTCCTGCACCCGTTACTTGCCCTGCTCTAGCCCCCCGCTGGCTTCCTCAATGATCTCTACATCTGCCAACCATGCCCCATCTTAGGACCCTGGTCCCTCAGCCCATTTCTGCACATAGCTAATCCCTCACTGCTTTGGGCTATGTGTCATTTTCTAAATGAAGCATATCCTAATCACCCTTTAAAAGTTGCAACCAACCCATACAGTCTCTTGCCCCAATCCAATCCCCTTGCCCTGTTCTGTGTTTTCCTCTAGCACTTATCATATTTGAATAATAAACTATCACTCACATAATCATTATGATTACTGTTTTTCATGGGCACTTGTGAAACAAAGCTTCACAAGAGCAGGGGTTTTGTTTGTTTTGTTCTGGAAGAAAGCCTGGCCCACAGTGGACACTTAATATGTTTGTTAAACACGCAAATCCAACAGGATATGAGGTACGTCAGAAAGGAGTATTTCAGAATTCAAAATCCTGGAAGCAGAGCATTCCAGATGATCACAAGGTACGAGATGTGGCCACAGGTGTGGGTTGCTGCAGAGTTGTGCAGGGTGGAGGAGGAGAACAATGAGGGAGAGACCGGGAAGTGTGAGGCGGGGCTGCTAAACAGGCTCTCAACAGCCCAGGATATTCACACTACACCGGATGAAAGCAGGAGATCCAGGGGTAAAGAAAATGGCGATCCAGATGCGCGAGTCTTCGAGGAGTATGCAGCTATATCCTGGAGGCCAACAGCTACCAATAGCTTTTTTATTTTATCTTTTTTTTTTTTTTTTGAGACAGAGTCTCGCTTTGTTGCCCAGGCTGAAGTGCCGTGGCGTAATCCCAGCTCACTCCAACATTCACCTCCTGGGTTCAAGCGATTTTTGTGCCTCAGCCTCCCAAGTAGCTGGGACTACAGGCGTGCGCTACCACACCTGGCTAATCTTCGTATTTTGGGTAGAGATGGGGTTTCACCATGTTGGCCAGGCTGGTCTCAAACTGCTGACCTCAAGTGGTCTGTCTGCCTCGGCCTCCCAAAGCGCTGGGATTACAGGCGTGAGCCACCGCGCTGGGTTCCAATAGCGTTTTTTAAAAACCTATATATTTATATTTATAATATATACATATATTTATAAAAGTATACACTTACTGCTAAAAAATTTTTGAAACCCCTGGTATAATATAAACTGCAAGTTGCCCAATGACTACTCCTGCTCCAGCAAAGGAGATTCACAGAAACTTCCAAGGAGCAGGTAGTATTTTACAAGCATGGTCACTATGTGGGGTCTCCAAGTGCCTCCCTCAGGAACTTCATGTTCCCAGGTTCCTAAAATACAGACAACTCACCCTCCCTAGCAGGCCTGCAGTTTTAAAATGATTGTATCTGGGCCTGCTCCACAACTGTTCTCTCAGAGTCTTTGAGGATGGGGTCTGGCATCTATTTTAACAAGGCCTCCCAGTAATTCGTACACTAAAGTTTGTGAACTGTTATTACCAACTTACTTATTTATTTACTCAACAAATATCCAATGAGCACCCATTACCCACCAGGCTGCACTGGTCCAGGTGCCTGAGAGGAAGAAGTGAGTGAAGCTGACCATGCAGAGTTAAGCCTGCTCCCTATACTGGAGAATTCAGGCTTAACTCACAAAACATATGGACAATTCACACCTGTAATCCCAGCACTTTGGGAGGTGGAGGCGGGAGGATTGCTTGAGCTTAGGATTTCGAGACCAGTCTGGCCAACATGGCGAAATGCTGTCTCCACTAAAAATACAAAAATTAGCTGGGCGTGGTGGCACATGCCTGTGATCCCAGCTACTCGGGAGGCTGAGGCATGAGTCACTAGAACTCAGGAGGCAGAGGCTGCAGTGAACTGAGATCATGCCACTGCTCTCCAGCCTGGGCGACAGAGCAAGACTCTGTTTGAAAAAACCAACAAAACAAAACAAAAAAATAGAGAAGAATGTGAGGTGGGGAGAATAGGCTACTGTAGTAATTCCGGGACAAGCTGTCAAGAGCCTAGAATAAAGAAAGGAGGAGAAGGAAAACAGAGGAAATAATAACAGAAACGTGTGGCTGACCAGATATTCAGATGAAGAAGAGAAAGGGACCACAGAGGACTTTGTGACTTGGAGCCTGGATAAAAGGAAGAGAGTGAGAGAAGCACGAAGAGCTGTGCTGACAGTGCCCAGGGCCCAGGCGTGGAAGGACTGTCCCATGGGCGCAGCCAGGGGCAGCTGGAACCCTTGCACTGCAAGCTCCCACTGAGCTTCAGGGATGGAAACAGGAATTGGAAACCATGTATATTTTTAGTTTAATACCTTCTTAGGCTTTTTACGGTTTTCTTGGAATTTTTAGTAGGCAAAACTAATTTATTCCAATTAAATATATGATGATGTTGGGGCTCAAAAGTAGATATCCCCAAATACAGTACTTTGACAGGCTGAGCTGCAGAAGCCTCAGGAAGCCTCTCTGCCCCTCCCCACCAAAACTCTGACCCTCCCAAACCACAGCATGAAGTTGTTCTCCAAAGTTCCCTTATCTGCCTTAAGTCTAGATTACGCTTGTCCAACCCTTGGCCCAGGATGGCTCTGGATGATGTGGCCCAACACAAATTCGTAAACTTTCTTAAAACATTGTGAGATTTTTTGCCTTTTTTTGTGGGGGGGGTGCTCATCAGCTATCGCTAGTATTAGTATATTTCATGTGTGGCCCAAGACAATTCTTCTTCCAATGTGGCCCAGGGAAGCCAAAAGATTGGACACCCCTGATCTAGATCCACCAAAGAATAAAACAATGACTTCTGGTGTCTTCTGTAAGTTTTTATTAACTGAACTCCTACCACACTACTGCAGGAAGAAAGACTGCAGTTTGTCAACACACCTAGACAGACTTTTGTCACAAACCACTGTTTGCCCTGTGGATCCAACAGACTTTATCTCAGGCCACCATATGTTCTTCAAGTCCATTAAATTCCCCTAAAAATCATTTACCATCCCTCTAAAATCATCCATACTTTCCCACTTCCCTTTCCCCTAAGAAGTAGGGCATATAAGAATATGCATCCCCTCAGGATATTGGGTATTCTGTAATTTTTCTCCTGTGCACACAGATTTATTTATATGCCATTTCTCCTATTAATCTGCTTTTTATCAAGTGGTTTTTCAGCAAACCTTCAGCACACAAAGAAGTTCTCCCTTGGCCTCTACAATGGCATGTTCATTTTTTAACGTACTTATTTTATCCAGTCTAGTTGTACACTATAAAACATGCTTCAAAGTGATTAGCATGCAAATCATCCTTTCCTAATAGTTATATTAAAATTAAAATAGTATAAAGTTTACACATTATAAGGACAACAGTGATAGTTAAACATCACAACAACAATCAAAACTAGAGAAACTGAAATACCCTTGAGTTATTTCTGACAATAGGGATAAATCAAATTATTTAAGTGAGATCAGCACACAAAAATCATGTTCTGGTATCGTAGACCTTTGCAGGCCATATAATCATCACTGCACAGGGTTTAGTTATGTCCATGACAATCTCTAAAAACAGTCTGAGATTAGGTAAGAATTCTCATCTGATTATCAATCATAATCACGGAGATTTTAGCTAGTAGATTTATATTTAACATCTGGAAACTCACTTTTTGTGGGTATATTCTGAACACAGGCTCCTTTACATTTTTCCCCCAAAGTAACTGCCCAGATTTCACTGTAACCATTAAAAAATGTAAAGTGAAGGGGCAAACTAATCATCAGTACTGGTGGTTCTCTTTGCTCATTTTTCCTTCGGAAATTTAAACAGTGCTCTGTTAACAAGTAAGCTTGAGGTTAGGCTCCTCTCTGCGATTCAGCAAGTAATTGACGTACAATGGTTAACTATTCGTCTGAGCACTGAATCTGAATGACCTAGACTTCCTGGAAAACAGAGGTTTCCAATTTCACCATGGAGCCATGGTCCTTTAACACTCTTAAGTGAATCAATAATGTGGGAGTTATCAATGAGCTCCATTACACAGAGCTGTGAAAATGCCACATGAATCTGAGGTACAAGGCATTATGGGAGCATTCATATTTTAAAAGGAAGCTTGCTGTTCAGGTCCCCTGGCCAACTAGGAAAAGGGAAGGTTAACTCTATCTATTAAGGATCGTCCCATAAGTAAAGAGCAACCAGAACATCTCGAATGGTGCACACAATACAAGCTTTTGCCTTCTGGTCCTTGCCATCCCTAACTCTGCTTAGAGAAGTCTCTGATTCCCGCCCAGCTCCAAAAAGCTAAGCCTGGGAACTGCAAAGTGGAGGGAGCAAACCAGAAATGGTTTGCAAAGTAATTGTAGGTGTTGGATTACAGGTAGGGTTTCCTCGCCTTTAAAGATCTCCCTTGGGGATATAAACACCTAGGTAGATGAAATGCTATCAGATTTAAAATACTAATGCATACCACTCTCCAAAGCTCTTGAGGCCACAAGCAACAATTCCAAAGAGACTTTCCCCTTAGCTACAAATAAAACTAAAACACCTTTACTGTTCCTCCACTTCCACACCCACCAAGCTAGGCTTGACCTGGGTATTTGTATCTAGAAGGGACAAGAAGCAATTTAACACTCCTTCTGATCTAAGCACCTAGTTTTCAGCATGGTCTGAGCATTTGGTTATTACAGCTCTAACAATTTTATCGATAATCCTAAATGACACCAAACTCTTACTATGTGGAAAGCACTGTGTTAAGCACCTGACAAGGTGGTTGCAGCTATTGTAACCATCATCATCATTTTAACTGAGGCTCCAAATGGTAGAAAACTTGCCTGAGGTCAAGCCGTTAATCACAAGCAGGACCTAAAATCAGGTCTGTTGAACTCTAAAATCTATGCTCATAACCACACACACACACACACACACACACACACACACACACAAATCATAGGGAGCTCAGAACTGCAGGGAACATTTCTCCCCAGGTTACCCTTGAGACAACCTTGCCCATGTGACTCTGACATAAGACCCAGAATCAGTTCCGGTTGTAAACCCTCTAAATGAAGAATTAAATCATTAAACCATTTCACGCCAGGAACCTCCAACCCAAGTCACATAGAAGTCCGCTGGCACCATCAAGTTTTGGCCGTCTTCCCTCTCTTGCCTCTTTTCTCCTGCCTTCTTCAGCTGATGTCTGGCCTGACCTCTGCTGCCCCACAGGCTGTTCAGAATTATGTCTGCACCACAGATCACTTCTCATTAGCAGTCCCATAGCCCCACGGTGGATGGTGTGTCAGCTGCAGGACAGGAGACAGCAGAGGCAACAAAAGGGAACAGACCTATTTTTCTATAGCCTTTCACTTCCAGGCTTGGGATGGGCACCCACACACACGTGGTCTCAAAAAGGCAATGACGTCACCACTCTACTGACCTGGTTTAAGGAATTAATTGTAGTCTATTCTTCAAGGTCGATGATCTCTTGTCAGACTGAGCTCTGTGTCACACAGAGAGCTCAGTGGAGAGCAGTGACAATTCCATGCAACCCTCCATCCACAACTAGAGGAGGGGCAGGAGCCTGACTCAGGAGGCACAGAAGTGACAGCATCCTGGGGTGTCCACATGCTCACCCGGCCACAGCCCCCTTCTCTCAGGACTGCACCCTCCTGCAGGCTCCAAGGAGGTGGCTGCATTTCTTACACTGCTTTAGCACCAGCCCTCACTAACCTGGGGGTACAATCAGATAAAGCAAGGATGGGAACTGAGCGCATGAAGGAGGCCAGCTGCAGGCAGCCAGGTCAGAGCAAAGCTAGGTGGGGTGGGCCTCAGTGATGTGCAGTGAGTGTGAATGAGGGAAAAGGTTTGAGTGTAGAAAGAGCAATGGGACAGGCACGTGGACAGGAGATGAGAGGAGCCAACCCCAGAGAGAGGCAGCTGGAGAGAGAGAGAGGAACGGGGCAGGAGCTTCAGGCTCCCTGGAATCTCGCAAATATGAATGTGATGATTTCTTTTCAACGACTGCCCCTTCACATGGTTTACTCTAGTGGGTTCCTGGCCACCAAAGATCTGTATCTGAAGCCATCTACAGCACTCTCTCCTCATCCACTGCTTTGCTTTCTGCAGTTTCAGCTATCCACGGTACAGAACCAGATATTCTGTGAGACAGAGATCACATTCACTTAACTTTAATTATAGTGTATTGGTATAATTGTTCTATTTTATTATTACCTATAACTGTAATCTCTTACTGTGCCTACTTTGTAAATTAAACTTTACTGTAGCTATGTACATATAGGAAAAAACATAATGTTGGCCGGGCGCGGTGGCTCAAGCCTGTAATCCCAGCACTTTGGGAGGCCGAGACGGGCGGATCACGAGGTCAGGAGATCGAGACCATCCTGGCTAACACGGTGAAACCCCTTCTCTACTAAAAAAAGTACAAAAAACTAGCCGGGCGAGGTGGCGGGCGCCTGTAGTCCCAGCTACTCGGGAGGCTGAGGCAGGAGAATGGCGTAAACCCAGGAGGGGGAGCTTGCAGTGAGCCAAGATCGCGCCACTGCACTCCAGCCTGGGCGACAGAGCGGGACTCCGTCTCAAAAAAAAAAAAAAAAAAAAAAAAAAAAAAAAACCAAAAAAAGAAACATAATGTATACCAGATTTGGTACTCTCCAAGGCTCAGGCATCCACTGGGGGTCTTGGAATGTATCCCCCACAGGTAAGGGAGGATAGCTGTATATAAATGTGTAAAAAATCTTTTCTAACATTCCATTTTTTCAACTCTTAACAAATTATAATCGGGGCTGATCTTAATATACTCGCTGGCTCTTGGACATTTCTAGGCTAGTGTGTCTCAACTCTGGCTGTGTGTGTGTACACACACACACTCATATACATAGCCTGCACACTTAAAAAAAAAAGTCTACCTAGGAGATTCTAAAGTACAGCTAAGGTGGAGATCCCCTGCACCAGACTGAATCCACTGTATTTCCCAATGTAGTCAAGAAAAAGCAAATTCAAAAACATTAGGTGCTTTCCCTAAAAGTCACGAAACACAGACTTACCAGAAGACACCTCAGAAGTCATGCAGCTGGATGACATTTCATTGTTTCAGGTTTCAAACAGTGCAATGTGAAGCCCAAAAGTGTGAAGTGTCTTGTTTAAGAGGGCTGCTATGGTTTGAATGCTTGTGCCCTCCCAAACTGGTGTTGAAATTTAGTTGCCATGGTAACTGGATTAAGAGGTGGGACCCTTAATGGGTGATCAGGCCATGTGGACTCCACTCTTATGAACAGATAATGCCTTATCTCAGAGAAGCTTCTTTATCAAAGAGGGAGTCTGCGCCTCTCTCCCCTCCCTTGCTTGCCCTTTGGCTTTTCTGGAGCAAGGCTTTGAGCAAGAACCTTCCTCCCGCCTTTGGTTCAAGAAGCCAGCCAGGAAGCAGAGTAGTCATCATCAGACACCAAACATGTAAGTGCCTCGATCTTGCATTTCCCAGCCTCCAGAAATTGGGAAAGAAACCTCTTTCTTTATAAACTACCCAGTCGCAGGTCTTCTGTTACAGCTGCACAAAACTGGCATAGTGAATCAGTGGGAGTGCTGGAGTCAGAACTAATTTTCCTAGTCCAAAAGGTTTTGTTTGTCTTTTTTGAATCACATCTTTTAGATGAAATTAGAAAGCCTATTATTTAAAGCAGCTCTAACAAAAAAATCACTCTGTTATCCAAATAATAATCTCCTAACTGTATGTGTTGAGACTCTGGATTCCTGTACATAGGCTTCTTAAAGTAGAGCAGATTTATAGTTTCAACACAAGCCTAAGCAAAATCCAGTACAGTGGGTAAAGCTGCTATCAAAATGAACAGTGCAATTCCTAAAGCCAGATTTTGGAGTCTTATGTGGGATTATCAACACTGAAGAGAGTTGTTACTAAATTTGGAGACAGAGTGAGGAATAGAAGCAGTAATATAAGGTAGGGAATTAATAAGAAGCAGTAAAATAAGGTAGAGCTTAAAGGGAAGCTCTAAGTAATCTCAGGCCCGTATGATTTAAGTGACTTTCGCAGGGGAAAAAAAATGCTCTTTACACCAATATGCCATGGCATCATTAGAGTTTTAAGACTTGATTTTGGTTTTTGGAGACAGGTTCTTGCTATGTTGCCCAGGCTGGTCTCAAATCCTAGGGTCAGAGATTACAGGCATGAGCCACCATGCCCAGCTAATTTATTTTTTGTAGAGACAAGGTCTCACTATGTTGCCCAGGCTGGTCTGAGACTCCTGGGTTCAAGCAATCCTTCCACCTCAGCCTCCCAGTAGCTGAGACTACAGGGAGGTCTCAGTGAGGCTGTGTCACCGTGCCTGACCTAAGACTGAATTTTAGAGAAGACTGAGCCTCTAAGAGTGCCCTAAATGAAAACAACTGTGCTCGGAAGAGAACACATTAAGGAGTTATTGCCCATTAACACAGAAAATGAAGTCATCTGCCACATCTTTGCAACTGGATTACTGGAGAAAAGCAAGGCCCCTCAAAACAGAACCATGGGTAAGTAAACTGTGGTGAGAGGAGCGTGAGAGCTCAGATTCTGGTACTGATAAAGAGAGAAAACCTGCAGAACCACACAGCGAAGCAAGCCGGAAGAGCCAAGTATGGCAAAAGAGCACTTGGAAACAGGCTGAAGGTGGACCAAAGAGAAGGGCTCTGAGTGGATTCCCAAAATGGTCTGTGCCTACTTCAATTTCAACAGGTCTGTTCTTAAGAGTTACATTCTTCCTGTTCACATACTGGCTGCCTTGAATTGCAAGCCAACATTCTATTTCCTTGCTAGAAAGATCACTGTGCTTTCCCCTTATGTCAAACAGTATTCATAACATTTCTGTTTTTCTTTTTTCTCTTTTTTTTTTTTTTTTTGAGATGGAGTCTTGCTCTGTCACCCAGGCTGGAGTGCAGTGGCGTAATCTCGGCTCACTGCAACCTCTGCCTCCCGGGTTCAAGCCATTCCCATGCCACAGTCTCTTGAGTAGCTGGGATTATAGGCACCTGCCACCACACCCAGCTAATTTTTGTATTTTTTAGTAGAGATGGGGTTTCACCATGTTGGCCAGGCTGGTCTCAAACTCCTGACCTCAAGTGATCCGCCCGCCTCAGCCTCCCAAAGTGCTGGGATTATAGGTGTGAGCCACCACACCTGACACATTTCTGTTTTTCTATTCCCTAATCAGTCAAACTCAAGCAGAAATTCTAAGCTTTCTTCCCTTAATGGCATCATAGTATTCCCTCTGAAAACACTGAGAACAAAGAAGTTAGGTTATTAACTTCAACATGTCCAGGAAAGTAACATGCTACTCAAGGAGAATTCCACCCTGAGACTGCTGGCCATGAACACCATTCACAATCAACAGGTGTTTTTCAAGGGTTCCACGACCTCAGAGGATGCCACTACAGTTTTGCTGTGACATGGATTTTCCAATTATGGATCCTGTGAATCACTGACACAAAAGTTATAAAACAGCAAATCATAGTTACGTATTCAAAATGCCTCTGAAATCTATTTCATCCTTTTACAACAAAAAGAAACAGCTTGCGATTAACGATACTTCAAGAGTATGTAGTACAGGGTCTGGCACAAGCAGAGCATAAATAAATGTGTGTTTAACAGTTTGGGGTTTTTTGTTTGTTTTGTTTTTTGAGACCAGGTCTCGCTCTGTTGTCCAGGCTAGAGAGCAGTGGCGCAATCACGGCTCACTGCAGCCTCAAACTCTGGGGCTCAGACAATCCTCCCACCTCAGCCTCCTGAGTAGCTGGAACTACAGGCACACACCACCACACCTGGCTACTTTTACAAATTTTTTGTAGAGATGGGGGTCCTAACTATGTTGCCCAGGCTGGTCTTGAACTCCTGGGCTCAAGTGATCCTCCTGCCTGGGCCTCCCAAACTGCTGGGTTTTCAGGCACGAGCCACCACACCCAGCCTATGTTTAATGGTTTACTGGTCAAATTAAGGAATAAATGAAATATTAAGTCTTTTGTAATTTGCCTTTTGTACTAAAGGCACTGAAAAGTCTTATTTTCTTCTCTCTGCATCTGCTTTCTCTGACTGTATCAACGTTTCTCTGCCTACATTACCAAATGCCTTTCTCCTCCACAGCTTTTGTCACCAGCATCAAAAAGAAGGATCAAAGATGACTTCTGTGGATGGCATCAGCAAACACTGATAACAAACTGAGTTACAAAGGTCTCACTCTCCTGTTTCTCCATTAAAATATTTCAGCTAAAATACTCTGCCTCCTTTACACCTCATTCTTTGGGCTATTTGCTTGTTTGGGTTTATAGTTTCAAATCAGTCTGATTCACTGTCTCTTGAGTCATGCTGCCACTTGTGCACACACAGTCTAAAACTGCTCAGCCCTAAGAGAATCCCCTGGAAAGATGTGTGTTGAGGAGGCTGAATCTGCCTACTCCCACCTTAACCAACAGGCAGCCTTTCCTGCAGATTAATCACTTCACTTCCCCAACTCAAGTGACAACAATATGCTCCAATAAGGTGACCCTGATTTTCAGTGTCCTTTCCACAGATATGTCTAAGTAATTTCAATTCATTCCCTCAATTGCTTGTATTCACAACATACTTATATTACTTACCAGTAATGCAAACATAAAACAAGTCTTGATCTTGGGGCTCTCAGTCATGCTCAATGAGCTCTCCTCATTGTTCATGCCACTCTTCCTGGCTCCTTCAAACCCTGCCTCTCCGCTACACTCTTTTCAGTAACTTTTCAAATGTTTAAAATAATCATCTATTGGCCAAACGGCAACAACCACCTTTCTTACCAAATCTACTTCCTCCTGAAACCCTTACTCTGGATTACATGCCCACCTTAATACTCATCATCTGGGGGGATTCACTGTCTTTATCCACGCATAAGGGGTCTGCATACTGGTAGTATTTACATCTGTTTCGAGGGCTGGACAGCTCACTCTAGCATGCGTAGGAGCTGGCACAGATAGGTAGTGGGATAAAAGATGTAGAGACATACAAAGGATGGGTTAGTATTGTTTTTCTCTTCAATACGGACCTTTCAGTGTCACAAGAACACCAATACAATGAACACAAAGTGGATCAGGCCTCAAGCCAATACATCTGGCCCTTTTTTTTGTCTATGGTTGTACCAGTGGATATTAAACCCTGAAGATAAAATAAGATCCAAGTACCTGTAAGAGTCCAACTTAGGAAAAATTAAATTTACCCCACTTATTTATGGGACACCCATTATGTGCAATTCACTCAACAAATACCAATGAGTGCCTATTATTTTAAGACACTGTGCCAACTGTCAGGAATAGAGAAGACATAGTGTCCCTGCCCTCAGAGATCTTTCAGTTTAATGGAGATACAATTAAACAACAGATATAGCAACACTGTGATAACTCAAGCAAAGGGGCCAAGTACCAGGTGCACAGGGAACACAAAGAGTGTCCTAATCCAATTAAGATCCAGTCAGGATCCATTGTTCCTAGCACAGGAGAAGAGCAGATACAAAAGGCTAGGTGTGAGCAGAAGAGTGGAGCAAAATCCTGAGTGTGGGGCTTTGGGGCCTGCAAGGCACTGCACCTTACAGTCCTCCTGGCGGAATAATCTAACTACAGAGACGGAGATGACTCAGAACAAGGCAAGTTCTCCAATCAGTGTCCTGGGGAGTGTGGTTAACTAGGAGGGCAGGAAAGATAAAGATTCCCAAAGAAGACATGGGGGATGGCCGGTGGAAAACAGAGTCTCACCCAGTAACAAAAGAATGGGTACATGGGATGGAAGGCATTCCTGCCATGCACTGACCTGAATTAACCTGTAAAAGGACAAAGAATAGGGTATGTTCCAGGCAAGTAAGAGCAGAAGAATCATACTGAACAGCAACAGGAAAGTGGTTGAGGGGCTGACTGGCTTCAGAATTAGGTAACTCCTAAGTCAGCAGAATAACCAAGACACACAAATGCACCTCTTGAAGAATCTGATAAATATGACAACCGTAGCAATGGTGCCGTGGCAAGAGTACTAAACTGGTAGTCAAGAGACCTACTGCTGATTTGCCGCCAGACTATCCTCCTGTCAGATGAGCTGGGTGAACGTGAGCAGTGTCCATACATGAGTTGGGAAATAAATTTAGCAATTCACAACCATCATTCTTTTTTCTTTTTTTATAAAAGTGAAATAGGCCGGGCATGGTGGCTCACAGCTGTAATCCCAGCACTTTGGGAGGCCGAGGCAGGAGGATCACGAAGTCAGGAGATCGAGACCATCCTGGCTAACATGGTGAAACCCCGTCTCTGCTAAAAACACAAAAAATTAGCCAGGCGTGGTGGCGGGCGCCTGTAGTCCCAGCTACTCGGGAGGCTGAGGCAGGAGAATGGCGTGAACCCAGGAGGGGGAGCTTGCAGTGAGCCAAGATGGCGCCACTGCCCTCCAGCCTGGGCAACTGAGCGAGACTCCGTCTCAAAAAAAAAAAAAAAAAAAAAACAGTGAAATAAAACAACATATTCTGCTACGTGTGTTGCCCATAGAAAAATTACTGTTTTGTGAAGCATTAGCTTCAGGTATGTAGATACAGACGTGTATGTGTGCTTGATGAAAATGTAAAATGTATTTCTTACTGTGAAGTTACAGTCAAAACAGTTTGAAAAGCACGAGACAGGCCGGGCGCGGTGGCTCAAGCCTGTAATCCCAGCACTTTGGGAGGCCGAGACGGGCGGATCACGAAGTCAGGAGATCGAAACCATCCTGGCTAACACGGTGAAACCCCGTCTCTATTAAGAAATACAAAAAACTAGCCGGGCGAGGTGGCGGGCGCCTGTAGTCCCAGCTACTCGGGAGGCTGAGGCCGGAGAATGGCGTGAACCCGGGAGGCGGAGCTTGCAGTGAGCTGAGATCCGGCCACTGCACTCCAGCCTGGGCGACAGAGCGAGACTCCGTCTCAAAAAAAAAAAAAAAAAAAAAAAAAAAAAGAAAAGCACGAGACATGAGGATTTGTAAGGTTCCTTCAAATTCTAAGCTTCGCATGCAGCCTTTAAATTCTAACCTATTTTACAGGTGAATAAATTAACTTAGATATGAGTTGTGGTATAACATTAAATAAATCATGGGTACTCTTTAGACATCCCATTAGATAATTCAAAATTATCCAAAACAATTCCCCTTAATTCAACTGATACGCCATCAGATAATTCAACATTATTCAAAACGACGCCCCTTAATTCAACTAAATATGACTAAAAAAAAAAGTCTCCAGGAAATAACTACGCTCCACGTCTGCTGTAACACAGACACACCTGTATATTTGGGGCAAAGTGCCAGTCATGTGAAAGGCTTTCACTGTAATGCAAACATGCACACACAGGAGCAATGTTCTATGGAAATTCTTTAAAAATCTACTCAAGGTAGCATTTTCATGTTTCAAATTTTAAAGATCTAATGCCAAACTTATTTTTAATACCTTTGCCAACAGCAAATTCTAGCAAGCTATCGACTGTGTGTGACACATACTTTTGAAACCCTTTACTGGAACAGGTGGCTTTTAACTACTTACAGAGTCTGACCCAATGCATCTGCATATGATACATTCTCATCTACCTAAGCCACTTTCGAAAAGCTATAATCCCAACGAGGGCATCCCCTTCAGGACTTCAGGAGGGCATAAACATGCAACATACAGCAAATACTAAGTACTTCCCTGTTGGACAAGCCATTTTCCCAGACAGGCAAGGAGTCACTTAGGAACATATGCTTGAGTACGAATGAAAAAAAAAAAAAGATCATTAACGTTGGTGATGTGCATAAGCCAAGCAAACGGGTTTTAGATAAAAACTATAGAAGGGTCCATGGCGACAATAATGCCTGGTGTACTTCTTCTGGGGACTCTTTCATCTGAAGAAATCAAATCTCATCATAGACATGGCCTCAGGCTATTTTCACCATCACTGCTATGAGGCAGGTCAGAAAGGTCACAGATACCCAAACTGGAGCACAAACAAGTAACCTGACCTGCCCACGTATCAGACTTTTGTCTAATTGTGAATAAAAGTCACGTTTTTGGTTTGCTTCTTATAAAACAACCAGGTCTAACCCCTAAACCATGCCCCCAGTCTGTGCCTGGCTCACAGATGGCCCACCCTAAACACTTTTCAGTCCTTCTGTGAACGCTAATTCAAGGTCAGAGATTTCCCAGCCCCTGTAAGATTCGAACTTATATGGAGGCCGTGTGGAAGGTGCCAGGCCCATAGCTACCAGCTAACTTCCTGCCCCACAGTGCCACTACTCTGCCCCACCAGGAGGCAAACTCCCCGCTCCACCCGACCCTCCAGCTGCCTCCAAGGCTGCCCAGACATTGTCCTGTCGGCACTTTACAACCAGAAAGTCTTTCAGAAGCCATCCTGTCTCACCCACTGACTTTACAGGGAAGGAAAGTGAGGTCTAGTGTGCCTTGCCCAAGGTCACTTCAGCTCGTGCAAACGAAACACAAACCAAGTTGTTTCTTTCTGCCTGGTACTTAAGCACCCACACGCTGCCACTAGCGGTGACCGAAGCCACAGAAGACCCAGCCGGTAGGCCGGCGGCACCCAGGCGAGCCAAAGCCGGCAAAAATCCTCTGAGTGCGAGCTCTCCAGGAGCCTGAACGCTGGCGCGGCTTTTGGAGAAGGTGGGAGCAGGCCAGGGAGAGACAAGAAAAGCGAATTTACGGCGGCCAGGGGGCTCTCTGCTGGCCCACAGTCCCGGAGGAGGGGACCCTGTCCCGGCAGGCCGCCCCAGGGACCCCAAGAGACCTCCACCCCGCCTCCCCAGAGCTAGAAGCCAGGACTGGAGAACCCGGCGGACTCACCGGGTGCGCAGCGCCTGCCACGCGGCGTCGATGTCGGCGTAGAGGTTCTTCTCCGAGGGCTTGCCCGAGCTGACGCCGTAGCCCGAGTAGTCGTAGGAGAAGATGTTGCAGTTGATGCGTGAGCCGAGGCCGATGTAGAAACTGCACATCTGGCCCAGGTCCACGGCGTTGCCGTGCGAGAAGAGCAGCGTGTAGCGGCTGGAGGGCGCGCAGCGCACGAACATGCAGCCAAGCCGGTTGTCCCGGGCCGTGCGCGAGAAGAAGACCTCCACTGCGTCCAGCTCGCGCTGCGAGTACTGCCAGTCGGCGCGCTCGCTGAGGTGCAGGCTGCACGCGCTGGGCCCCGCGCCCGCGCCCTCCTCGGGCTGCTGCGGTGCCGGCTGGGCCGCGGCGGCGGCGGCGGCGGTAGCCTGGGCCGGGGCCGGGGCTGGCGCGCCGGGGCCGCGCTGCTCCGGCGCCAGCACCGTGTAGGTGGGCTCGGGCGGCAGGAAGGCCAGCTTGGCGGCGATGCGGCTCGGGCAGGGCGGGCAGCAGAAGAGCCAGCACAGCTCGCCCAGCGAGAAGCCGTTCATCCTGGGGCCTGGCTCGGGCATGGGGACGGCCTGGTGCCCGCCGCCGGCCCGGCTGGCTGGCTGGCCCGGGAGGACGGAGGGCAGGCGCGCGGCGAGGGAGCGGGCAGGCAAGCGCGGAGGGCGGCTGCAGCCCGCCCGCCCGGCGGCAGGAGGAGGCGGAGGCGAAGGAGGGCAGGAGGCGGGGCCGGCCCGGCGGGCGCGACGCTCGGAGCCCGGGCGGGTCAGCAGCGGCCCCGGAGCCCAGGCGAGGCGCGGGCGGCCTGGGCCCGCGCGCGGCACACAAAGCCGGCGGCGGCGGCCATGGCCGGCTCGTGCGCGCCGCCCCCCCCGCACCCGTTCCCGCTCCCGCTCCCGCACGCCCGCCGCCGCCACTTCCGGGTTACCGCGCGGCGGCGCCCCCGCCGGGACGCGGCGCAGGGCTGGGCATCGGGGCGGGGCTCCGCGGGCAAGGGCACGGGCACCTTCCCCGGCCTGGGAAGCATGTTCTCGACCCGCGGCAGACGGGGTCTCCCAGGCGGCTCCGGGGCCCAGAGGAGCTGGGCGCCGGGGCTGGGGGCTCTGTCCCCGGACAGCTGGGCGAATCCGCAGAGGGGACCCTGGAGGGGGTGCATGTGTCCCTGGGTGGACCGCTCCCCTCCCCTCCCCCTGGGATTCCCTCCCCCAAATCCAGGTTTCTTCCTTGGATGAAGGTTCTTGGGAATCTACGAAAACGAAACTAAGGGGTGGACAAGAGTTGGAATGTACCCGAAATATTTGGCTTTCTCGTGTGTGCTGCTTTCTGAACGGCTCAGTACCAAAAGTTCTCGGCACCGTAAGGGGTACCGGGGTTGTGGGATAGGGCGGTCATCAGTGCGTTTCCTATTCGGAGAGGCTGTTTCTGTGTAGGTAGCAACAGCGTTTCCTTTCTAAGAGCATGGTTTTACCCTTAGTACATTTCTGTACCTATACAAGTCAGCTGTTAGAACAGGAGGGTACTGTATTTAGCAACAAACCATGTTGAGGTTGTCATTTCTAGTCCCACGTGTGGCAGATTTTCCGGTAGTAAGTATATACTAGGTATCCTTTACAGTGTTTGTGTCTCTAGAGTTGTTTTGGGTCCAGGATTTTTAAGTGGTCTTAGTCATGAACGATTCTTATACTGCTTTAAATCCACTGTAATCTTGGCAGCCACCTTTACATGATTTTTCGAATATAACTCTCAGTGCCTTGAAACTGCTCTGGTGCCAATTTCCACAGAGCCTTCTATACTTCCTTTTTCCTGCCTGATTTGGCAGCTGAAGAATTCCCTTTCAGGAACTGACAGGAGATACCCTTCCTGGACTGCCAGCAGGGCAGCTGGAGACTGGGAGGTTGGCACAATCCCTATGCTGGATCTGTTGTTTTAACTCACAGATATGCTGAGAATTTTACCTTTTGTTGTGGCTTTCTACAGGACGAGAATTTTGAGCACCCTCATCTAAATGAATTGTCCATACTGATTTCATTAACCTTCAGGACCTCGCTTTTAATTTTTTCTTTTTTAAGAGACAGGGTCTTACTCTACTGTCCAGGCTGGACTCCCAACTCCTGGGCTCAAATGACCCTCCGGCCTGCCTCCCAAGTAGCTAGGACTACCAGCACAGCACCTTGCCCAGCCAGGACCTGGGTTTTAAGAGACCGTTTCTTCACTAAAACAATTTTAGTTGTTTTTGAACTATTCAAACTTGATTTTTAAAAACCTGGTAACAAAGCCTGTTCAGATTGCATATTTGAAGTCTGTTTTGAAGGTTTTCACAGTTGGTGAAACTATTCACATAAAGCCAAATTTTAGCTTTGCAGGTTTGAAAAAAGAAAAAAACTTTATACAGCTGGGCACAGTGGCTTACACCTGTAATCCCACCACTTTGGGATGCTGAGGCGGGTGGATCACTTGAGGTCAGAAGTTCAAGACCAACCTGGCCAACATGGTGAAACCCCATCT
This sequence comes from Macaca thibetana thibetana, assembly GCF_024542745.1. Taxonomy (NCBI): domain Eukaryota; kingdom Metazoa; phylum Chordata; class Mammalia; order Primates; family Cercopithecidae; genus Macaca; species Macaca thibetana. The sequence goes on along the minus strand of NC_065584.1, from coordinate 165,722,597 downwards.
CTACTAAAAATACAAAAATTAGCCAGACATGGTGGCGCACACCTATAATCCCAGCTATTCAGGAGGCTGAGGCACGAGAATCACTTGCAGCCAGGAGGCAGAGGTTGCAGTGAGCTGAGATCGTACCACTGCACTCCAGCCTGGGTGACAGAGTGAGACTGTGTCTCAAAAATAAATAAAAATTAAAAAGACTTTCTAACTTGCTGCGCATTGGTATACTTTGGTCACTTTATTGTATTCAGCATTTATGTATGTAATGTTTTCTGTGCTCACAGCATCCACTGTGTTAGGTGCTACAGCTACCAAGGTGAGCAAAATAGTCCCTGCTCTCAAATACCTTACAATCTAATTAGGACATCAGCAGAAGATTCAAAACAGTTTTTATGTGCCTTTAAAAAAATCAAGTCCTCATAAAAGCTAAGAAGACAGTCTTGTGTCCTGGTTCAGTGGTGATATTTCTATGGGGAGCTAAGGTTATAGTCAAGTGCATTAGTCCCTAATCTAATTCAGAGCAAGAATAGAACTTTGGGAACTGAGATGAAAGGGTATCTAACAGCTCCCCTCAATCAGTCTTTCTCAGATACCACTCCTCTCACCTGTCCTTTGATAAGAATTGAATAGACCCTTAGTTCATGAAAGGGGGGGTTGATGAGAGTCTCAAGTACTTGTCTTCTGTGCTGTTGATGGAAAAGACAGTCTTTGTATTTCAGATGGCCTGGCAGCAGGTTAGCATTGTTAGAAAAATTTAAAAGCTAGATACTTGTTTATTTATACCTGATCTCATTCCACAAAGGATTTGTGGAGTGTGATTCAGTATAATATAAATACATAAGCAAATAAATAAAAGCCTGGCTTTTGTTTTCATTCTATTACAAGGCTACAAGAGGTGGGCTGAAAGAGCACTTATTCCCCAGGAAAACTTGTTGGTTCAGGTTTGTGTGAACATTCAGTTGAGACCCTAAAATTATATGCCATTGAGTGGAGCTACCCAGCCTTTCTTATCTCGTGCCACATATAGCCAGTGGTAGAGTTTGTGTAGCCCACTGACATGAGATGTGCTACCCAGGGGATAAGAGGTTGAATATCTCAGCACGTCTCTAACATCTGACATCTCTAACAACAAATGCGTTAGTGTGCCTTGTCATATTGGTTGGGAAACTTTAACATACAGCACAGAAAGAATGCATTTGCCCTATAAAATGTGAAGATTGGGGATTACCAGCTGTCCACTTTGACCTTAAAGCAGCGGTCCCCAACCATTTTGGCACCAGGGACTGGTTTCATGGAAGACAATTTTTTTTCCGTGAAAATCCTATTTAGATTCTCATAAGGAGTGCGCAGTCTAGATCCCTCGTATGCACTGTTCACAATAGGGTTTGCACTCCTATGAGAAGGGAATGCTGCCACTGATTTGACAGGGGGCGGAACTCAGCAGTAATGTTCACCCACCAGCTACCAGCATCCTGCTGTGTGGCCCAGTTCCTAACAGGCCACCGACCAGTACAGGTCCGTGGCCCGGGTTTTGGGGACCTCTGCCTTAAATTTCTATGTCATTCTGATCATCTTAGTAGAGAAAGGTGTACCTTTGAGTTCAGGTCAGCAAACATATTTACTCTGCTAGGTATTTACCATGAGTCAGTCACGGAGTTGACTTGGGAATGTAAAGGTGGCTAATGCACAGCTCCTCCTGCCCTCAACAAGTGCATTGTATGACCTGCCTCTTAGAGTAACTCTATATCCTGCCAAGCCAGCCAGTATTGATGAACTAAACAATATTCCACACAACTAAACACCTTGATCTCTATTACTTAATATTGGCCCTTTACACACTGAATTTTGGCTTCCACACTAGTCAGCTGGATATGGAGTTGCTCAAGACCACTTTCATTTGTAAAAGTAGAACAAACTTTTGACCATAAGAGGAGGATACTCATGTGTAAAAACAGAATCTGGTTGTCTTGATGGAATCTAAGGTAATGTTGCCCCATTTTACATTTTTTTTTTTTTTTAATTTGGGACTGGGTACTCAGTGAAATCAGGGATCATGTCTATTTTGTTCATCATTGTTTCCCCCATGACTGGCATAGAGAAGATGCTCAGTAAATGTTAATTAAATTGCTAAATTAAAGAATGAGAGGCCAGGTGTAGGGGCTTCCACCTGTAATCCCAGCACTTTGGGAGGCCGAGGCAAGCAGATTGCTCGAGTTCAGGAGTTTGAGACCAGCCTGGGCAACATGGCAAAAATCCGTCTCTATAAAAAATACAAAAAGAAATTAGCCAGGCGTGGTGGTGCACTCCTGTAGTCTTAACTACTCCAGAGGCTGAGATGGGAGGATCACTTGAGCCCAGGAGGTCAAGGCTATAGAGAGGTGTCATCATGCCACTGTACTTCAGCCTTGGTGATAGATCAAGACCTTATGTCAAAAAAAATAATAAAATAAATGTCAAAGAATGAATGAATTATTTAGTGAGTACATCCAAAAGACCAAGCCTGTTCCTTCTGGTTTGGGCAGTGTTATTGGAGTTATGGGCTTTGAAGAAGATACAAAGTGGTCCAGAGCCAATGCCAGCATCACACTGTGTCCTCTGGCTAAGGAATTGTGACATTTTCTCCATATTTGTTACCAGTAGAGCTCAAATTTTGTTCTGGTAACACTGTAACCAGTTAAGACACAGTCACTCAACCTCCCCTGCCTTCAGGATGGCCACATGAAAGGATTCTGTTCAATAGGCCCTAACTGGAGAATATTGGGGGATCTTCTGGAGAGACTTTTAACAGAGCCAGGTTCAGCTGTAATGTTTCCCTTCACATTTTTTGTTGTTGATGTTGTTCCTGCCTGGGTTGCAGACACTGTTTTTGAGCAACAGCAGCCATCTTGCAAGCATGAGGGTAAATTTCACAGCTGAAGATGGTGGTGCAGAAAGATAATCTATTTCCTTCATGGTTTAATAGCTGCCCAGATCTCACCGAAATTGTCGAGGCTTCTTATGTGAAAAAGCTAGGTCTTTTTATGTCATTGTAGTTGGTTTATTTGTTACCTGTAACCTAATGCAGCATTAACTGATTCAGGAATCAGAAGCAGAGATCTTACATTGTTCTTAATTGCTTTCTCAATAAGGACAATGAGTACTTTCTTGATCAGTAGTGAAACAGTATGCCTAAATCCTGCTTGCTCCTCCGTATTTAAGTATGACTGACTAAAGATGGGAAAATTTTTTGAGGAGATAACCAGTAAAGTAACAAATCTGAAATGTGAAAACATGAAAAGCTTATAATTTTTAAAACAAGACAAATGATACTTTGAGGCTGGAAGTTCTGTGCTGGCATTAATTAGGGTAAGAGGCCTGCCATTCAACTAAGCACTTTTGGAGGCAAAATATCTTTTCCCAGAATCTTTTTCAGTCTGAAGGCCCTTATCCAAAGTGTTGTAAATGAGGTGACTGGAACCCAGCCAGGGAGAGCTCTGAGATCCACAAACTGCTGAGAAAGCACTGCAGAGATAAAGATTGAAAGAAAGAAAACACCAACCACCCACAGAAATGTGTTTCCATAGTTCCTATAACCATGGTCATTCCATGGATGATAATGCCCCCAAACCTGCATTTCTGACTAGTCTCATCCAACCTCCTATTCATAGATTCTTAACAGGGGGTCCAGAGTCCCTGAACTTGATGACAGAATTTCGAGTCGGTAAAGTACTTCATAGGATCGGTGTCCACCTGTTTTTCCCTGTGTAATCGGCACCAAACATCATATCCTAGTACATAATGGGAACATAAAACACATTTGTCACTTGATTGGAATTAAATTTCCGGTGATATCCAAACACTTAAAAATATGCAAAGATGTAATAGACTGGATTTAAGTAATAAGTAAATTTGTACTTAATAATTTTTCTAAATGGAAAGTGGGAAGGAACAGCCTCTTACATGCTGAGTTTGGACATCTAATTTTAAGATGATGATGAACAATATCATGGTATCAATTTTGAGGTTTTTAAGAATTTTGGATAGTTGCACATTAACACAACATACATGAATGATTATAGTGTTATTCCTGGAAATTTTAGTAACAAATATTAAATGCGTGTTCCAAAAAATAGTAATACCAGCATGACACCAGAGAGAGAAACTACCATGACCTAGCAGTGTATAAGTATTTCACATATGATGAAGTTGATATTTCAAACCAGTGAGGATACATTAACATATTCAATTAGCTACATATTTGGAAAAAATCAGTTCTGATGGAAAAAAGTCAAATATTTATTTTTAATGAAACCAAGAGACAACCAAAAAAGAAAATTAGATAAAAATCCATAGGCTGAGTGTGGTGGCTCATGCCTATAATCCTAGCACTTTGGGAGGCCAAGGTGGGAGGATGACTTGAGACCAGAAGTTCAAATATAGTGAGACTCCATCTTTACAAAAATAAATTTTAAGAAGTAACTGGCTGTGGTGGTGCACACCTATGGTCTAAGCTACTCAGGAGGCTGAGGCAGAAAAATCGCTTGAGCCCAGGAGGCTGCAGTGAGCCATGTTTGTACCATTGCACTACAGCCTGGGTGACAGAGTGAGACCTTGTTTAAAAAAAAAAAAAATTTTGATAACATAAACTTTCAGTCTTCTCTATACTAAAGTATTTACAGATGAGATGACATGGTGTCGGGGATTTGCTTAAAAAAAAAATCATCTGCCTGGCGCTGTGGCTCATGCCTGTAATCCCAGCACTTCGGGGAGCTGAGGCAGGCAGATCACTTGAACGTGGGAGTTTCAGACCAGCCTGGGCGACATGGGCAAACTTTGACTCTACCAAAATTACTAAAGTTAGCCAGGCATGGTAGCGCTTGCCTGTAGTCCCGGCTACTTGGGAGGCTGAGATGGGAGGATTGCTGGAGTCCAGGAAGCAGTGGTTGCAGGGAGCAGAGGTCACACCACTGCACTCCAGCCTTGGCGACAGAGCAAGACCCTGTCTTTAAAAGAATAATCAATCAAATCAAATAATGTGAGGAGAGGGTGAGGAAGGAAGATAGACAAGAAACAAGACTGATTGTCCATGAGTTAATAATCGTTGAATCATGGGTAGATGGGTATATAGGGGTTTGATACACTGTTCTCTACTTGTGTATATGTTTGAAAATTTTCATAATAAAATTTACATATTTTTTAATCTTCAGGATTTTGACAAACTGGGCAAAAATATTTGCTACAAATTCTTTTTTTTTTAAAGTGAAACACCCCACTGGAGAAAAATTGGCAGGATAAATGATCAAGCATTTTATAAAAAGGAGTACAGATGGCCAATGAGCATATGAAAAAATGCTTAAAGTCATTAGTTTTAAAAAAGCAAATGTGAACGAGTATATTTTTTACCCACTTCGATTGACCCAAACTAAAAGATCTTCTTTTGAAAAGGAATAGCCGGGCACGGTGGCTCAAGCCTGTAATCCCAGCACTTTGGGAGGCCGAGACGGGTGGATCATGAGGTCAGGAGATCGAGACCATCCTGGCTAACACGGTGAAACCCCGTCTCTACTAAAAAATACAAAAAAAACTAGCCGGGTGAGGTGGCGGGCGCCTGTAGTCCCAGCTACTCGGGAGGCTGAGGCAGGAGAATGGCGTGGACCCGGGAGGCGGAGCTTGCAGTGAGCTGAGATCCGGCCACTGCACTCCAGCCTGGGAGACAGAGCCAGACTCCGTCTCAAAAAAAAAAAAAAAGAAAAGGAATAAAGACCACTAGCACTCTGTTGGACATGGTGCTGGAGTGCAGGCACTCTCATATACAACTTTCTGGCAAGAGTGTTAATTGGTGTAACTTTCTGGAAGGAAATTTGACGATATATATCTAAAGGCTTAACAACATACCTTCTGGTAATCCAGTAATTCAGATTGGAAGTTAAGGAAATAACTCATTTCTCACATAGATTTTAAATACTAGGATGTTTATGACAGCATTTTTTATCATAGCCAAAAAAGAAAAATTGAGAACACCAAAAACTAAAGTAAATAATAGTATATTGAGACAACAGAGTAATATGTGCCATTAAAGTGGAAATTGAAGAACCGTATTTACTATGATAGGAAAATATCCACAATATGTTGAGTGAAAACAGATCACAAAGTACATACAACAATATGTAAATATACTTTAAAAGTTCAAGCCCTGAAAAACACTATCACTGGCTTTATTAGGTCATTCTTGCATTGCTATAAAGAAATACCTGACACTGGGTGATTTATAAGGAGAGTGGTATAATTGGCTCATGGTTCTGCAGGCTGTACAGGAAGTGTAGTGCTATCGTCTGCATCTGAGGAGGCCTTGGGAAGCTCCCAATCATGGTGGAAGGTGAAGGGGAAAGCTGTCTCTTGTGGCAGGAGCAGGAGCAAGAAAGATGGGGAAAGGTGCCACACTTTTAAAGAACCAGATCTTGCAGGCACTCACTTGCTATGGCAAGGACAGCACCAAGCCGTGAGGGATCCGCCCCAATGACCCAAACACCTCCCACCAGGCCCCACCTCCAACACTGGGGATTACATTACTCTTCCAACAGGAGATTTGGCAGAGACACAAATCCAAACCATATCACTGGCTAGTGAGATTATGGGAGATTTGTTTTGGTTTGATGGTTGTGTCTTGTGAATGCATATATTCTGTAAGTTCTAAGCATGTGCTATTTTTGTAATTAACATTAAAATAGTAAAGGCCATTTTTATGCAAAACACACAAAAAAGGAGGAAAGTACTCACGAATAATGAAAATGTTCTTCCAGCTATTCTAAGATACTTTATTTTTTCTTTTTTAAAAACATTTCTTTTAAAAATTTAATTGTTCTTCTTACATTTTGTTAACTGTTTGTTTTGTTTTGTTTTGTTTTGTTTTTTGTTTGTTTTTGAGGCAGACTCACTCTGTCACCCAGGCTGGAGTGCAGTGGCGTGAGCTCAGCTCACTGCAACCGCTACCTCCCAGGTTCAAGTGATTCTCATGCCTCAGCCTCCCAAGTAGCTGGAATTACAGACATATGCCACCACATCCAGCTAATTTTTGTATTTTTAGTAGAGACAGGGTTTCACCATGTTAGACAGGCTGGTCTCGAACTCCCGACCTTCAGTGATCCACCTGCCTCAGCCTCCCAAAGTGCTAGGATTACAGGCATGAGCCACTGTGCTGGACCTATTTAAGATACTTTAAAATTAATATCTCAGAGATAAAGTAATTTTATATTAATAAAAGAACAAAACAATGTTATTACAATTGAGTTCAGCAAAGCTCTACCAAGACTTACTAAGAGCCAGAAATATGGTAATTTCTGAAGAAAATACAAAGATGAAGAAGACAGCCCATGCCCACCCTCAAGAACGTTTTCTCCCTCTCACATCCCTCTCTCTTTTACAATCCAAATGATCTGGTTATATAAACTTTCTCAATGTTGGTACCTGCTGTGACAGTTAATATCATATGTCAACTTGACTGAGCTAGGGGATGCCCATGTAGTTGGTAAAACATTATTTTTGGCTGTATCTGGTAGGGTGTTTCTGGAAGAGACTGCATTGGAATCAGTAGACTGAGTGCAGGAGATTCACCCTCATTAATGTGGGAGGGCATCATCCAATCCCTTGAGGGCACAGATAGAACAAAAAGGTAGAGGAAGAGTGATTCTCTCCCACCAACAATCCCTCCACCCCATCTACTATTGTCCAGTTCCTAGGCCTTTGGCCTGAGACTGAGAGTGACACCATTGGCTCCCCTAGTTCAGGCCCTTGGACTAAATTACACCATGGGCTTTCTTGGTTCTGTCATCTTGCAGACAGCAGATCATGGTACTTCACAGCCTCCATGATTGTGTGAACTTGTTCCCATGATAAACCTCCTCTCTCTCACCCTGTCTCTCCTATTGATTCAGTTTCCCTGAAGAACTCTGACTAATGCACTTGCTTAGCCCAAGGATGTGCTTTTGTCTTCTGTGATGGTTTTTGCAGCAGGCTTACTCTCTTCTTCTCTTCTCTACCTTCTTCTCTATAATGATGACAGCAGTACTTATAGTGAGGATGCCCAGATAAAGAACCTGATCTCACAGTTCTGTATTGCCTCATCTCTCCTGACCCTTTTACTTATTCTCCACTGAACTACCCCTAACATTGCCACTCCCTTGTCCTTGTTGTCACGTGGCACTGTGTCATTCCTAGGATGATGCAGTCCCCTAACCACGGCATCCTACTTCACCACTCTTCTTTCCTTCCACTGACCCCCTTCTAGATTCTTATTAATTAGTCCCTACTTGACCTGACAGTCCAGAATGTTCTTCCTGACCTTGGCTTTGTAGTAAATCGTATCTGGAATGCTCTGTTGCCACTTTAAACTGCAACCTGCCTCCATCCCCATACTTCTGCTTCTGCTGTGCCCACTTTGCTAATCCCCTTCTCTGGACAGAACAAATATATAACAAAATATTATTGAGCATCTACTCTGTGCCATGCAGATCTGTAAAGAGCTAGAATATCCAGATCACATCATTTTTAAAAACTACTTTTCTATTACTAAGTTTAATAGAATAAGAGGCAGTTTGGTTCAGTGGAGGAGCTCAGGATTTAGACTAGAGTAGGTCTGGATTTGAATCCTGGTTCTGCCGCCTTGGGCAAACCACTTCTGTGAACTTTAGCTTCCCTATCTGTAAAAAGGATGACAACACCTTTTAAGAGAAAATACCTTGTAAACTGATAAGAAGTCCAGGGTTACGAATACAAGCCCTTCAGCAGCATGTGACTAAATTCTGGCCCCTCATAAAAGTTTTGTGAAGACTACCTTTTACCTTTATGACAGGCCAAGTTATGACTAAGAACCTGGGTTCAAATTCCAGCTCTTTCAGTTACCAGCTGGGTAAACTTGGGCCCATGACCTAATCTGTTTGTGCCTTTGTTTCTTAGGGCTTTGTGAAGATTGAAGGAAATATGTATGTGTAGTATTCAACACTTGGCACATAGAAATTGCTCACCAAATGTATTGCTTTCTCCATTGGCAATTCTGAGTATGCAGCAGAGAGAAACAGCCCACAGCATTTTTGCCTGTTTCCAGAAAATTCCTTCTGACTGAATTTGCTTTGTGCTCTAGAAAACATGGTACCTGTCATGCAATGGTGATCATGGTGCTGATGGTAATTATAGAAGCTAACACTTGTTGAGAACTTACTGTGCTCGTAGATTAATACATGTACTTTACAGTTGTTAGCTCAGTTTATCTTCAGAACAATCTTTCTGATGTATACACTACTGTTTCTTTCCATTTGTAGATGAGGAAACTGTGTTAGTCCGTTTTTACACTGCCAATAAAGACATACCTGAGACTGCGCAATTTACAAAACAAAGAGTTTTAATGGACTCACAGTTCCATGTAGCTGGGGAGGCCTCATAATCATGGTGGAAGACAAAAGGCACGTCTCACATGGCAGCAGACAAGAGAATGAGAGGCAAGCAAAGGGGTTTCCCCTTATAAAACCATCAGATGCCATGAGACTTATTCACTACCATGAGAACAGTGTGGGGCAAACTGCCCCCATGATTCAGTTATCTCCCACTGGGTCCCTCCCACAACACCAGGAAATTATGGGAGCTACAATTCAAGATGAAATTTGGGTGGGGACACAGTCAAATTATATCACTGACACAGTGAAATAAAGTAACTTCTAAGGTCACACCACTAATAAGTGGAAAAGTCTAGATTCACCCTTGCTTTTAACCACTACTGTGTACTACCTGTCACTGAAAATACTTCATAACTATTTGTTGAATGAAAGCATAGATTTATGAATAAATCCGTGTCACAGACTATGCTGAAAAGATGGTATAAGAAATAGTCTATGAAGAATTACATATATTTTGAACATGTTTAGAATTATGGTAGCTTGTCTCCAAGATGGCCTCTGCTAATTCCTTCCCTCCCTTTACAAGCAATTTCCCCATTGAGAGATGTATTCTATTCCTCTACTTGCTTGAGACTGGGTTTGCCTATGACTGCTTTCATTAACAGAATATAGTTGAAGTGGTTCTGTGAGACTTTCAAGCCTATATCCTACAAAGCTTCCCAGCTTCTGTCTGACTTTCTTGATAACCTTCTTCTGGGGAAAACCAGCTGGCATGCTGTGAAGAAGTTCAAGTTATCCAAATGAAGGGTCTGCATTGAGAGTGTCTGATCAACCTCCCAGATTCTCCAGTTGTTCCAGCCCAGGTGTCAGACATTCAAGTGATGATCAGCTTCAGCTGCCATCTGACCACAACCTTATGAAAGACCCCAAGTGAGAACCACCTAGTTAAGCCTATCAACCCTCAGAACCATGAATAATCATAATAAATTGTCATCTTTGCCACCAAGCTTTGGAGCAGTTTCTTATGTAGCAATAGAAAACTGAAACAAAATTTTTTTTTTATCATGCCACATGAAGCCCTCTTCATTAGGATTCCTCAGGAGAAATTTCTATTTTATCTTGATGCCAAAAAGCATTGAGTAATTAATTGTCCTGCTCTTACCTACCCACATCCGACCATGGACATTGTGACCTGTATGGCCCGAAAGTTGACCCTTTCACTTTAGCTGCTAGAAAGCCCAGAGCCAAGTGCTGCCCCTCTTGAGACTGGTGTGATTATAATCATTTGCAATCACAGCTTTTTTTTTTTTTTTTTTACTTTGTTGTCTTTTCTGTTTTTTACTTTAAAAAAAAAAACCCCACATATAATTTATGTGAGCTTACATTTCAGGTATCCTTGTAAGCTTTCTTAACTTACTCCTATAACAAGGTAGAATGTAATAAATATAAATAAATAGACTATTTTCCAGGAACTGTGCAGGGTTTATAAAAGAGTCATGAAGTTGAATCAGCCATGGTGTTGTTCTCAGGGAGAGACACCCATACAGTAATAACTCTCGTGCTTATTCTGTGACTTGTATGGTAGCAGTAATATAAGAAATACTGAAAGTGCTCTGAGAACACAAAATGATTTATTCCATTGTGAGGCCTCTGATGGATGCCTTCTCAGAGCTGGGCTTTGAAGGAAGAAGGGGCAATTCAAAGCAAAGGGAAGTGTGCAGAGGACACAGATGAGTATAAATGTTTGAATCTCTGGGAACCAACAGTTATATGGCTTGCACGGGTTTAGAGCCAGATATGGCAGGATGGCAGGAGATGAAAAGAAAATCAGAAGTTGAAACTAAATTAACAGAGACCTCATATTGCTTGTTCCCTTCCTCCATGAGATCCACTTCATTGGTCCTCCTCTTAAAAGGATACTCAGACTCAAACTTCACACTCCACAGAGCAGCACCTGACAAGAGCAGAGCAAAGGGGTACCATTCTGTTCTTTATTCCATACAGTTTCTGTTAATGCTGCCTGAAATTGCACTGGTTTCTTGAATTTGCTTATAGTGTGATCCCAGCTATGTCCCATAACCAACAAAAGATGTGCAGTGAGGAGAAATATTGGAAGTATCTCCAAATATTGGGAGCAATCATTAACTGTAAGACTATGGGTAATGTCCATCTACTTATTTTTATTCCTTTGTGGTTTCCAGTTTTCCTATGATGAACATAATTACATTTGGCATGTTGGAGAATAAAAATACGTTTTATTTGTTAATGCCTTCTGTGTGACACTAAAGAGTTTTTATTTCATTTTGTAGGCAGCAGAGAGACATTGGAGTATTTAGAAAAGTAATAATCCTATCTGGTTTGGGAGGGATGCCCCCAGTGCCTTGGAGAGGTGTCTTTTTAAAGCATCTGCTTATTGCTGGGGGTAGTGGCTCACACCCGTAATGCCAGAACTTTGGGAAGTGAAAGTGGGAGGATTGCTTGAGCCCAGGAGTCCAAGGCTGCATTGAGTCATGGGCGTGCCACTGAACTCCAGCCTGGGTGACTGAGAGAGACCCTGACTCAAAAATAAAAAATAAAATAAATCTCTTCATTAGTGCCACTGACCCATCGCCTCCAGGAATTATTCTAGAAGCTTCAGTCTCCACTGCTTTTTGGATTTTTCCCTTCAGCTGATAAGGATTCTCAAGTTATCCCATATTGTAAACAAATAAACCCTCGCCTTCCTGGTATCCTCTTACCTCCTACTTTCTGTGCACCTTTATCTCTTCACTGCCAAGCTCTTTTGAGAAGAGTGGTCTGTACTCACTATCTCCATTTTGTCAATATCCAGTAATCCCACAACCCAGTGGTTCCCAAACTTGTTTGCAAATCAAAACTATCTTGAGTATTTTTTAAAACTTCCAAAACCCTGGTGATATGGTTTGGCTCTGTGCCTCCACCCAAATCTCATGTCAAATTGTATAATGATTCCCATTGTTGGGGGAGGGACCTGGTGGGAGGTGATTGGATCATGAGGGCGATTTCCCCCTTAGTTTTCTCATGATAGTGAGTGAATTTTCACAATATCTAGTTGTTTAAAAGAGTGTAGCACTTCCCACTTCTCTCTCTCTTCCTGCCACCATGTGAAGATGTACTTGCTTCCCCTTTGCCCTTCTGCCATGATTGTAAGTTTCCTGGGGCCACTCTAGCCATGGCTTCTATATAGCCTGCGGAACTGTGAGTCAATTAAGCCTCTTTTCTTTATAAATTTCCAAGTCTCTGGTAGTTCTTTACAGCAGTGTGAGAACAGACTAATACAGTTGGTCATTCTCTGGTGGAGGAACTGAGTAATTCCACTGTGTGGACCAGTTTGAAAATGACTGCCATAACCCTTGCAGGTTGCTCCCTTGAAGGTCACTAAAAGCAAAGTTTAATGTTATCTTCTTATTCTTTTTTTTTTTTTTTTTTTTTTTGAGACAAGGTCTTGCTCTGTTGCCCAGGCAGTAGAGTGGCACAATCGTGGCTCATTGCAGCCTCAACCTTTCTGGGTGCAAGTCATCCTCCCATCTCAGTCTCCCCACTAGCTGGAACTATAGTATGCACCACTAAACACAGCTAATTTTTAAAAATTGTTTTGTAGAGATGGAGGTCTCACCATGTTGCCCAGACTGGTCTCAAAATCTCAGGCTCAAGAGATCCTTCTGCCTTGGCCTCGCAAAATTTGGAGATTATAGGCATGAGCCACTGCACCCCAGTATGTTCTTATTTTTTTTATCATGTTCCGTTTTCCAATAGCATTGGAAATAATTGGCCACCAACCAAGTATGCACTGCTAGCATTCAAAGCCTTCCGTGGAATGGCTTCTAATAAAATTGGAACCTTGAACTGCTTACATAAGTAGGTGTTTTGGGACATTATAAATAAAGTGGGGCAGGGCCAGGAATCCAGAAATGACACGTATTGTTTGTCCTGGGATAAGCACCAGGCAGGTGGACCCAGCTTCTGACAACAGAAAATTGTCCTGCTAGACAGGCAGAACTTCCTGTTCACTCAACAATCGTGTCTGCACTGAGTCAGTACAGTGACATGTTAACTGAGGGAAATAGGGAATGCTACGGGGCATCAAGGAAGTAGTTACTCTCCACCCCTGGAAAAGTAGTCAGTCAGAAAAGGCTTCAAGAAGGTGACTTTTGAGCAGAGGAAAGTGTCCAGAATGTGTACCAAAAAGCAGTGTAAGTGGCAACCCAGGAAGCTTGGGCACAATCAGGAAGGAGAGAATTCACATTTATGGAGCCCTACCTCTGTGCCAGGCAGTAGTAAACATGTCAGAGGTGTTTGAACAGGAGCAGCTCCATCTTGAACAGGGACTGCGTAAAATGAGGCTGAGACTTGCTGGGCTGCATTCCCAGGAGGTTAATTATCCTTTGTCACAGGATGGGATAGGAGTTCGGTAGGACCGGTATCACAAGTTTCAGGTCACAAAGACCTGGCTGATAAAACAGGATGTAATGAAGAAGCAGGCCAAAACCCTCCAAAACCAGGATAGCGGTGAAAGTGACCTCTGGTGTCCTCACTGCTCATTAAATGCTAATTATAGCGCATTAGCATACTAAAAGACACTCCCACCAGTTCATGACAGTTTACAATGCCATGGCAATGTCTGGAAGTTACCCTATGTAGTCAAAAAGGGGAAGAAACCCTCAGTTCTGGGAACTCCCCACCTCTTTCCCAAATGAATAATCCACCCCTCACACAGCATATAATCAATAAATAACCGTAAGTATGCTCCGTCAAGCAGCCCATGCTGCCATTCTGCCTTGGGATAGCCACTCTTTTATTCCTTTGCTTTCTTTCTGTCTTTTCTTTCTTTTTTCTTTCTTTTTTTTTTTTTTTTTTTTTTTTTTTTTTGAGATGGAGTTTTGCTCTTGTTGCTCAGGCTGGAGTGCAGCGGCGCAATCTGGCTCACCTGTGACTTCTGCCTCCTGGCTTCAAGTGATTCTCCTGCCTCAGCCTTCCGAGTAGCTGGGATTACAGGCATGTGCCACCATGCCCAGCTAATTTTTTTTTTTTTTTTTTTAGTAGAGAAGGAGTTTCTCCATGTTGGTCAGGCTGGTCTCGAACTCCTGACCTCAGGCGATCTGCCCATCTTGACCTCCCAAAGTGCTGGGGTTACAGGCGCGAGCCACTGTGCCCAGCCTCCTTTGCTTTCTTAATAAACTTGCTTTCACTTTACTCTATCAGCTCACTCTTGAATTATTTCCTATGCAAAGCCAAGAACCCACATGGGCTCCCAGGCTGAACCGCAGTTTTGGGGTTCACCCTGTGATGAACAGGGCACTGTGAAAGGCTGTGCCCCAGAAAGCAGACTCTCTGAGCTGGAGATCAATATGCAGGAAGTTTATCAGGGAGTGACCTTGGCATCAACATCTGTTGATGGGAAAGGAAAAGAAGGAAAGCAGGATTGGGCAGAAGGAAAGTTGGGCGGTAATGCGGTCTCACTGAATATCTCAGATGCCAGCACAGGGAACGTTGAAGATCAGAGAGAACACTGAACAACTTTTTCGTATCACATATCACACAGCTTACACATCTCAGAGCAGAAATTTGAGTCTGGTTCTGATTCCAAAGTTCATATTCTGTCTAGGATGTGCATTCTCAATGGCAGGTGTGGGGGCAGGGAATAATATTGTCTTCAAGGGTATAAAACTGGTTCTTCTTTTTATCTGAGATGGGATCTCACTTTGTCACCCAGGCTGGAGTGCTGTGGTGCAATCTCAGCTCACTGCACCCTGGACTTTCCTGCATTCAGGCAATCTTCCCACCTCAGCCTCCCAAGTAGCTGGGACTATGGCATGTGCCACTACACCCCACTAAGTTTAAAAAATTTCTTAGGCCGGGCGCAGTGGCTCAAGCCTGTAATCCCAGCACTTTGGGAGGCCGAGATGGGCGGATCACGAGGTCAGGATATCGAGACCATCCTGGCTAACACGGTGAAACCCCGTCTCTACTAAAAATACAAAAAAACTAGCCGGGCGTGGTGGCGGGCGCCTGTAGTCCCAGCTACTCCGGAGGCTGAGGCAGGAGAATGGCGTGAACCCGGGAGGCGGAGCTTGCAGTGAGCTGAGATCCGGCCACTGCACTCCAGCCTGGGCCACAGAGCAAGACTCCGTCTCAAAAAAAAAAAAAAAAAAAAAAAAAAAAATTTCTTGTAGAGGTAGAGGTCTCGCTATGTTGCTTGGGCTGGTCTGGAACTCCTGGCCTCAAGTGATCCTCTCCCCTTGGGCTCCCAAAATGTTGGGATTACAGGCATGAGCCGCCATGCCTGGCAGAAAACTGTTTTTTGGTGGGACAAAATTATTTTAGCTATTACAGGGTTTGTGACCTTCAAAGGGTCACAGAGCATAAACACATAGACAGTATATCTGTGTTGTTACATTACAATTTCATGAAGAGGAACAATTAGGGAAAAAACATCAAAAAAGCGATAAAAGAAAACTTCAGCCTAATTAAATTTAAAGGAGTTTAATTGAGCAATGAACGATTTGTGAATCAGGCAGCCTCCCAAGCCAGAGTAGGCTCTGAGACTCCCGTGCAGCCACATGCTGGAAGATTTATGGAGAGAAAAAGGAAGTGATGTTCAGAAAAAGAAAGTGAGGTACAAAAACAGCTGGGCTGGGTACATGGTGACATTGCCTTATTTGAACACTGTTTGAACAGTCGGCTACATTTGACTGGCCAAAACCAGGTGACTGGCACAAGTGTAGACTGTGGTCTGTTTACACCTCCACTTGTTATAGTTCACAATGTACAGAAAAACATTTAGGCCAAACTTAAAGTATGTAAGGAGGCAGCTTTAGGCTACACTTGTCTTAACAGGAGGTGGATGTGGTAGAATGTCAATAGCGACAAATAGGTTGACAAATTGCTCTAGGGAATACTGAAGGTGGGGCTAAGAGGTATAAGGTAAAACTAGGTGTCCATGAAAAGAGTCAAACTCTAAAATATTTTAAGAGATTTATTCTAGCCAAATATGAGTGCCCAATGGCCCATGACACAGCCCTCAGGATCCTGAGAACATGTGCCCAAGGTAGCTGGGGTACAGCTTAGTTTCATTTATATTTTAGGGAGACATGGGACATTAATCAAATACATGTCAGATGTATATCAGTTCAGTCCAGAAAGGTGGGACAACTCAAAGTGGGGCAGTGGGATGAAGGAGGAGCTTCTAGGTTAAAGGTAGATTTAAAGTTTTTCTGATGGGCAATTGGTTGAAGTAGTTGCTATTGTGTAAAACTTAGGAATGTCTGGGTTAAGATAAGGGGATGTGGAATCCACAGTTTTATCATGCAGGTGAAACCTCCAGGCAGCAGGCTTCAGAGAGAATACATTGTAAAAGTTACTTGTCAGATGTAAAGAGTCTGTTTATCAGTAATTCCAAAAGGGAGGAGGGTATAATGAGGCATGTCAGACGGCCCCTGCCCATCATGACCTGAACTAGTTTTTCAAGTTAGCTTTGAAATGCCCTTGCTAAGAGGAGGGGTCCATTCACATGGTTGCGGGGCTTAGAATTTTATCTTTGGTTTACATAGGTATTCCACATTGAGACAAAATTATGGACGAGTAAGGAAATGCAGGGGCAGCACCTGGACCTGCTCTCTAGACAATGAGGACCCATTTGGGATTTTCAACAAGGGAATAGCATGTGTTTTGGATGTATGGCAGGAGCTGTAGTGTGAAGCATGGACTGGAGATGGGGACAATGAAGATAGGAGGCCATTGCAACAAATCAAATGAGAGAGGCTGATTCAACCATTGACAACAGGATGGAGAGAAGAGGAGAGTTTTGCAAGAGATTAAGAAAGAGGAATCAACAATAAGATTCATACACTAACTCCATGGGGGTGGAGTGTGGAAATAACAAACCCAGTGTATTTTTTCTATTTTCTCATCCCACAACATTCCATACAGAAGACTTCTGTGACCAAATGTCAAGGGCAGGGGAGGGGGGTCACAAATGTTGCAGGGCCTCTCCCACCCACACCAAGCAAGCAAGCAGTGCTGCAGCAGACACTACCTGGGTGTCTTCTCTACTTCAATTCTGACGTGGTTTACCTGAAGATGGCATCAGATCCCACAGGGTGAGGGCTCAGTCCCACAAGACTGGCCCCATATCAAATGCTAGTCGCAAGCCCCAGATTATTTTACCCATGCTTCTGACTGACTGGCTATAAATTGGGATTTCCATGACCCCCTCTCCTTGGTTTTGAATAATTCGCTAGAGTGGCTTATGAACTCTATAACCAGTTTATTATTGTAAACCAAAAAGTATCTGAGATAAGTCTCAATCAGTTTAGGAAGTACTTTGTGTTGCCAAGGTTAAGAACACACCCATGGGCCGGGCGCGGTGGCTCACGCCTGTAATCCCAGCACTTTGGGAGGCCGAGGTGGGAGGATCACGAGGTCAGGAGATCGAGACCATCCTGGTCAACACGGTGAAACCCCGTCTCTACTAAAAATACAAAAACTTAGCCGGGCACGGTGGCAGGCGCCTGTAGTCCCAGCTACTCCGGAGGCTGAGGCAGGAGAATGGCGTGAACCCGGGAGGCGGAGCTTGCAGTGAGCCGAGATCGCGCCACTGCACTCCAGCCTGGGAGACAGAGGGAGGCTCCGTCTCAGGAAAAAAAAAAAAAAAAAAAGAACACACCCATGACACAGCCTCAGGAGGTCCTGATGACATGTGCCCAGGCTTGGTGGGGGCAAGCATGGTTTTACACATTTTAGGGAGACACGAGATATCAAGGAATATACGTAAGATGTACATTGGTTCAATCCAGAAAGGCGGGACAACTCGAAGCGGGGTGGGGGCTTCCAGGTCATAGGTAGATAAGAGAAAAATGGTTGTATTCTTTTGAGTTTCTGATTAGCCTCTCCAAAGGAAGCAATCAGATATGCATTTATCTCAGTGAGCAGAGAGGTGACTTTGAGCTCTGTCTGTCCTTTGCCCACAAATTGTGATGGAGGTATGTAACTTTTTTTTTATTATCTTAGTGTTACAGGAAAGGAGTCGGGATCCAGACCCCAAGGGAGGGTTCTTGGATCCTGCCTAAGAAAGAATTCAGGGAGAGTCCATATAGTAAAGTGAAAGCAAGTTTATTAAGAAAGTAAAGGAATAAAAGAATGGCTACTCCATAGGCAGAGCAGCTCTAAGGGCTGCTGGTGGCCCATTTTTATGGGCATTTCTTGATTATATGCTAAACAAGGGGTGGATTATTCATGCCTCCCCTTTTTAGACCATATAGGGTAACTTCCTGACGTTGCCATGACATTTGTAAACTGTCATGGCACCGGTGGGAATGTAGCAGTGAGGACAACCCAAGGTCACTCTTGTGGCCATCTTGGTTTTGGTGGGTTTTAGCTGGCTTCTTTACTGCAAACTGTTTTATCAGCAAGGTCTTTATGACCTGTATCTTGTGCTGACCTCCTATCTCATCCTGTGACTTTAGAATGCCTTAACCACCTGGGAATGCAGCCCAGTAGGTCTCAGTCTCATTTTACCTAGTTCCTATTTAAGATGGAGTTTCTCTGGTTCACATGCCTCTGACATTAGTAGCTATCTTTTTTTGGAATAGAATGGGAGGCAGGTTTACCCTAAACCATTTCAAGCTCGACTTTCCCCTTTAGCTTAGTGAGTTTTGGGTTTCAAGATTTATTTTCCTTTCACATTTTAAAGGATATTACAAAGAATGTGGATGAAGTGACATATAGGGTCAGGTGTGTGGAAGGGCACAGAGCTTCTAGGCCTTCCCTGGAGGCCCACCCTCCAGGAACCTCCACATGTTCAACCATCTGGAAATTCTCCAAACCCTGTCCTTTTGGGTTTTTCTGGAAGCTTCATTATGTAGGCATGATTGATGAAGCCGCTGGCCCTGTCCCTTCCCTGGAGGTTGGTGGGTGAGGCTGAAAGTCCCAACCCTTTGGGCACAAGGCTGCTTCCTCTGGCAACCAACTCCCATCCAGTGGTTTCAGGAACTTTCCAAACATTGCCTCATTCACATAAGCTCAGATGTATTTGAAAGGACTTGTAAATAATAAAAGATTGTCTTTCACTTTTATCCTTCAGTAGCTACTTTAGGAACCAAAACCAAAAGGCCAAATACTTTAGCAAAAAATATTCTTACTGTACTACTCACTTAGGAAATAACAAGGGCTACTGGGACTGAGAGCTGGGAATTGTTGATGAAAACCAAATATATATCTGTCATAATAGCATGGATGGGGGGGCAGGTATCAAGTGTGGCCATGAGCCTTACAGGGCAGAGATGGTTCTATAATCAGAGCTAATCTAGAGTGAGAGGTACCTTTGCAAGGGCGATCACATGAGTAAGGTTGCTGCGGGACCTCAGGGAGGAGGGCTGGAGGAAGAAGACGGCAATGCTGGTTTGAAGCTGGTTCCCCAAAGGAGGGCAGCATTTTTGAGGTAGAAGTGATGACTGAAGCTGTGGAGGTAGGCCACGTCTCTGGGGAAGAGAGTGCAGAGGTAGAAGAAAGCTAAGCAGATGCCATGGTAAAAAAGACACCCGTGAAGAATCAGGGTAAGAAAATGAATACTTTTCCATGTGGATGGAGGAGTTACAAGAAGGGATTAAGGGAAGAATAATTTTTATCTGAGGAATGTGAGTCCTTTTAAATCATCAGGCCCAGAGAGGCATTAACATGAGACAGCAACTGTACCCTCTTGAGCTATGTATTCGTCTTTTACAGCTGCTTGCCATTGCCACAGGTAGCTGTAAATTAACGTAACAATGCCTCACTGGACACTGTAGCCCACACTCTGTAGTCACTGTACCCCATTTTTGTCTTTAAAAATCTGCTTGTGTTTGGGAGGCCAAGGTGGGCCATTCGCTTGAGGCCAGGAGTTTGAGACTAGCCTGGCCAACACGGTGAAACTCCGTCTCTACTAAAAATACAAAAATTAGTCGGGCATGGTGGTGCACACCTGTAATCCCAGCTACTCGGGAGGCTGAGGCAGGAGGATTGCTTGAACCTGGAAGGCAGAAGTTGCAGTGAGCCGAGATCATGCCACTGGACTCCCGCCTGGGTGACGGAGAGAGACTCCATCTAAAAAAAAATCTGCTTGTGGCCCAGTGCAGTGACTCACGCCATGCTTGCAACCCCAGTGCTTTGGGAGGCAGAGGCAGGAGGATCCCTTAAGGCCAGGAGTTCGAGACCAGCGTGGGAAACATAGCAAGACTCCCATCTCCACAAAATATCAAAAAATTATCCAGAAGTGGTGACGCACACCTGTAGTCCCAGCTACTTACAAGGCTGAGGTGGGAGGGTCGCTTGAGCCAAGGAGTTTGAGGGTGAAGTGAGCCATGATCGTGCCACTGCACTCCACCCTGGGCAACAGCGTAAGACCCTGTCCAAAAACAAAACAAAAACAAAACCTGCTTGTAACAAAGGCCAAGCAGAGCTCACACCCAAGATTAACTGAGTCTTGGTCTTCCCAGAAGCTACCCTTACTTTGGCACAAGTAAATTCTTTAAATTATATTTTGTGCTGGAAGCACTGGCCCACACTTGTCTCAACTACTTGGGAGGCTAAGGTGGAAGGATCCCTTGAGCCCAGGCGTTCAAAGCTGCAGCGAGCCATTATTGCACCGCTGCACTCCAGCCTGGGTAACAGAGCAAGACCTAAGTGTAAATAAATAAATTATATTTTGTGCCTCAGTCTCTTCTTTTTAGGTCAACAGAGCTATATATGAAATGTTATACAGTGGACCAGAAAAACATTACAGTTAGTTATTAAGGAACAATTGTCATATTTTGAGTGGAATCCAAATTGCAAGAATTTGAGGATCATGTAGTGGCCAGTTGTGATTATGATTGACAGTTTGGACTACGGAGTCTGCTAGACTTGGGCCTGAACCCTAACTCTTCCCTTTAGCTGTGTGATCTTGTAAGCACTCTAAGCTTCAGTTACTTCATCTATATAAATTTGGATAATGGGCCGGGCGGGGTGGCTCAAGCCTGTAATCCCAGCACTTTGGGAGGCCGAGACAGGCGGATCATGAGGTCAGGAGATGGAGACCATCCTGGCTAACATGGTGAAACCCCGTCTCTACTAAAAAATACAAAAAAACTAGCCGAGCGAGGTGGCGGGTGCCTGTAGTCCCAGCTACTCGGGAGGCTGAGGCAGGAGAATGGCATAAACCCGGGAGGCGGAGCTTGCAGTGAGCTGAGATCCAGCCACTGCGCTCCAGCTTGGGCAACAGAGCCAGACTCCGTCTCAAAAAAAAAAAAAAATTTGGATAATGATGGCCCCTACCTCTAAGAGACTAAAGATCAAATGAGATATAGGTATAAAGAAGTTGGAATAGGCTGGGCATGGTGGCTCATGCCTGCAGTCCCAGGACTTTGGGAGGCTGAGGCAGGAGGATCGCTTGAGCTCAGGAGTCCAAGACCAGCCTGGGCAACAAAGTGAGATCATGTCACTAGAAAAATTAAAAAAGTTAGCCAAGCATGATGATGTGTGCCTGCAGTCGCAGCTACTGGAGAGGCTGAGGTGGGCAGATCACTTGAGTCCAGAAATTTGATTATAGTGAGCTATGATTGCACCATTGTACTCCAGCCTGGGTGACAGAGTAAGACTCTGTCTCTATTTAAAATAAAATAAAAAGAAAAGAAAACAGAAAATAAACTTGGAAATAGGAATACATTAGGTGCTCAATAAAATTTCAGTGATGATTCTTGCTCAAACATCTGGTAAGCAGGAGGAAGGATGATTTTATTAATTTCCTAGGGCTGCCATAACAAATTGCTACAACCTGGGTGGCTTAAAGCATCAGAGATTCATTCTCTTGCACTTGTGGCAGCCTGAAATAACGGTATCAGGCCATACTTTCTCAGATGACTCTAAGGAAGGATCTTTCCTTGATTGTTCCAGCTTCTGGGAGCTCCAGACATTCCTTGGCTTGTGACTGCATTGCTCTAATCTCTGCCTCTGTCTTAACATGGCCTTCTCTGTGTCTCTCAGTATCAAAATATCCCTCTCCTTTCTTTATAAAGACACCAGTCATTGGATTTAGAGCCCACCATAGATCTGTGATTATTTAAATCTAATGATTCTTAAGTAATTAATTCTGCAAAGACTCTATTTCCAAATAAGCTCACATTCTGAGGCCCTGGTAAAATGGGAGAGTTCCCTGACTTGGGTGTGGGGTGACCAAACAGGGGTGTGGCTTGCCTGTTTGGTCACCCTGCAGCTCAAACCCCTAGGGGGAGCATGCAGACAGGTAGATAGAGAGGCTGGGAGACTGCTTTGGGCTCTTGGCCCCGTAGTAGCATCTAGGGGTGGGTGTGTCTGTGACTTCCAAAGTCCAGGTGGGCATGTGTTACAGTGTGCTCCTTTAGCTTTGCCATCTGCAAAAGGCTTGTGTATTAATTAGCTCAGTGGACCCTATGCCTTATCGCAAGGGCAGGGAGGGGGCCAGTGTGACAGCCTTCTGTATCCCAAGCTCTTACCCAGAGAATATCCTGAAAGAATCAGATCACACACAGGCTTGAAGGATGCGTGCAAGGTTTTATTGAGTGGTGAAGGTGGCTTTCAGAGAGATGGATGGGGAGCCAGAAGGGGAATGGAGTGAGAAGGTGATCTTCCTCTGGAGTCAGTCAACCCAGTGGCCGGACTCTTCTCCAACCGCCCCCGGCCGAACTCCCCTTGGTGTCCAGACATCCCTCCTCTTCTCTCTTTCTCTGCCATGTCATTCCGCTGTCGCTGGTCTGCTGGTCTACTTGCCTGCTCGTCTCCTCACTTGCCGGTCTCATCTGGAGCTTGGGATTTGGAGTTTATTTGGGGGATAGGGAGCATGGTGAGCCAAAAGGCAACTTTTTGGGCACGAAAACAGAAATGCCTGTCCTCATTTAGGGCCACGAGTCTTCAGGCTTGAGGGTGGGGCCTTTGCTGGGGAACTGCCCTCTTCTACCCGGTATTTCCCTGTCTCCTTCTGTATCGCTGGGTGGACATGAATTTTGTTGGGACACTATTAGACCCACTACATGGGTGTAGAATGGTTTAGAGGAGCTTGGTGGCAAAGGGTGGAAGAGAAACATGACTATATTTTGTTTTTAGGGAAGGGTATTTCTTTGGTAAGATAGAAGAGACTTTGTGGTTTTGCAGGCAGGGGGAAGGAGACAATGAGAAGAAACGGAAAATTCAGGAGGGAATGCCTGATGTGCCCAGAAGAGATGGAGGGCAGTAGAGAAACAAAAGTACAAATAGAGGACCAGGCTTGACCAAAGACAACGTTTCACCTGTGAGGTCAGTTGTGAAGACATAAAGAGTGTGAGCCTGTAAGTAGGGAAGTTGAAGAAGTTTTCGCCTGGTCACTGAACTGTGTGGGCAGCTATTTACTAAGAATAAGTGAAGATAGAAAAGATTGGATGGGTTAACAAGGAACACTGAGGTTTGAAGTATTGCCTTGGAATATGTGACAATGTGTGACCATGTGTGGAGCAGCACTGAGGACCCAGCTGAGTTACCAGAAAGCCACTCATTGAAAAATAACTTTGCTTAGTAATGACATTTACAAAACCAGCCAGCTATGCTTGGTCAAATATGGAACTTTAGAAGAGAATCTCAGGACAGGTCCTTCTTCTTTAAAATGACACATCTAATGAAAGAAAGCAAGACCTAAGCATAATAGTCACCATTAAATTAGAAGAAGAAAAAAACATGGCACAATTTAACATTCATCTCATTTCATATTTACTGCGAAAAAAACATTTCTAACAAATTCAGCCTGCAAATTCAAATGATTTCCAGCTCTACAAACTTGGGGACAGGATTTATGGTTTATAATGAAAGAAAAAAATCTTGGAGGGCTAGAAGGGGCAGATGTGTTCTTAGTGAATCAGATATAGAATGACAGAGGGTTATCATTTCCATAGGGATTCTGCTGTAGATTTCCAGGATAGCAAGACAACAAAAGTCATGTAACTACATATATAGCTATGCATCTATGGGATAGCATAGATGCATAGCTATCTTTTCAATCATGTGGATGTAATTGAAAGTGCTGGCTATTGTGATTTGCATTAGTATTTCTTTGGGGTTGCTATCAATCAGAATGGTAAAATTAACCACTCATAAATAGATATAAAACTTTGTCAGAATCTTTGTGATCAGGGTCCATGCCCAACCCTTATGGGTGATGAGCAGGAATAAGGTGATGGCATCCCATATTCACTATTTCAGATTCAGACAACTTTCCATTCTGGGTCCTGATTGCCACTGTCCAGTCACAAGAGATAGAACTTCCAGCAGAGCCCAGAAAACTGTTAGACTTGGGGATAAAGAATAGGGAAGCCAAAGTTTGTTCACTTTAAAAGGTAGTAACAGAAGCCCACTCACATCTCTTGCTGTTACTGAACCAAACTGGGGTCTGTTCACCTGGGGCAGCAAAACCAAACACTACCACTGGGATTGCAGCCAGAGAAAATGGCGCATTTATTGCAGGGCACCCAGCAAGGAGAATGAGGCAGCTCATGCTTAAGACCTGAAGTCCCTGATGGATTACAGGTAAGAGTTTTTAAAGGTAGGGAGGCAGAGGTTACAGGCAAAGTCATAAATCAATATATGGCAACTATATATTGGTTTGACCTAGAAATGCAGGACGTCTGGGTTAGGGAGGGCACGGGTCATAGGTAGATTCAAATATTTTCTGATTTGCAGTTGGTTCAGGAGGCAGAAGTTTATCTAAAAATTTTGGATCCACAGAAAATAATGTAAACTCTGGCTTGTGGGCATGACCTCCTCCAGGCCCTTCAGGAAGAAATTTAGAACAAAGAACTCTTATCAGAGTTCATTCCTCAGTTCCCCTTTATCTGAGGTGTATGTGCCAGTGGTTCCATTTGTTGGAGGTTTAAGTTTCTGAAACAACTCAGAGAGATATGGTAAGATGTTATCTTTAGCTTACATGGGGAGCCAAACATCTCGTGACTCTAACTTCCTTGGCTATAGTTTTAAGCTACTATTATTTTCTTGCTTATTAAGTTGCTCACTTACTTCTCAGTGCGAGCTAGATGCCTGGAATTTCTCTAGAAATAACGCAAGACTTTTCTTGACTTCCGTGCTTGTGAGAGGCTGTCTGGCAGGCCCCTAAGAGGCATCCTTGCTTCATCTCATTGCCTTGTTAGCCTGGTGGTTGCAAGGACTTTAGGCTCCTGAGTCCATTGAACTAGCCGGGCTCGTCCAGTCCTTGGACCTTTGCACTCAAGACAGTGTCTTTTTACGTTTAGCACAGTTTCTTGGTGTCCCATTGACCTAACCAACCTTGCCAAGCAGGACTTTGCTTTAGTATGCGTGCTCAACCACTCCTGACCTGCCCAAGTGACTTGGGACTGTAACTCCCAGGTGCCATCATCGGACAACTGATTCATGCCTTGTTTCTCCATCTGGAAGGTCCAGAAAACAGGAACATCTGGTATCCCAAGTATGTGAGAGATTTAGATTAAGTCAGCCTACATACAGTCTGATTAAAGAGCACCGTGAAAATGTCAAATGCTATAAATATGGGTAATATAGTAGTAACTGAGAAGCAGCTTGGTTAATTGAAGCCAGTCCCAAGAGCTATCCTATAATTATGGAGTGATTGTGTCTGGTATGCCCTGAAGCATGGCAAAGATCTTTTATGCAAAGACGCAAGTCAAATAATTTTGCATCCCATTAATGTCTAAGATACAGCTTTAACCTAGGAAATGATGCTAAGCATTCTTAAGAGTTTGATAAGTAAAAAGAATGTCTTGACTTAGACGCCAACTGTTTGTCTTTATGGCATATGACCCCAGTCACCAGCTGGCAGTTCTAAAAGATAATGGGTTCACCATTGTACCTCAGGCTCTTGGCAAATCCATCTGAGTGTGAAATAACTAGAAAAGTTTTTCTCTGACCTGAATAGATGAGAAAAAAATATAAAAAATCAGGGATGAGGATTACACTCTAAAGGTCAACAATTCCTAAGTCAATAACCAGGACTTCAGCGTTTACAATACTGACATTACCTTTTTTTCTTTTCTTTTTTTTTCAAGATGGAGTTTCTCTCTTGTTGCCCAGGCTGGAGTGCAATGGCATGATCTCCACTCACGGCAACCTCTGCCTCCCAGGTTCAAGGGATTCTCCTGCCTCAGCCTCCCGAGTAGCTGGGATTACAGGCACCCGCCACCACACCCAACTAATTTTTTTTTTTTTTTTTTGGTATATTTAGCAGAGATGGAGTTTCACCATGTTGGTCAGGCTGGTCTTGAACTCCCAACCTCTGGCCATCCACCCGCCTCGGCCACCCAAAGTGCTAGGATTATGGGGACATTACCTTTTCTTGAAATGTTAACAGAGGCCGGGTGCGGTGGCTCATGCCTGTAATCTCAGCACTTTGTAAGGCAGAGGTGAGAGGATTGCTTGAGCCCAGGATTTTGGGACCAGCCTGGGCGACATAGTGGTATCCTGCCTTTAAATAAATAATCAAAATTAAAAACAAAAAAATTGTAGATATCTCCATTCTTCATTCATATCTTGATGTTAGCCACATTCCTAAATAATCCCCCATAATAAGACTATTATGTTTTTAATTTGACAGATTAAAGCTCCAGACTACAGATTTATTTATTTAAAACTTCCAGATTATAAATTTATTTTTAAAATGTTGCTGTGGAATGAGTACAGAAGGGATTGATGTAAAAATAGGTGTGTACTCTGCAGTTTCCTTCTGTACCTTTTCACAGATTTGGTGTGGTTTTTTATTTGTTTTGTCTGCTTTTTGAGACAGGGTCTCACTCTATCACCCAGGCTGAAGCACAGTGGCACAATCTTGGCTCGCTGCAGTCTCAACCTCTTGGACTCAAGTGATCCCCCCGCCCAGAAGAATGAGGGGACTGTTCTGAAGATTATAGTGTGAAGAAGATGATATAAATGAAGTAGTCCCCCTTCCTGAGTAGCTGGGACTACAGGCACACACATCACACCCAGCTAATTTTTTGTATTTTTTGTAGAGACAGGGCCTTGCTATGTTGCCCAGGCTGGTCTCAAACTCTTGGGTTCATGCAACTGGCCTGCCTCGCCCTCCCAAAGTGCTGGGATTACAGGTGTGAGCCACCACACCCGGCCTTTCACAGATTTATGTCTAGATGAATGATTTCATTCTTGGGCCTCTCCCTGGATAATCTCAACTTCTAAATCTTGAACACCTACCCACCTCTTCTCCCATGTCTTCAGTCTGCAATTCCACCTGCCTCCTAGGCATCTCCACTCCAATGAGCTGCAGGCCCCTTCTACTCATTATGGCTGAAATGGAGCTCAGCTCAAACCCCTCCCCATCTACCTGAGCCCTCCTCCCATGCTCCCAGCTCAGCGAATGGCACTCCCCAGAAAGCCAGAGCTAGGTATGTTGGTGTTATCTTTGATTCCTTCTTCTTTTTCACCCTGTATTTCCAGTTGGTCTGGGTCTTGCTAATTTTAATCCTGACTAGAATTGAATCCATCCCTACCTTAATCCAAGCTACAATTCTTTTTTATTTGTATTTTTATTTTTTGAGATTGGGTTTCATTCTGTTACCCAGGCTGGAGAGCAGTGGCGTGATCTTGGCTCACTGAAGCTTGAACATCCTGGGCTCAGGTGATCCTCCCACTCCAGTCTCCTGAGTAGCTGGGACTACAAGCAAGCACCACCATGGCTGGCTAATTTTTTGTATTTTTAGTAGAGATGGGGCTTCACCATGTTGTCCAGGCTGGTCTTGAACTCCTGGACTCAAGCAATCTGCCTGCCTCACCCTCTCAGAGTGCTGCGATTACAGGCGAGAGCCACCTGCCTGGCCTCAAGCCACAACTCTTTCTTGCATAGATTGCTGTCTTAGCTTCTAGGCTCTGCCTCAATTCTTGTCCCCCATAAAATTTGTTCATGTCCTGTTCCTGCTTCAAATCCTTTAATGACATCCCCTTGACATTAAGATAAGGTCTAAAGTCCATTATATGGCCTCTGAGTCCTTTCTTGTCTCTCTAACTTTAGCCATTTCCCACCTCATCAGGACCTTCTCTCAATCCCTTAAAGAGACCATACTCTCTTCTCTTACCCCCATTAGACTCCACAAGGACAGGAAGAATAGTTGCCTCGATTATCATCACATTCCTAGGGCCCAATGCCTCATCTGGCCCTTGATATATAGCCATGGTCTGTGGGTCTTTGGTGCATTGCAATTTCCCTTCTAACTGGTCATTATAAAAAAATATACTTTTATTTTATAAAAATAAAATAAAATAAAACAGCATCTTGCTTTGGTGCCCAGGCTAAAGTGCAGTGGTGTGATCATAGCTCACTGCAGCCTCAGACTCCTGGGCTCAAGCAACTGCCCTGCCTCAGCCTCTCAAGTAGCTGGGACTATAGGAGCTCGCCACTATGCCCTGCTATATTTTGTGTGTGTGTGTGTGTGTGTGTGTGTGTGTGTGTGTGTGGAGATGGGGTTTTGCTACATTGCCCAGGCTAGTCTTGAACTCCTGGCCTCCTGATGATATCCTCCCACCATGGCGTCCCAAAGCACTGAGATTATAGGCATGAGCCACCTCTCCTGGCCTAAAGATGTATTTGTAAGCTTTTTTTTTTTTTTTTTTTTTTTTTTTTTTTTGCCACAGGTTCTCACTCTGTCACCCAGACTGGAGTGCAGTGGTGCAATCTTGGCTCACTGCAGCCTCAACTTCCCGGGCTCAAGTGATCCTCCCACCTCAGCCTCCTGAGTAGGTGGGACTACGGGTGCCCACCACCATGCCTGCCTCAGCCTCCCAAAGTGCTGGGATTATAGGCATGAGCCACCTTGCCTGACCTAAAGATGTATTTTAATTCCCATATTCCACTCTTGAATTCCTATCAGACCAAGTAACCTTATCCTCCTAAGATTGTTTGTACTATACTGTATTATATCTCACGTCCACGTTATTACCAGTGAAATAATACATTTGACTCATTTACAAAATAAGGCTCTTCCTGTAGAAGTCACACCTGTCTTCCATAAAAACTGGTTTCACAAGTCTATCTAGGTGTTTGTCTCCTCTTCTAATTTCAATCTAAAGCCTTTCTGATCTGGTCGCCCTATCTCCAGGACACGAATATTAATCTCAGCCCTCTTGAGGGACATTCCTTCCTGAGTCATGTGTCAGTTTGCTATTTCACAGGATGTTAATGTTTCACGTTGTTGAAGTGTTGCAATATTTGGAGACTCTGATAGTCAGAAATTTCTTCTTTGTGTCTAATAAATTGCTCCTGCTGTAATTTTGAAATGGGCACTCTAAGAAGGGAGAGTTCCACACATCTCCCTGATCCCCACCTCCCACCCCCCATAATCTTGGAGTGAAGAGTAGAGATCCATGAAGCCCATTCCTTCTTTCGTGGCACCCGGCCCTGGAGTCTGATTCTCCCATGTTTACAGAACAACACCAATCATGGGTGAGTTGGACACTCCATTTCATATTTTCATTCTTATTTTTCACAAATTTGTGTGTCATACTCATGCAGGGGTCATGCTAATATTCTCTGTATCATTCCAATTTTTGCATATGTGCTGCTGAAGCAGGCACTATTTTATGTTTTTAAATCTAATGAGATAAGGTTTATTTTATTTTGTCATGTAATTTCAAAGGAATTACTAGTTTATCAAATTTTAAGCAACATATTGTTAGAAAAATAATGTGAAAAGTGTCTTTCTCTTTGCCACATCAAATAAGGAGAAGGGATAAATTTTTAAAAAATCAGCAACTTCTGAAAACATACAGAGGAAAGTCTGAACGAATTCACTTTAGACGCCAAAGTCTTTGAAGAATGTGGGGACTGTTCTGAAGATGATAGTGTGAACAAGATGATATAAATGGTTGAAATGGAATTCCAGAGAGGTTCCTTTTCTGTGACCCTTCACTATTCTTACCTTGCCAATCCATAGCCCTGAATAAACACAAACAGGCCAGGTGCAGTGGCTCACGCCTGTAATCCCTCCCAGCACTTAGGAAGGAGAAAGTGGGAGGATCGCTTGAGCCCAGGAGTTCGAGACCAGTGTGAACAACATGCAAAACCCATGTCTCTACAAAAAATATTAATGAAAAAAAATAGCTGGGTGTGGTGATGTACACCTGTGGTCCCAGCTACTTGGAAGGCTGAAATGGGAGGAAGATCACCTGAGCCTACGAGGTTGACGCTGCAGTGAGCCGTGATTACACCACTGTGCTTCAGTCTGGGTGACAGAGCAACATCCACTCTCAAAATAAATAAAAACACAAACACCTGTCTCCTTTGTTCTTCATCATGGGCTGCTCTGCGTGGCTATGGAAATTGGTATCTCGTTGCACAACATCAGCCGTGCCTTCAATATTGCTCATGAGTCTTCTTACTCATGAGTCTTCCTTGTTGATGTCCTATTCCAGTCAGACCACACCTGTATCATACACAATTCTGGAACCACATATCCAGAGAGACTGAGACAAGCTGAAGCATGTGCAGGAGCTTAGAAATTCAACCTGTGCCTTGTGAGCAGTCCTTGAAAGAATGTTCGATGTTTAGTTTGAAGAACAGGAGAGCTGATTTCTGAAGTCCAACAGTCATTCAGGAGGTTCCAAGAAATAGAACTTGGACTAATTGGCAAGAACTGCAGAGAGAAGGATTCAAGGCTCAGAACAAGGAGGAACCTTATAAGAGTTCTCCAGAAATGGAATGGGCTTCCTCAGGAGAGAGTTCCCTTCACTGGAGCTGATTATGTCAAAGTCTAATCTGTCACAGATGGCTGAACTAGAATGCTGGGATCCCTTGTAACCAAGAGGGCCTATTATTCTGTGTTGTAGCTTTCAAATTTATTTTTAAAATGTTTTCTCATTGCATTATGTACAAGAGATACATCATGATGATTAAAACTGGGCTTTTGCCAGGGAGGAGGATATGAAGGCAAAAAAAAAAAAAGATAATTACTGCATGGCATTAGAAGTGCCATACTAAAAGGGCGTCTAAGAGCACAAAAGAAGAAGTGACTACTGAAGAAGTCAGACTTTTCCTGAAGGAGGTGAGTTTTAAGCCCAATCTTGTAGAATTGAGCCAATGTGTTCATAATCAAAAAGGAGCAAGTACAGTCATTTTGGAAAATAATGTGGAGGTTCCTCAAAAAACCAAAAATAGAATTACCATACGACTCAGCAATTCTGTTTCTGGGTATATATCCAAAGGAATTGGAACTGGAACATCTAAGAGATCTGCACACCTCTGTTTATTTCCGCATTATTCATAACAGCCAAGATAGGAAGCAACCTAAGTGTTTAGCAGTGGATGAATGAATAAAGAAAATGTGATATATACACACACGATGGAATACTATATACAACCTTTAAAAAACAAGGAATGTCTGTCATTTGAGACAACACAAATGGAATCAGAGGACATCATGTTAAGTGAAATGAGCCTGGCTCAGAAAAACAAATAATGTATCATCTCACTTATATGTGGATTCTAAAAAAGTTCAATCACATGCAAATGGAGAGTAGAAAGAAGGGTGGGTACCAGAGGCTTCGCAGAGATGGAGGGATAGAGAAAGGGGAGATGTTAATCAAAGGGTACAAACTTTCATTTAAACTGGAGATAAGAAATAACGTAGTGATCTACTGAACTGCATGGTGACTACAGTTAATAACAACATATATTTCAGGGCCAGGCGCAGTGGCACATGCCTGTAATCCCAGCACTTTGAGAGGCCAATGTGGGTGGATCTCTTGAGCTCAGGAGTTCAAGACCAACCCAGACAACGTGGTGAAACTCTGTCTCTACCAAATATACTAAAAATTAGCCTGGCATGGTGGCACGTGCCTTTGGTCCCAGCTACTTGGGAGGCTGAGGTGAGAGGATCACTTGAGTGTGGAAGACCAAGGCTGCAGTGAGCTGAGATTGTACCACTGCACTCCAGTCTGGGTGTCAGAGTGAGATCTCATGTCAAGAAAGAAAAAAAAAAAGTCAAATAAAATAAAAACCATATAAAAAAAGAAATAATAATGTATATTTCCAAACTGCTAAAAGTATAGATGTTTAATATTCTCACCACAAAAAAGTGGTAAGTTGGTAAAGTGATAGATATGTTAATGAGCTAGATTAATCTCTACAATGCGTACATTAGAGATCAAAACATTACATTGTACTTCACAAAAATACACAATTATTTGTTAATTATAACTAATAAATTAATAGAAGGAAGAACCATAAGCAAAAGTACAGGAGAATTAGATGTGCATGTTGTGTGTAGCCCATTGTGTATAAATGGCTTTAAATGGCACTGCACCTTTGCTTTCCAACAAAAGTTAAACTTTCATTTCCCCTGATTCAATCAGCAAACTTTTACTGAGCACTTATACTGTATACAATACTGTGAGATGAGAAGCTTTAAAGCTTTAAAAGTAATCTAAGACCTGATTTTTAACAACCTTATAAGAGCTTAAGGTCATGACACCTTATGTTTGTTATGAGACCACAAGGAATTCTTGAAGACTTGAAGCCCAGGGATGAAAAGATTAAATAGGTGTTGTAGAAAGTTGTGATGTGTTGTATGAGGTGGTGTGGACTTCGGAGCACTTGAGGTTAGGAGACTTCTGACCTGGTGTAGTGAAGCTGGAAATAAGGAGGAAGGGATGGAGTCAATCATTATTTCAGAAGTAGATATGACAAAACTGAAATATGGGGATTGTGAGGAAGCAGGATCAGTTGAACATGACTCAGAAATTTCTGGTTAGAGTACTGAGTGGAAGATGAAAACACTGCAGGAACACCAGATGATGAAGAGTCTGATTTTAAATGTGTCAATTGAGAGGTGCCCAGGGACATCCAGTTGGGACAATCTGATGATTCTCAGAAATATGGGGCTCCTAGAGCCCAGGAGAGAGAAATGGAGGCTGGTAATAACAAGTTGGAGTCACCATAAATCAATCATCTCTGCCCTGGAGGCCTCCCCTCCTTTCCTCTGAAAATAGAGCCTCCTTTATTCCGGGAACAGCTCCCTCACAGTCCCCACCATGAGGCTGTCTTTGGAGCTGCCGAGTTCCTCCATCACCACATCACCACATCCCCTGGCCACTGCTGCCTGATCCAGAGGCAGGTGTCTGACTCAAGAGAAGCTAAGTATGATTCCTTCATGGTAATGTTTTTAAAATTTAAACATCCAACATGTACAAAAGTCTATAGAATAGCATAACAACAGTCAGTGTGTTGTCCTGGGTCTTAGAAAAACAAACAAACAGAATAGCATAACAAACTCCCATCTGTGTAATACCCAGCTTCAACAATGATTCATTGGCCAATCTTGGTTCACCCATACGTCCATCTTTTTCCTCCCTTGTCATACTATTTTGAAGCAGCTACCAAATATCTGGGATTTCACTCTCTGGTATTGGAAGGTGTAGGATGTAAATACATAGATAGGAATGGTTTGCAGCCATGCTTCTTTCATGTTGAGCAAGCCAGACTAAAGGAAGAAAAGATGAAACTGACATAAAGAAAAAAATAGGAAGAAAGAGTCCTGGAAGCTTTTGAGTCTGTAGTTCCCAATGTTCCAGAGTCCTCTCCACAGTTTGATTGTTCCATCTGTAGATTCTCTGAGCCCAAAATCTTCCTTCCAGCTTTAACCAGGTTGAGTAGGATATCAGTCCCTTACTACCAGGCATTCTGACTAATACACATCAGTATTCACCTAATGATTGAAGCCATCTGGGAGGTTGTTCTCTCTTGTAAAGACAGCTTCCCTCCCCACTGAATGTCCAAATCCTTTAACACAAAGGCCACTTCCTTCATGGCAATTTTCCTAATCCTAGTAGCAGGAAGTGGCCTCTCCTATTCCTGAATCACAGGGCACCTTGTCTACACACCCTCATGATGTGCCTCATATTCTCTTATTTTAGAGCCATTTGGGTGCATGTGCTAGCTTTTTGCTACAAACTGTAAGCCTCTTGAAAACATACAAAAATACTTGAAGCAGTTTTTTTATTTCTCATCTCACCTCTCAACATCATATACAGTATAAGTTCTTGGTAAAAGTCTGCTGATTGAATGAGGGGGAAAAAGTTGAACTTTTGTTGTTAAATAAAGATGCATTTAAAGGTTGAGAGAAATGCATGGAAAGAGATTCAGGGCAGTTTCTCTAGTCTTCCTACATCAATTCTGTGTAATAGAAAGGGAATGTATAATAATCATTCAGAAATACAGTCATAATAAAACCAAGAAAGCAGCACCCTAATTATATAATATTAATTTAATGAAAACATAATGGCTACCAATATGAAGCCATGGTTACTGCCTTTCTCAATAAACCCCATAATGAAAATGTACTGGACTATATTTTATTTCATCTAAAAGAAGTATGCTATGCTTTAGAGTTCTCAAACTTTATCATGCACTGGAATCAACTGGAAGACCCTGTTAAAGGCAGGTTCTGATTCAGGAGGTCTGGGGTGGGTTTGAGAAGATGGCTTTCTGACCAGGCGAGCTCCCCAGTGACACTGATGCTATGAGTCCACGGGCCACACTTTGAGGAACAAGAATGTATACCAGTGATTCCCAAAAGTGGCTGCCCAGTGAAACCATCAGGGAGCTTCAGAAACTAATGATGTCTGTGTCCCACCCCAGATCTTGAGATTTAATTCATCTAGGGTGTGGCTGGACTTAGGAAATTTTTAAAGATCTCCGAGTGATTTGAATATACAGACAAGTTTAGGAATTACTGCTCTGTTCATTGCAGAATTAGACTGAATGGCCAGAATTGGACTGAATGGCTCCACCTCTGCTACTTTCAGGCTCGCTGGGTTATCTCGGGAAAAATCAGTTCATATCTCTGATCTTCAGTTTCTGATCTCCAACAGGGAGGTCATAAATCCATTGATCACATTTTCAAGAAACAAACTAGAGAAGGTGTAGGGAGATTTTTGTAGCCTCTAAAGTTCTGCTTGGATATGAAGAATTACTGGGAATGAGTCTGGATCAGAACTCTCCAATATGATAGCTGCTAGCCACATTCAACTATTAAGCTCTTGAAAGGTGGCTAGGATTAAATGTTGAAAATATTTAAGTCAGGTGTGGTGGCTCACGTCTGTAGTCCCAGCTACTCAGGAGGCTAAGATGGGATGTTCTCTTGAGCCCAGGAGTTCAAGGCTACAGTGAGCGATGACTGCCCCAGAGCACGCCAGCCTGGGAGGCAGAGCAAGACTCCTGTCTCTAAAAAAATTTAAAAATAAAGGGGAACAAAGAAAACATTTTAGATATCTTGGATTGCATATATTAAAATTGGCCAGGCACAGTGGCTCACGCCTGTAATCCCAGCACTTTGGGAAGGCCAAGGCGGGTAGATCACCTGAGGTCAGGAGTTCAAGACCAGCCTGGCCAACATGATAAAACCCTGTCGTTACTAAAAATACAAAAATTAGTAAGAGGCGGTGGCACGCACCTGTAGTCCTGGCTACTACGGAGGCCGAGGCTGGGGAATCGCTTGAGCTTGGGAGGTGGAGTTTGCAGTGAGCTAAGATTGCACCACTGCACTCCAACCTGGGTGACAGAGTGAGACTCCTTCTCAAAAAAAAAAAAAAAAAAAAAAAAAATTTAAAATTGACTTCACCTCTCTCCCTCTCCCTATTTATTTACTTAGTTTTTTCAATCCTGCTCCTTCTGTAAGTTTTTGTTTGTTTGTTTGTTTGTTTAAGAGACAGGGCCTTGCTCTGTCACCCAGGCCGGAGGGCAGTAGTGTGATATTGGCTCACTGCAGCCTCAATTTCCTGGGCTTAAGCGATACTCCTACACTAGCCTTCTGAGTAGCTGGCACTATAGACACATGCCCCAACACCTGGCTCCCTGGCTTCCACCTGTTTCTTTGTTTCCTTTTTTTTCTTTCTTTCTTTCTTTTTTTCTTTTCATTTTTTTTTTTTTTGTTGTTGTTGTTGTAATGTAGCTATTAGCAAATGTAAACTTATATATGTGGCTCACATTGTGTTTCTATCCAACAGCGCTGGCCTAGACTTTTTAAAGAAATGGCAGATGACAAAAAAATTAACTTTACATTCCCAACTGCTAACACAGGAATTCTAAGTTCCTCCTAAATCCAATACAAATAAATGTTGAAAAGAATATCCTAGATGAATGAGCTATTTCAATGTGCTGTCAGTCATTAAACTGGAACATACTTAGTATCAAGGTGGGATACACAGAATAGTACATACCTGGAGGTACAGCTCAAAGGAAAGGTACGCTCTATTTACAAAGGAGAAAAGAGATGGGCCATTACTGAAACAGATACTGTATGAAAAAAAAAAATACTAGTTTTTGGGGGGGAAATGGCAAAAAAAGAGCAATCAGGAACTAATGCCTCCACCTCTCATTTTCTTGCCCATGTGCCTCCTGGGTCTTATCACGGTCCCATAAGAGAGACGAGACTCAATTCCAATGGCTGGGACTTCCTGACCAGAGCCCAGAGCAGTGGAGAATTCTGATCTAGATTCGGGATGTGATACAACCAGCCTTGCCACTTGCAGCATGTGACTGCTTGTATTAGTGCATTTTCATGTTGCTGATAAAGACACACCCAAGACTAGGGCAATTTTACAAAAGAAGTTTAATGGACTCACAGTTCCGCATGGCTGGGGAGGCCTCACAATCATGGTGGAAGGTGAAAGGCACATCTCACATGGTGGCAGACAAGAAAAGAGAATGAGAGCCAAGTGAAAGGGGTTTCCCTATATAAAACCATCAGATCTCATGAGACTTATTCACTACCATGAGAGCAATATGAGGGAAACTGCCTCCATGATTCAATGATCTTCCACTGGGTTCCTCCTGCAACACATGGGAATTGTGGGAGCTGCAATTCAAGATGAGATTTGGGTGGGGACACAGCCAAACCATGTCACTGCTGTAATTAATCCATGGCACCAAAGGATTTCATAGTAGGTAAGGACATTGTGTGAGGTAGGGAGGTCCAGCACAGCACCCCAGGGTTCTGGAGCAAGGCCATGCCATTTGCAGCAGAGAATTTGTCACCATTTGAGAAGTGGATCCTGTGTGTTACAGGGTCCCATTTGAGACCATGCATCAGGTTTTGGACACTGGCACACCCAACAAGTCATTAGGTAGGTTGGGCGCAACAGCAGTGCGCAATGAAAATAGTACATTTGAGATCAGGCCTGGACAGGTCTGCAGTGCACAAGTAAGTTCTACAAATAGAACATCTACTAGGCCAAGCATGGTGGCTCACACTTGTAATCCTAGCACTTTAGGAGGCTGAGGCAGGAGGATTGCTTGAGGCCGGGAGTTCACAACCAGCCTGGGCAACATAGTGAGATTCCATCTCTCCAAAAAATAAAAATAAAAAAATTAGCCTGGTGTGGTGGTGTGCACCTGTAGTCCCAGCTACTTGGGAAACTGAGGTGAAAGGATCACTTGAGCCCAGGAGTTCAAAGCTGCAGTGAGCTGTGATCGTGCCACTGTACTCCAGCCTGAGTGACAGAGCGAGAACCTGTATATAGGGGTGTGTGTGTGTGTGTGTGTATATATATCTCCATACATACATATATATACACACACACCTCTGTATATATGTGTGTCTATATGTGTGTGAACCTGTATATATGTGTGTGTGTGTGTGTGTGTATATCCATACAGCTCTTTAATTCATCATAATTTATTTCAGCAATCTACCCATTTGGGGACATTTGTCTTGTTTCAATTGCTGCTTATTTAAATTATTCCATGCTTAATTTCTATTCTATGCTTATAGGTTTAAAAAATGGTAACTAGTTGTTTTATTCTGCCTTTATTTAAACTTTTTTCTTTTTTTTTTTTTTTTTTTTTTTTTTTTTTTGAGATGGAGTCTCGCTCTGTCGCCCAGGCTGGAGTGCAGTGGCCGGATCTCAGCTCACTGCAAGCTCCGCCTCCCGGGTTTACGCCATTCTCCTGCCTCAGCCTCCCGAGTAGCTGGAACTACAGGCGCCTGCCACCTCGCCCAGCTAGTTTTTTTGTATTTTTTTTAGTAGAGAAGGGGTTTCACCGTGTTAGCCAGGATGGTCTCGATCTCCTGACCTCGTGATCCGCCCGTCTCGGCCTCCCAAAAGTGCTGGGATTACAGGCTTGAGCCACCGCGCCCGGCCTTATTTAAACTTTTTTCTTATGATTTTGGCCATTTGTATTTTTAAGTTAAATATCCTGTTTATTCCTTCTGTTCATATTTCTACTGGAAATGATCAAAATTCATTTGCATAATCTTAAAAATCAAAAATTACTATAATGGCTTTAACTCGTTATTTACTTCTGTTGCACCAAGGCAATTGCTCGCACCATGACCTCCTGGGGAAGGTTCTCCACAACCACTGATAGAGGAGGGAAAAATCCAAACCTGGATCATGAATCAGTCAGCTCAGTATGTTGGTTCAAGCCAAAGATGGACTGCTGCCACTATTGTCCCACTCAGGAGTGGCCCTGAAAACAGCCTTAAGGGAACAGATAGCCTCTCAGTGGACAGAACTTCTGAAGGTGCACCTGGTCATCAACGTGATATAAAGGGGAAAAAAGGAAAATATACTAAGGAAATGGAATGAGCTTGCCACGTGGTGTTGGTTACCTGTTTTGTTTGTGGTTATGAAGTCTAAACTGAACTGGTCACCCAGGTTCTGCGCCTTTTCTCTGGTGACAGATAATTGGATACTAGTACAAAGAAATCTAAGAGTTGCATTCACCCAGGGTTGGAGTTCTGCCAGGTAAATATGATAAAGGGGAAAAGGCACAGAGGAGATGAAGGCATTTTAAGGAACTGATTGTAATCATGAGAAATGAAGACTTGAGGGAGGTAATGGGATACTGAAAATTTAATGTGGAAAAGAAGGAGGGGAAATCAATGGATTTAGTCAAATAATTGTTGAAGTGGGGTATTAGAGAAAGTAAGCTTGGAAGAGAGAAAGATGTTTGAAAGGAAAGTTTCAGAAAAGGTGAATTTACCAGGAGTACTTGGTCTAAAGTATGGCAATGGGAAGAAGGAGTTGTGCTGGGGTGAGGGAAGGAGGTTAAGGAATTGAAGGGCTAAAGGAATGAAGAGTTAAGACTGAAATCACCAAGAATTAAAGCCCACCTGAGGTTAGAGAGGAAGACAGTAAGCCAGGAGGCCAGTTCAATTCCTTTATAAATACAGGAGTGACCAGGAAATCAGCTGGTGACTGCAGGGAGTAGGTGCCAGGTCAGACAGTTGGAAGGAATGAGTTGGAAGGAGCTGGGTGTTGTGAAGGAAGGAGGAGAGAAAAGTGGAGTGGCTTGGAGGGGACAATGGGGTCAAAGAAGGTATCTTGATCTCCTCTCCTGGCCTTCATCAGCCAAAACAATCTAAATTCAACAGTGGAGTTTGATTTAAACAGCAAAGAGTTTATTGCTAGACACAGGCAGTAACCCGCTGTGGGGGGATATGTATTATCCCCATCTTACAGATGTTAAAACAATGACATTTCTTTACCCCTGTCCACAAAGTGGAAACAAAGCCAAACAAGCAAAGCAGGTATAATTAGTGTGAAATAAATTGATAATTTTAAGTAAGAAAAAACTTTTCATGCATAAAAAATACCAGATTTTTTGGCGTTGATGGGAGAGGAATTCTTATTACAAAAACATTATATATTCATTGTAATATGTAAATACAGACAAGCAAAAGAACAAAAAGAAAACTCATAATCCCACTCTGTAATGTTAACTGTCACTAACACATTAACATATATTATTTAGATCACACATGTATATATATATATGCATATATGTTCAAATAATTCTATTTCTGCCAAGATAAAATCATATCCATACAGCTCTTTAATTCATCATAACTTATTTAAGCAATCTACCGATTTGGGGACATTTGTCTTGTTTGAATTGCTCGTTATTTAAATTATTCCATACTTAATTTCTATGCTATGCTTATAGGTTTAAAAAATGGTAACTAGTTGTTTTATTCCACTTTTATTTAAACTTTTCTTCTTATGATTTTTGCCATTTGTATTTTTTAAAATTAAATATCTTGTTTATTCCTTCTGTTCATATTCCTATTGGAAAAGATCAAAATTCATTTGCATAATCTTAAACATCAAAAATTACTGTAATGGCTTTAATAAACAACTGCAGTCCCTTCTTTCAGCTGTTTCCCATGACTTGATTTTTTGGTCATTTTGGTCCTTACATTCCTGAGCTGGTTGCCAAATCTTGGACTAAGCCAAAATGTCTTCCTATCTTTTCAAACTCTTTGTTATCTTCTGTTTCAGAGGATGGAGGAGTTAGGTGGATACTTATACCTTCTCTGTCCTTATTGGTTGCTAGAAACTTTACCCTTTCAGATTTAAACCTGAAACTACATTCAAGTGCACAATTCCTAAGTCAATTTGAGAAGTCTAACACAAATATAACTGGAATATCTTTCCAGGTTTTTCTTTGTTCTTTTCTTACCTTGGTATTATGTTCTCTACACTAGAGCCCAAATCTTTTGGTATCTGGATATACCATAACACATGAAAACTGCTCTCATTATATTTAATTCCCAGTGCTCCTCCTCTTTCTATCTGGGTTACTGCCTTTCTGGGATAACTATGCAATTCCCCTCCCCAATTTCTGTCCTTTCTGCAGCCTTTATATGGAGTTAGACAGAGGGAACATTTGATGATTGGACTGAAACTCTTGAAATTATCTCCAAGCCATGGTGCAGGGAAACAGAACCCAAGCAAAGAGCAGGAATCCTGCTGGGTGAAAGAAATAGAGATTAGAGTTCACGACTGTGTAGGCTGCTGGGGTCAGTGTATTTGTAAGAAGAAAGTCTCAGAAAAGGAGTGAAAAAAACCTGCACACACACACAAATTCCATCATATGTTTGACTGAATCATAAAAGATGCATGGGTAGGCTGAGATTCCAGGTGACCAGAAGGCTAGAGAGTAAAGATCTCAGTACTGGACAGTGCTGGGAAGATTTTGAAGTTTGGGAGTACCCAGAGTAGATGTACTTTGTTAACATGTGAGCTCTCAGTTGAGACTCTAGAAAGATCATACCATAGGAATAAGAACCATTTTTTAGAGGTAAGGGGTACACTTTAGAAACTAGGGCAAAATTATAAAAGACTTGCCCTAACTAAGCCTAAAACCAATCCTCAAGTCTCAACATGATCAAAGTGATCATTTGGTGATTTCACTTTGTGCAAGAACAAAATTTAACAGTCTCTTAAGGAATATTACATAATCCAGAGCCTATGCAATGTACCATCTACAACATTTGGCATACAATAAAATTATCAGACACACAAAGAGGCAGGAAAAAAGAGACCAATTACTAAGAAATGAAACAGTCAATAGAAGCAGACTCAGAGATGACCCTGGTATTGGAGTTAGCACACAATAACTTCTTTTGATTAATATTTTTTAGAAAACAAAGGAAAAAAGTATGAAATGGGTAAAAGAATAAACATTTCAATAGAAAACTAAACTATATTCTTAATAAACCAGGTAGACACTTTAGAAATAGAAAACAATATCTGAAATTAGAAATTTATTAGAATAACTTATCAGTAGACTGCACATAGCAGGAAATAAGATTAGTATACTTGGAGACAAGTCAAGGAAATTACTAGAACGGAAGCACAGAGGAGGGAAAATAGTGAAAAAGTTTCTCTTGTCACTCTGTTTCCCAAATAGTACCAGGTTACTAATTAAAATCTCCAGTCTCATTAATAATTAGAATTTTGCACTTCATTCAAAGTTGAATGTTTTTACTTCCTCAGCTTTGATCTATATAGGCCTGTAGTCAAAAGAAAATTCTCTTTCTTCACCTAGTTCTTCTCATGCACCCTACTAACCAGTTTCTGACTCTCTGAAGTTAGATCAGGGCGGAATGTAGAGGAGAAAATGGACAGAAATTTCTTTCTTTCTTTTTTAGGCACCTTCTTGCTCTGTGCCCAGGCTGGAGTGCAGTGGTACAATTGTAGCTCACTACAGTCTCAGTCTCCTTACGTCAAGACATCCTCCCTCTTCAGCCTCCCAAGTAGCTGGGACTACAGGTATGCACCACTGTATGAGGCCAGGAACTTTTAAAGTTGACTACTATAGTGAGTTGGCTTATGTCTTCCCCGGACTTGGCAGAGTTCAAAGTTAACTCTTTCTCTTCCATGGGACTTTAAAAGATTCTTCAAAAACCCCTCCACTTCCTGTTTTTGAGCCGATACCTTTTCCTCTGGCTGGCTGCTTACAGCGCCTTCCTTAGCCCCTAAGAATGCTGTGGTCCAGTCCCACAGCTTCCAAGAAGGTCCTGAACTGGTTTGCTCTTCCTCTCTCCACTAGAAATATGCACCTATTCTTTGTCTCATCAAAATCTGGGAGGGCAGTCAAATCCCAAAGCCTGTTCCCAGAGCCAAGTTCCCACAAGCCAGTCTTTCCTAAACTAGCTGTCTCAGGTGCAAATCAGTCACCAGTCTGTTGGTTTCTGAAAGTTCAGGAGACACATGTTGTGATTTCTAGTGGTCTGATTGGAGCCCATTTTCTTAAGCTTGAAGTGAGGAGCTTAAGAAAACTGAAGGCTCTCCAACCACCGCCATCTCTCCAAATGTTCCATAGGCTTGAGGTAGGTAGTTGGCTGAGGGTCACAAAATCTTTTGCAAATCCAGGCAGAGGTCTTGCATCTCAC
Organism: Macaca thibetana thibetana; assembly: GCF_024542745.1. Taxonomy (NCBI): domain Eukaryota; kingdom Metazoa; phylum Chordata; class Mammalia; order Primates; family Cercopithecidae; genus Macaca; species Macaca thibetana. The sequence goes on along the minus strand of NC_065584.1, from coordinate 165,679,543 downwards.
TTTGGCTTGTCTGGGGACTGTGTAATAAAGGATTAACTCACAGGCTTATGGTGTTTAACCCCTGCACATTCCAAAGAAAGGGTCGGCCTTTGTATACCTGAGGTCTTGGACGACGTCAGATGACTTAATGTTAGTAATGTGATTTATGATGCGGGCCTTAGGCCGCACTGTGTTTGACCTTGGGGGAGGCCAGAGACTGAATAACAAAACCCTGGACACGAAAACTCTCTGATGAGCTTCTGTGGTTGGCCGTACTTTGTGTGTACCACCACACGTTGTTCCTGGAAGAATTAAGTACTCTCTGTACAACTCCTCTAGGAGAGGATAGTGGGAAGCTCATACCTGGGCTGTCCTGGACTCTGCCTAAGGCACCGTTTTCCTTTGCCTCTTTCTTTCTTTTTCTTTCTTTCTTTCTTTCTTTCTTTCTTTCTTTCTTTCTTTCTTTCTTTCTTTCTTTCTTTCTTTCTTTCTTTCTTTCTTTCTTTCTTTCTTTTCTTTCTTTCAGACAGAGTGTCACCCTGTCGCCCAGGCTAGAGTGCAAAGGCATGATCTCAGCTCACTACAACCTCTGCCTCTTGGGTTTTCAAGCGATTCTCCTGCCTCAGCCTCCTGAGTAGCTGGGATCACAGGTGCCTGCCACCACGCCTGGCTAATTTTTTTGTCTTTTAGTAGAGATGGGGTTTCACCATGTTGGCCAGGCTGGTCTTGAACTCCTGACCTCATGCTCTGCCGCCTCGGCCTCCCAAAGTGCTGGCATTACAGGCGTGAGCCACCAAACCTGGCTTCCTTTGCCATTTTCATCTGTATTTTTTCACTCTAATAAACTGAGGCTGTAAGTATCACAACTTTTCTGAGTTCTACGAGTTTCTACCAAATCATTGAACTTGAGAGTAGTCTTGGGAATCCTCCATGCTGGAGCCAAAACGGAAACAAAAATAATGACTTTTGTAGCATACTGCTGCAATATTATTTTTAAAAACCTCAAATCTTCAGACAATTACAGAGGTTAATATAATACCAACGTATCCATTGCCTACAATTAATAAATACTTTTTATCATATTTGTTTCAGTTCCTCCTTTATTTTCTTTTTTTGGTTAAGAAATAAAACATTGGGAGGCAGAGGTGGGAGGATCACTTGAGCCTAGGAGTTTGAGACCAGCCTAGGCAACATAATGAGACCTCAACTCTACAAAAAAATTTAAAAAATTAGGCCGGGCGCGGTGGCTCAAGCCTGTAATCCCAGCACTTTGGGAGGCCGAGACGGGCGGATCATGAGGTCAGGAGATCGAGACCATCCTGGCTAAAACGGTGAAACCCCGTCTCTACTAAAAAATACAAAAAACTAGCCGGGCGCCGTGGCGGGCGCCTGTAGTCCCAGCTACTCGGGAGGCTGAGGCAGGAGAATGGCGTGAACCCGGGAGGCGGAGCTTGCAGTGAGCTGAGATCCGGCCACTGCACTCCAGCCTGGGCGGCAGAGCGAGACTCCGTCTCAAAAAAAAAAAAAAATTTTAAAAATTAGTGGGGAGTGGTTGCACATGCTACTAATCCCAGCAGCTACACAGGAGGCTGAGGTGGGTGAATTGCTTGAGCCCAGGAAGTCAAGGCTGCAGTGAGCCATGATGGCCCCACTGCCCTCCAGCCTGGGTGAGAGAGTGATACCCTGTGTCAAAAAAAAAAAAAAAAAAAAGAAAGAGAGAGGAAAGAGAAGAAATAAAACACAGTACATAATAGACACACATCAAGTTTCCTTTGAACCCCACCCAGTGCTGGTCCCTGTGGCAATCACTCCTCTGAGATTGATGAACATTCTTCCTTTTGGGGTTTTGATACTATTTTCCTGCGTATTTTTGTTGTTGTTTGTTTGTTTGTTTTTGAGTTAGTCTCGTTCTGTTGCCTAGGCTGGAGTGTAGTGGCGTTATCTCGGTTCACTGCCACCTCCGCCTCCTGGGTTCAAGTGATTCTCCTGCCTCAGCCTTCTGAGTAGCTGGAATTACAGGTGTGCACAAACATGCCCAGCTGATTTTCGTATTTTTAGTAGAGATGGGGGGGTTTCACCATGTTGGCCAGGCTGGTCCTGAACTCCTGACCTCAAATGATCTGCCTGCCTTGGCTTCCCAAAGTGCTGGGATTACAGGCGTGAGCCACTGTGCCCGGCATTCCTGTGTATGTTTGTATCCCTTTATGGATTTGCATGTCATCCTAGCACAGGGACCTTACCATCTTCTCTGCATCACTCCAGTTTTGACAAGCACATTGGTGAAGTGTGCATACTTGACTCGATATCAACCCAACAAATGTGGATTGGGAAGTCTTTGCCAGGTGCCAGGCCTTGTACTGTGGGCAAGTAGTACTAGTTCACTACTCTCATGCACCCCTGACCTGGTGACTATGATAGTGACTTGCTGAACTCAGTACATATGTTCTGAATGGTCCTTCCTAAATACTCACTATCCCCTCAGCACTTGAGGATTCTTCCCTAAGTCAGACCTAGACATGATGAAGGAGAATATCAGGAAGAGACCAACGCCACAGTCAGGCCAAGCATTTTTCAGGGCTTCTAGTTCCTCTCTTCAGAGCACTGACCCAGTATCCTGGGCTGGTTTAGACTCTCTAAGGGTTGTGAGCTTTGCAGCTCATCAATAAGAGGGAGAATAGTGCTCGCCTTCTAGACTCAGCCAGGAGTGTTTATTAAGTTACTTGTTCTCTGCATATCAGGCTCAGCAATCAAGCCCTACTCTGTATCATAGCTTGATCAGCCCTCACTAAGTCTATACAGAGAGAGTTAGTATAGATGGGACCCACTCTATTGGCCATTGACTTACCTTGATGAATGATCTGTCTTTCTAGACAATGATTTCTAAACCCTTAAGATAAAGTGGCTTTAAAGGGCTAGATGACTTTTCAAGTTCCTTAAAGCCCAACCGTGGGCCTTTAAAATTCTGAGAACCTCAAGACAACAACGACAACAATAAATTCCATGTACCTCTACAATCAGGGAAAGATGGAGATACTACCCACACAGAATATTCTGTTTCAGGATTGAAGTTTTTCTCTGGATTCCTAGGAATGTTATTTTCACAATGTGAGGGAAAAGCTGCCTGGATGCAAGTATATTCCAGAATGATTATTTTGGTATGACTGTGAACAAATTCAGCTCCGTTTTCAGCTAACTTTCATTTGGTGACCACTTAGCGCTTTCTGAGTGCCAGGCAGTTTGCTGGTAGAATGAAAAATCAGAAGGGTATCAGGTTCAAAGGGAGGCACAGGTGGAGTGAACAGAAGCCAACAGGTAGAAATGTCTTCCAGGTTGAAAGGATCAAAGAAGTCTTCATGGAGAAGGTGGCATAGTGAATTGAATTCTTCTCTATAGAGATATTTGTTTTGTTTTTACTTAATATGGATTTATTGAGCAATTATGTCATGCCACGTACTATGCAATGCAATGGCCCTGGGATATAAGAATGAGTAAGACGCAAAGTCAGGTCTTTGCCTTCAAGGAGATCCCACACAAGCACGATCATGATAGCATGTGACTGAGGGAAATGGAGGGTGCTATGAGAGGCTTGTGAAGGTCTCCAGGAGAAAGGGGCAGGGCTAAACTGGTGCCAAATAGATTTATAGGCATGATCAAGGCAAATAATAAGTAGGAAGGCTTTCTTCTTCTTCTTCTTTTTTGCAATGGTTATGGCATGGCAAAGACATAGTAGGGGAGAAAGCCCAGAGTACCTGGATAGTGGTAAGTGGTAAGTGATCCAGTACCTCTGAAGCAGAATGCCTGAGAATGGAAAGTGACTGCATGAACAGGGGCCTGTTTGTAAAGAGCTGAGTGATCAATGAATGCAGATGGACATAAATACGTGTTCAGGTGTAGTGGACCAAATGGCACAGAGTATTAACAGAAATAAAATAAGAAACGGGTAAAAATGGCAGCCAAACATACCCCAGAAACTCACAAGGTGTAAACCCTGGGAGCCATGTATTTCCAGCATGACAACCATTCCTAACATGTGATTCTTAACAGCTCATCTTTTGAAAAAAGAGAGAGGAAATGCAATTTATTGCCTATTAAACAATTGGATTTTCCATGTTCTGCTAAAGTGGAGTTTACTTCTCTCCCGGAAAACCACAATCCACAGAGGAGGAGAATAAATGAGACATAAATATAAATACATCCCCCTGAAGGGCAGTCAGTAGACAAAAGGTTACTTTAGGAGATGTGCCAGTTGATGTCACAGTGAAGTCAGATAAAATTACTCATCACTATTCTGTTAACCGAAAAAAAAAAAATGAGGGGAAACCAGGAGAAGGTCGTGAAAACTGTGTCAATTACAAATTATTCCAGGCAAAGTCACCATACCAGACACCTTCTGCTTTAGCTATAGTGAGTAAACAAAGGAAATATTCTTCAGGAAGCTGCTCTTTCTTTGCTCATCCTCTGAGCTCCCTCTGGGTAAAGGAGCTTTCTGACCACATCCTCAGCCCAGCCCAGAATTCTAGAGCAGAACAACATCTTCGGGGTGCAGCTCACCTCCCAACCAATGCCGTCCCCCAGAGGCTGCCACCTTGCCAGCATGTGTTCTTTTGGGGTTTTTTTTTCCACTCTGTCGCCCAGGCTAGAGGGCAGTGGTGCAATCTCGGCTCACTGCAACCCTCCGCCTCCCAGGTTCAAGTGATTCTCCTCCTCAGCCTCCTGAGTAGCTGGGATTACAGGCATGTGCCACCAGGCCCAGCTAATTTTAGTATTTTTCATAGAGACGGGGTTTCATCATGTTGGTCAGGCTGGTCTCAAACTCCCGGCCTCAAATGAACCACCCACCTTGGCCTGTCAAAGTGCTGGGATTATAGGCACGAGCCACCGTGCCTGGCCTCCCAGCCTCTGTTCTGAATCGAATTTGAGCACCTTGAGTTCTGCCCCTCCTCCCCCACAGCCCTTGCAAGAATAATTATTTTCTTTTTTTTTTTTTTTTTTTTTTTTTTGAGACTGAGTCTGGCTCTGTCGCCCAGGCTGGAGTGCAGTGGCCGGATCTCAGCTCACTGCAAGCTCCGCCTCCCGGGTTTACGCCATTCTCTTGCCTCAGCCTCCCGAGTAGCTGGGACCACAGGCGCCCGCCACTTCGCCCGGCTAGTTTTTTGTATTTTTTTAGTAGAGATGGGGTTTCACCGTGTTAGCCAGGATGGTCTTGATCTCCTGACCTCGTGATCCACCCGTCTCGGCCTCCCAAAGTGCTGGATTTACAGGCTTGAGCCACCGTGCCCGGCCTAAGAATGATTATTTTCTTTAGGCCTCTGTTTATTGCACACTCTCCTCCGCAGGCCCCTGCAGTTCTTGCAACTTCTCCCTTTCAGAGCCTGCCTGGGTGGGCATCCTGCCCTCGGGAGGCCTCTCTTATCACCCAGTAAGCTCAGCCCAAAGGCCACTCACATCCCTTGTCACACTCCTCTGAACTCACTCCAGGTTTTCTATGGTTATAAAAGGGAATGAACCTCCTCATAGGGTCGTGGTGAGGACAGCTGATGGAAAGCATTGGCACAGAGTTTGGCACACAGAAAGTATTTAGGCAGGGAGTGGTTGCTCACGCTTGTAATCCCAGCACTTTGGGAGGCTGAGGCAGAAGGATCACTTGTGCTCAGGAGTTCAAGACCAGTCTTGGCAACGTAGTGAGACCACCCTCTCTATGAAAAAATAAAAAATTAGCCAGGCTTGGCGACACACTTGGGAGGCTGAGGTGGGAGGATTGCTTGAGCCCAGGACTTGAAGCCTGCAGTGAGCCGTGATTGTGTTACTGCACACCAGCCCAAAGACCTGTCTTTTATGAGATCCTGTCTTAAAAAATAAATAAAAAAGAAAAGAAAAGAGAGAAAGTGCTTAGTATTATTATTTTCATATTAGTCCTTTGCCATAGTTAGCACAGGACCAAACCCCTAAGACACCTGCTCTTCTCTGAGGCAGTGCAGGGGATTGAGCACCTGCATGCTCAAGCACAGGCAGCAATGAGGTGGTGTCCCTGCCCTCTAGGAGTCCATGGTCTATAGAAGGCAAAAGATGAATGGGATAAAGATCTGAAGAGAGGTCAAAGAAAGGGTGGGTGGTAGAAACTCGGGGGAAGGAAGACAGCCCTCACTCCTGGCCCAATTCCACTGCTGGTGCAGCTCTCTTGGAGCCTTGCACCCTCATGGGAAGCCGGAGGCTGCCTGCCAGTCCCTGAGCAGCCTTAATATGCAGGGACTGATGGGCCGTGTTCTCAGGAGCATCTGAACTGGGCCAAACTCACATGTTTCAGGTTTGGCTTTAGTCACAGTGTGATGGAGGATTTCTCAGTGCTGGGTCTTATGGTCTCCTGGACAGAGAGGCCAGAGGCATCACCTCCCTGAACAAAAGCATCTGCCCAGATGCAGTGCAGACTCTTCTCTCTTTCAAATACTTTCCATGAAACAATGCTGATCCCTTCATTCCTGATCTCAGCTTGCTGAGTCCTTTGTGGTGCCTCAGTGGACACACTGAGAGGAGGAAGAGGAGATGGGAGAGGTGAGACGTATGTGGCCATAGCCACAGACTCAATATTACTGGCACTTGTGTAACTGCAAGCAGATGATGTTCAGTTACATCAGCGTAACTGGTGGCTCACAGAGCCTTCCTAGGAGGGAAAACCCTCTGTTTCCTGTGCGCACAGTGAGGGTGGTATAAATGTCGAAAGAGTCAGCACATGACCAAAGTAAAAAATTTTAAAAAGATATTGTCAGGAAATAGTGGTGATGGTTGCACAACATTGTGAATGTACTTCGTGGCACTGGAATGGACACTTAAAAATAAAGTGGTCAATTTAACGTTATGTGTATTTTATCACAATTAAAAAGAAAAAGATGATCTCAGGTGACCATGAGACAGCCTCCAGGCAGTATCCAGCCCCTTCCCAGTGAAGATGCTGCTCATGAAGTGAGGCAACTTCTGCTTTTGGGGCCAGCTGGCTCTGGTCCTCACCACCTGTGTCATCCGGGCAAACTTCTTAACCACTTGGAGTCCCTGTTTCTGTATGTGTAAAAGCGAAGGGATGTTGGGCGACAAGATGAGATCATTTAAAATTCTTACAGTACCTGGCCATGCATGGTGGCTTATGCCTGGGAATTCCAGCAGTTTGGGAGACTGAGGCGGGCAGATCACCTGAGGCCAGGGGTTCAAGACCAGCCTGGCCAACATGGTGAAACCCCATCACGACTAAAAATACAAAAATTAGCCAGCCATGGTGGCACATGCCTGTAGTCCCAGCTACTTGGGAGGCTGAGGCAGGAGAATTACTTGAACCCGGGAGACAGAGGTTGCAGTGAGCCCAGATCGTGCCATTGCACTCCAGCTAGGCAACAAGAGTGAAACTCCATCTCAAAAAATAAAAATTAATAAAATAAAATAAAATAAAATTCTCACAGTACCTGGATGCCCATCTATCCCAATTTGCCTGGAATGGAAATATTTCTGGGACACGAGGCCATCAGTGCTAAACCCATACAAATCCAGACAAACTGGGATAGCTGGTCACCCCAGCAGTGCCTAATGTAGTAGATGATCAATAATGGCAGTTATTGGTACATATGACTGCCATTTCTACTACCATAAAGAGAAGCTAACATCCGGGGGCTTACAATTTGCCTGACCCTATTCCACGTATTTTGCTCGGATTAGCTCATTTAATCTTCATAACAAGTATGACACAGGTAATTATTATCTCAGTTTTGCAGAGGAGGAAACCAAGCAGGCAGGATCTGAATGTAGACAGTGTGATTCTACATGACAAAGTCTTAATCAATATGCTATACCATCTTCCCCTAAATTTACTAAGTACTGTGTTCCAAGCACTGTTCTAAGTGCCTGAACTATGTTATTTCATTCATTTCTTATAATGACTCTGTTATGACTATTACAGATGAGAAAGAAAGGAAGGCTTATTTGGGAGCATGGAATGGAATTCACCAAGAACTAACTGCACAATTGCTGTGCCTATTATATAAAAATAGGGTGACCAACTTATCCTGGGTTTTCAGGAGGGATTCCCGAAAGCCCTATGCCCAGAGAACCCACCTCAGTCCTGAGCAAACCAGGGATGCTGCTCACCCTATGTACACCATAGCAGGTCCAGGGAAACTAAAGAACCCAAACAGATCATTCCAACAAGGGGAGCTATAATTAGCAAACAAAACAACTGATACATGTTCAACCCTTCTACTTATCAAGGAAATATAGAAAATATAACAATTCTATGTTTAACAAATGAATAAACATTTAAAATAAATAACAATAGCAGCACTAATCAGTACACACGTTTCAGGAAGCCAGTACATCCATTCATTGTTGGTGGTATCAGTGGAAGCACCCAGTGAAATATTGTTAAACCGATGAAGTTTGTGTAGCAACACAGAGACATGCTCAGCTAAGTGAGAACAGCTGGATGTGGAACTAGGCCCGTGCTGTGTTTACCACAACATAACATTTTTGCATAAACGTCACCAGGGCCTGGAAAAGCACTTGGAAAAATAAAAACATCTGATGTGTTAGCAGGGAAGATGGTGATGATTTCTTTCCCCATGCTTTCCATTGTTGCTGCTGTTTGTTTGTGTAATAAATGCAAAAGAAAGACAACACCCTACACTGACTCACTTTTCTGTCTTTAGTGGGGTTGTTCCTCTTACCTTGCTGGGCAACTCCAAGCTCAGCAAATCTCCCAACCCCCCTCAGCTCTGGTTTCATCCCTCTCCTATGGTCCTCATCTGGCCCCACCTCTGATTGGACTACAGTTTGGGGCCCTGAGGGCAAAAATCATGACCCATGATCCTTCTTACTTGCTCCATGTACCAGACAGATAATTGTTACTAAAGAAGTATTCGTTGAATTCAACACTTTCTTGATTCCCTCTTTCTGGCTTCTCTGTCTGCAAGAAGCAAACAGGAAAATGGAAGCCAAGGTAAAGTTAAAAAAAAAAACAACCTGATATTCAAGCTATTGGAAGGGAGAAGATCAAGTAGGACTTTTCTAGGTAATTTGAAACTCCTCATAAGGAAGGTAGGAGAAATGAAGGCAAAATACCAGTATACTTTGAGGAAGATCCACAGACCCACGACTGTGTATGCTGGGGCTTTCGAGAAGATGGAACATGGGTTGGAGTTTATGTCAGCCAGCATCTGGTTCACCCCTTCACTGAAGGGTAAGAGGAACTGAGGTCAGTGAGGAGACTGATGTGCCCCAGGTGACTCAGCCACTGGGCTTACTCAGGTCTCCGTCTGCTTTTCCACAGGCTAGCTTCACCAACGGCAGCAACTTTCCCTCTGGCCTGCCAAGGTACTGGAAATTTCAATCATCCATGAGTCATTGCCTTTGGGGGTGGCATTTTGACTTGAGGAAGGCATGCTAAATGTGAGTTTGGTTTCCTGAAAGTAATAACTCATGAACCCATTTTGGACCATCATTGTCTCAGGCAGAATCACTTTGACTAAGGATCTAGCTCAAACCAGGCCCTGGAAGAGGTGGAGAAGGAAAGGAGATAGATTTTGATAGAATATGAGTGGCTGGGGAGAGAAGCCCAGAGTGAATGGACATAGACGGTTGAAGAAAAGGATGAGGGTAGTGAGAGGCAGGCCATGGTGGCAGGTGCAAGAACGTGGGTGGAGTCCAGATGAATGTAGCAAACAGAAGTTGGGGATCCAAGGACCTCTTCCATGCATTTACCCGTAGCCTCGCCAAGTCTTTCTGAGACTCGGCTTCCTCATTCATAAAACAGGGCAAAACACCTGCTCTCACTACCAGGTATTATGAGGACCTAGTAAGAAAAGGCCATAGCATTTGATGACTGGCAGAAGCCATCTTGTGTCCACTGGGCGAAGGTGGAGGCAGGGACAGGGAAGGGAGAGATCTAGCCCAAGTCTATGCCAGACCTCAAAGGCCGAGCGGGGCTTCAACACAGTCTCCACTCTTCAGTGCAAGTGGCTGATGATATATATGAAATTTCTTAGCATTTTTAGCTGTGAAAATGCTAATGATTCTAATTGCAGCAGGGTGATTATACCAAGTGGCTTAGTCAGGAGGTGTTGATGAAGGGCTGAATGAACAATGCTTTGAACAAAAGTGCTTTGAACAAAAGTGCTCCGAAACCTCTGATCCTGAGAGCCCTTTGTCTGTTCCCAGGTCCCAAGCCTTCCTTCCTCCCGCTTCACCACAAGCTGAGCAGCCTTTCCCGCTGTTTGCTTGTGAGGGCCCCCTCCTATCTGGTACAGGACACAGACTTTCAGGGCTCAGCATGGGAAATGAACACCATGAGGGGCATATAAGGCCAAAGTGAAGCAAGAGTGAGGTTGGTGCCTGACAACAGGATAAAGTGCCTCATGGAGTTAAAAATGGCTGTTACTATGGCCACCTGTTCTAAGTTCCTTTCATGAATTAACCCATTTAGGCCTTATAAGAATCCTGTTAATCCCCAGTTTATAGATGAAAAAACTAAGACACAGAAAGGTTAAGTAGCTTGACAAAATTGTCACAGCTAATACCTAGTTGAGCCAGGGTTTGAACCCGGGCATGTTGACACTAAGAGGCCATGCACTTTACTGCTGAACCAGGCAGCAATCTGGTGGCACTAGAGAAAGTTGCAATGAAAGACTTATGGCCCACACCGTGTGATCTGGCAAAAATCATGCTAAGGGAGGTGGCAAGCAGTTGGTCCCATTCCCAGCTCAGCTATTCATGTTCTGGCTAACCCCAACCAAGGCGTTTAGGTCTCAGCTCCCAAGCTATAAAATGGCAGAGGGGGGTGCAGACGGTGAAGTCTAAGAGATCCCTCAACTCCAATGTGAAAATTTTCCCTACTAGATTAAGAGTTTGCCCAACAACATTAGTAATTGTCTGCTCGGGTCAATAGAGACAAAATCTAGAGGAAGTCTGAGGTTGCAAATTCAAGAAGTCATTTTGCAAAATATTTTCAAAGATGAAGAGAACTTGTCAAAAACAATTGAGGCATTTTCTTTTATTTCCAAAGGAAATGATTCAACTCAATGAAAGGTCACTAATGAAAGAGAGTTAATGTTATAAACATCAAATATTCGGCAACTCTTCCTGGCCAGCTGGGGAGTCAGCCCTGGCTTCTGCTGTGTATGTGCTTGTGTGTTTCCTTCTCGGGCTTCTGCTCAGAACTACTTTCAGAAGATTCTACCTGATACCTGTGATATCTGTGGATGATTCACTCATGCAGTCAGACTGGCTCCCAAGACATTCCAGGCACCCTGACCAGGAAAATGCTTGAGGTTTCTTTTTTCTGAGACAGGATCTCGCTGTGCTGCCCAGGCTGGAGTACAGTGGTGTGATCACAGCTCACAGCAGCCTTGACCTCCTGGGTTCAAGGAATCCTTCCACTTCAGCCTCCTGAGTAGCTAGACCTATAGGCACATGCCACCACATCTAGCTAATTTTTGTAGAGACTGGGTTTCACCATGTTGCCCAGGCTGGTCTCGAACTCCAGGGCTCAAGGGATCCTTCTGCCTTGGCCTCCCAAAGTGCTGGGATCATAGGCGTGAGCCACTGTGCCCAGCCTGCTCCAGGCTTCTTTGTAGCAAACCAACATTGGGATTCTCTATTTTCCTGAGGGCCAAATGTTACCAAAAGAAATAGATTGGGAAACATATATAAAAATAGAAGTTTAATTTTGGAGGTGAAAAGGAGAGTGTATAGAATAAGGTAGGGTATGCTTAGATCAGTAATTTGCAGCCGTGGCTATACATTGTAATCACCTGAAGTGCTTTAAAAACTGAGGGCTGGGTCCCACTCGACAAATAATTATGATTTCATTGGCTTGGGTATGGCCTCAGCATCAGGACTTTAAAAATCTTTCCTTTTAAAAATACCTCTTTCATATGGAGTGTGAACCACCTAACAATGTTTCAGTCAACAACAGAAAGACTATAATACCGTATTTTTTACTGTACCTTTTCTATGTTTTGATATGCTTAGATACGCAAATACTTAGCATTGTATTAAAATTGCCTACAGTACTCAGTAGTGTAACAGGCTGTACAGGTTTGTAGCCTAGGAGCAACAGGCTATACCATACAGGCTGGGTGTGTAGTAGGCTGTACCATCTAGGTTTGTGTAAGTGTGCTCTGATGTTGACACAATGATGAGATAATCTAACAACATCTTTCTCCAAACTTACCCTTATCATTAATAGATGCATGATTGTATATATGTATATGTGTACATGCACATATATACATATACATTCATACATTTAATATAAATGGGATCATACTAGATATATATATTATCTATTTAAATTTTTTTACTTTATTAAGTAATATTCTACACACATTTCATATGGTAATATATATTCATTTACAGGATTATTTAAACTTCTAAATAATATTCTATATTAGGGATTTATATTTATTAATATCATTCTATTGTTTGGTATGTAATTTTAACATTCTCACCATCATAAACAACACCCTAACAAACAATCCATTATGTAATCTATTTTGTGCTCATCAATAATTATTTCCTGAGAATCAGTGTTTATCATCCTCACATAATTTTGTCAGTGTGAGTAGAAAATGGCATTTCAATATTGATTTTTATTTCTTTTTTTAAAAAAAATTACTAGTGAAGTTGAAGTTTTGCGTATGTGCATGGTGATACTATTTTTTTTTTTTTTTTTTTTGAGACAGCATCTTGCTCTGTCACCCAGGCTAGTCCTGAACTCCTGGGCTCAAGTGATCTGCCACCTTGGCCTCTCAAAAGTACTGAGATGATAGGTGTGAGCCACCACCTCTGGTTGGTTTTTTGTTTTGTTTAGATGAATTTTTTAATTTTTAGCAATTTGTAGTTTATTCTCTGAAGTGCCTCTTTGTGTCCTTTGTCCTCTGTATCCAGAGAGATAGTATAGAGGAAGGCAGCTTTCTGGACATGCCTTACTCCTTATGATAACATTTGGCCACGTGGTGCCCTGATCTTCTTTCAGAACCCGATGAATACATTTTGGATGCCATTCTAGACCTTCTTAGACAGTATCTTGATATCCTTTTCAGACCTGGCATTCAGCAGGCAAGGCTGGTTCTGGGAGTGCCAAGAGAAGCTGGAAGCTGAAGCCAACTGCTCCTGCTGAAGCGATACAAGCAGGAACAGGAAAAACGGGAGGGGCGTCCCTCCTCCCTCCACTCTCCTTTCAGTTTCTCTCTAACGCCTCCTTTTGGCAAACCTAAAAGAGGCCATTGTCTAGGGATCTAAGAAATGTAGTTTGCAGGTTCCTAGCCCTGGCTCCACTAAGCAGCACGTAAAGAAAGGTGAGATCCTTGGGGCATGATACTTTCGGGAATCGGTCTCACCTAGATTTGATCTCCCATCCATCTCATCTATCTCACTGTGCTCAGGACCCTCTGGTAGTTCCTCTCACCAGAATGGTTAGTTCCTGGTGCTGATTAGCTCCTCCATCTATGGTCTACTTCATGATCACTGAGATACTCTTCCTTCCATGAACTGACCATCCACACCTGTGCTCTCAGACAGCTTGTTGGACTCCTGGATTTGGAAGAAGACTCCACCAAGGTCTACCCAGTTGGTGGTAACTCCAGATGGCAAAATGACATCTACCAACTAGGATGTGAAATATGTTCATTGCCATATCTATGCAACACCATGAGATTATCAACTTGACCTTCAAAGAATTCTCATATACTTTATTGAACTCCTCCCACCAGAAGGATCAATAAGCCATCACTCAATTATGGCCTCCCCTCCATCCTGCTGAGTGTGCATCATGATCACTCTGGCCACAGAGCACAGGCCACTCTGCAACCAAGAGCAGCAGCAGTGTGCTGCCCAGCCTTGGCTCATTTAAGTGGGAGAGATGTATGCTGTACTTGCTCATGCAGAAATGAGCCAGCTGTCGTAAGTCATGTGTGCACGAATCCCATCTCTCCCTGCTTCTTGTTTTGTCCCACTACTGTGTGCCAGCAGCTTGCACTGGAGATGCAGAAACGGGAGATGCAAGTCAGGCACTCCTCAGAGTACCATGGCTGGCTCAGCACCTAGCCTGCTGAGAGAGTCCACCTGCCCTGCTGAGTGCTGGTGGGAACCTGCCTCTGGGATATGAAGCACCTCCACAGGGTGTTTCCACCACTGCCACACCATATCCACGGGGACACCAGGAAAAAAAAGGGTAGTGTAGAGTAGTGTAGAAATGAACTCCATGATCTCATATCTCCTTCTCTGCACTTGTACATCCTCTTTCCCCATTTGACTCTGGGATCTTTTCACGGCCTGCCTTCTGAACCCTCTTCATCTGTATTAACTACTCACCATTTTTGACCCTTCTGTTCAGATTCCACTTCTGTCTTTTGCTTTCTCCTTGAGACCCAACCTTGGATATTTCCTTGCTTCCACACCTACCCAACCTGGGTCTAGCTCATCAGGACATGTTTGGCTACATCAGAACCTTTTCTCTGGAACTCCCTCCTCCAAGGCCTGCAGTGCCTCATTCACTGGGGTCACTCGGACCTGCAGAACAACTTCTTCTTCAAGGGCCTTCACTCTCTTCTTTCACATTTTCTCTACCCACAGAGGTTTTCTCTGACTCTGTTTAAGGCCCTTGCCAGAAGAGCTAAAAAGGTGATTTTGGAGGAGGATCATTTGCTTAGGCAAGGAAAAGGGCCTTTTTCTTATGATCATCAGTCTTTCCTTCCCCCAGCAGGAGCAATGCAATCTCAGGAAGCAACTGAGTAGAGCCACAACTCTCCCTGGTCCACCCATCCACCACCCATCTCAACAGCTAGCCCAAGGCTCTTCAAAGTGGCAAGGGCTGAGGTCTGAGGACACTGAGACTTGTTCCTCCAGGACACGCGTGCTTCCTCCAAACTCCCAAGTACTTGCAGGGGCATTGCAGCCAGCAGGCATGACTCTGGCTAGCTCCTTGGCTTTTCTCTGTTGGCTCCACTAGAAGCAGTCATGTAGATTCTGCTCTGGGCTCGCTGGGAAAATGTGAGCAAGGACGCTGTGAGCAAGGACACTGTGCAGTGTCTCATAATATCATAGCATATCATAGAAAGCTCCATGTGACAAAATCCCTTTAGAATTCACTGGGGGTCTACTTGAGGGAGTAGGGTGGGAGGAGGGAGAGGATCAGAAAAAAATGCCTATCAGGTACTATGCTTAGTACCCGGGTGATGAAATAATCTGTACACCAAACCCCCATGACACAAGTTTACCTATATAACACACCTGCACATGTACCCCTGAACCTAAAATAAAACTTAAAATAAAAAAGAATTATGTTCCAGAGAAAGTCCTGTCCTCTCAAGGAAAAGGTGCACTTTTTAATAAAAATAAGGATGTGAACCCCAGGCATGCCGAGCAAGGAGTAATGACAAAACTGGAGGGATTCCAGCGCCAGCCTCCTGCTGCCTTCACAGAGTCTCCAGGGAGTATCTTTTTGTATGCTTGGACCAGAACCTCCTCATTCCCATTGTACCTTTTTTGCTGATGTTGGCTCTAATCTCTGAGAAGGAAAAATTACTGTAGGGAATTCTAGAAGCCCACAAAGACCTTCGAGATCTGTAGGGTGTGAAAAAGGGAAGGAGAGCAGATACTATTATTGGCACTCACTATTTGCTGCATTCGTGTTTAACCCAATGAACTCATGTGTGAATGCATGAGTGAATAAAATAATAGACCAATAAATCTGTCTGTATTTGGTAAGGCCAATTTTCTCCAAGCTGAAGCTCTGCCTGGGGTGGAAATTAGGTACTTTCTGCCCCTGTTTAGCTATCTCAGGCTGTGAAAGGCACTCCCACTCTTTTTATGCTGGCCATTTTGCCCCTCAGCTCCATTCCCACTCCTGTGTGCTCTGCTCTGTGTGGTAGGGGGCTGGGACCATGCGCACTGCATCTAGATTCTGCATACTGGTTAGATTAGATTCTGTTCATGGCAGAGCAGTGGCAGGAGACTAGAAGATGGGGAGAAAGAGTGAAGCCCTTCCTAGCCTTTCTGTCTGCCGCAGCATTGCAGAGTGTGGACTCCTAGGCTCCTGCTCAGGTGCAGTGACAATGGCAGTGGGTACATCAACAACCTCAACAGCATGGTGGTTGGTGGGCCAAGACTCAGGTGAGATCAGGCTGGCAGGTGTGATCTGGCTACGTGGCTCCAACAGCAGCAGCAGGAGTGTAGGCTCTGACTTCCTGGAGCATCAAGATGTCAGCTGCAAGAGTCCACAGCCACAACCTCCCAATATCTAGGTTCTCAACTCTAGGCAACACTGTATCCCTGTTAGCTCTCTTGCCTAAGGGTGATCCAGTTTCCTGTAGCTCTAGTTTATAGCTAACCTGATCTCTCTCCTTGTGCTCCTCTGGCCTTCCCAGTGTGTTTGTAACCAACTCTCTGTCTTCAATTCTCTGTATTTGGAACGCATGATGTGACTTTTGTTTCCCTGACTGGACATTGATCAACATGCCATCCTTCTGTAGATCCATAACAGCCCTGAGTCCTTACCTAGACATTGTTCCCACATATGTTTTCATATGAAAATAATTCTGTGACTGAAGAAGATTCCTCTTGGTGGGGGATGTGTCCTTTCATATCCCTCCCTTTCTTGTGAGAATTATGGACCGGTTGACTGTGGCTGGGCTTAACCCTGTTGGGCTTTCATAGCACAATCAACTGCCCCTCTGCAGGGTCATCCCCATAAACTAAGAATAAATGAATCCCTTCATGGTTTGCAAACATTAATCTTGTGAATTTCAAGTCATGTCACGACAGCCTCAATTAGAACTTAGCTGCATGAGATTAATGATTGTCATACAGCAAAGCAGGCAGAGTCCCTGAAGAGGGCCTCTGGGCAGCTGAGTTTCCCACCTTGGAGCATGGCTGGGCAGGATTCTAAACATGAGGGGCCTGTTCTGTGGGCTTTTCCTCAGCATTTTCACATTCTGCACTCGCAATGTGTTAGAATTACAAAGAAGGTGTCTTCAGGTCCATCTCCTCCTTGGCCATGGGGGGATAAATGTTGGTTACAGTCTGTGTTGTGGCCTCTGTAATATCAGTTGTTATCAGAGAGACTGTCACTGTGTTTCTCCCCGTCCTGATTCACTCCACAATGAGATGGATGGGATGTTTACATATTTTTTGCCAAAGTACAAGCTGTCTGCTTAGATATGTAGCCACAATTTTTAAAATTGCACACTTTGAAGTATACAATTCAGTCATTTTTAGTATATTCACAAGGTTATACAACTATAACTATTATCCAATGCCGATTATTTTCATCACCCCAAAAAGAAACCCAGCCCCATTTGCAGCCACTCCTTATTTCTCCTGCTCTCAGCCCCTGGCAACCATTAAATTTACTTTCTGTTTTTATCTATTTGCCTATCTTGGATGGACATTTCTTAGAAATCATACAATATGTGGCCTTTTGTGACTGACTTCTTTCACTCAGCATAATGGTTTCTTGGCTTTTTTTTTTTTTTTTAGATGGAGTCTCATTCTGTTGCCCAGGCTGAAGCGCTGTGGCGCAAACTTGGCTCACTGCAACCTCCGCTTCCCAGGTTCAAGCGATTCTCCTGCCTCAGCCTCCTGAGTAGCTGGGATTATAGGCATGCACCACCATGCCCGCCTAATTATTGTAGTTTTAGTAGAAACAGGGTTTTGCCATGTTGGCCAGGCTGCTCTTGAACTCCACAGGTGATCTGCCTGCCTCAGCCTCCCAAAGTGCTGGGATTACAGGTGTGAGCCACCATGCCCTGCTCAACTTAGCATAATGTTTTGAACTTACATCCATGTTGTGGCATGTATCTGTACTTCATTCCTTCTAATGGCTGAATAATATGTCATTATATGGCAAGACCACATTTTGTTTGTCCATTCATTAGTTAATAGATATTTGGGTTCTTTTCACTTTTTGACTAGTGTGCATAATGCTGCTATAAGCATTCACGAGCAAGTTTTTGTGTGAATATGCTTTCAATTCTTTTGAATATATATCTAGGATTAGAATTGCTGGGTCACACAGTAACTCTATCTTAAGCTTTTGAGGAATTGCCAGGCTGCTTTCCAAAGTTGTCATGCCATTTTATATTTCCACCAGCACTGTAGAAAGGTTCTAATTTCTCCATGGCCACAATCTGACTGTGATTAGACTTACCAATACCTAAAGTGTCCAGGATCTGAGAAATTTTCATCCAAAACTTGAGACAGGGATTGGCAGTGAGGTGTCCAGGGTCTCACCTGAAGGCGATGTGCCTAGAGGTCTGTTTTGCTGACCTCCAGAAATAATTGTGGGAATGTGGATGGCCATACTCATTTCCCCACATCATTTTCAATGATTAAATGTCAGGGGTAGGGGGTTTGTGATCCATATTTGCTATTCTTTTTACCCTCTTCCTATATTTGAGACTACTATACTCTATATGAGGTGAAATCTGAAATGCTACCCCCCTGCTTTTCCAGGACCCGTGGAACCAACTTACCACCTGGGCTTTGAGGAGGAATCCCGTGGCCATGTGGGGTCCACCCTTCTGATGAGGGGCCCTAGCAGGGCTATCAAGAGTCACTTTCACTTGCTTGCAATGTGGCCATACTCTCATGTATCCCGTGTGAAGTTCACACTTGCTAGATAGGGGTTTCAAATCAGTAGCTTGCTAGCTGAAGCTGGTTAGTGGGTGTGTTTTGTGTGGCCTGTGTGATTTCCTAAAGATGGGAAGATTTCACTGAAATATCCAGAATTGTAGTTTATCTGAAAACAATCAGAAGCTCTGGTAGCCCGGAGCCAGCATTCCAAATGTGGCAACTCCTGGCTGGGGCTGAGAGCTCATCGATGAGGTGCAAATGGGGTATGAACCCTCAGATTGGCCACTGTGTCACCTCCTTCACTCTCTTCACTTATCTACTTTACCTACCTGCTCCCTCAAACTGAGTTTGTGAGAAGTGAGAGGACTCCTTCCCATGTCTTCACACAACACAGCCCTGTCTGTTGAGCACACAGACCTGTGGGTGAACTACCCCACTAAGCATTCCCATGGGGATCTGCAGTGAGCTGACTTTCTTTAGAATGGTGGTTCCCAGAGTTGATGCACATTAGAATTACCTGGGGCTTTTTTTTCTTTTAATTCCAAAGCCCAGCCACATCCCAAATCCATTAAATCACAATTTCTGGGGTGGAACATGAGTAGCAGTATGTGGCAAATGCTTAACAACAGGCTCTTTTGGTGGAAAAGCCCTGACCTGTAACATTTGCTGATTACTGAGGTGTAAATATTCCCACCATGGTTGATTTCCAGCTACAAATGTGCCTTCACTGAATGCAGAGCTGAAAAGAGATGCTCAGCAGCAAACCATGACATAGTGTTTTCATCATGCAGAGAGAATACATACATAAGGTTGGGTACAGTGGCTCATGCTTGTAATCCCATTTCTTTGGCAGGCCAAGGTGGGAGGATTGCTTGAGGCCAGGAGTTCGAGACCAGCTTGGCAACATAGTGAGGCCTTGTCTCTATAAAAAGAAAAATTAGCTGGGTGTGGTGGTGTACGTCTGGGGTCCTAGTTACTGGGGAGACTGAGGTGGGAGGATCGCTTCAGCCCAGGAGGTCAAAGCTACAGTGAGTCATGCTCACTGCACTTCAGACCTTGTCTCAAACAAAAACAAACAAACAAAATATAAATAATGTCAAGAGCATAGATAATAGTTAAATGTATTAAAACAATTTAGAGGTGATGGGTTTTGAATATTTATTACTTTTATTTTTAATATAATTTATTTCATTGTAAGTTTATATGTATATAATTTAATTTAATTTAATTTTATTTTATTTTATTTATTTATTTTTTTTGAGACGGAGTCTCGCTCTGTCGCCCAGACTGGAGTACAGTGGCCGTATCTCAGCTCACTGCAAGCTCCGCCTCCCGGGTTCACGCCATTCTCCTGCCTCAGCCTCCCGAGTAGCTGGGACTACAGGCGCCCACCACCTCGCCCGGCTAGTTTTTTTGTATTTTTTTAGTAGAGACGGGGTTTCACCGTGTTAGCCAGGATGGTCTCGATCTCCCGACCTCGTGATCCGCCCGTCTCGGCCTCCCAAAGTGTTGGGATTACAGGCTTGAGCCACCGCGCCCGGCCATATAATTTAATTTTAAATAGTGACTGTGTTAAATACCTGACTCACAAAATTTCTGAAATTTAAAACATCAGCTCTGGTGAGCTGGTACAAACCAACTCCAGTTCACTACTGGGACAGGCATCAGTACTTTTGTGAAGCTCGCTGGTAATTCCAAAGTGCAGACAAATTTGGGATCCACTGCTGGAGAACAATGGTTTTTGGATTTAAACTTGCATCAGGATAGCCTGGAAGGCTTGGTAAAATACAGATCGCTGTCCCCAACCCACCCCCAATTCCTGATTTGGTAGATCTTAGGGTGGGGCCCAACAACTTGCCCTTCTAACAAGTTCCCAGGTGATGCTAAGGCTGCCAGTCCAGGGACTCTAACTTTGAGATGAAAAATATGCCAGCCTCACGTCCTTGTTAGCTTCCTTTTGCAGGCTGGGCCAGGCATGGTTGAAGTCAGTCTGCCCTCACCCTTGTCACTGGTAGTAATACCTTTCCAGAGGGTGGCAGGCATGATGAATGGCAGGTGCCTAGGGGCAGTGCTCTCATCTTGAGGATGCTGTGGGAGGCTCTGCACCCGCTCCAGCAGTCGGTGATTCCTCAGCCCCCCACCTGCACTTCCAGGGCTAAAGGTGAGGGGAGTGGGCAAGGGAGAAGGCAGCAAAGCTATCACTCTGAAAGTCATTACCAGTTCGCTCAAGGCAGTCACAACTTCCTGACCTCAGTCACCATGGAGACTGGCCAGTTTTTGGTAAGCTGGGATCTGGAGAAATGAAGACTGAGGCTAGACAAAGGGAGACAGCTTCGTTAGCCCTCATATCCAAAAAGGCTAAGGAGTCAGAGGCTATGTTAGAGTTTTCCAGAGAAACAGAACCAAGAAGATATATACATATAAAGATAGATAGATAGATCGATCTTTTACATACACACACATACACACATTTACTTTTTTTTGAAACAGGGTCTCACTCTATTGCTCAGGAGTGCAGTGGTGTGATCCTAGCTGATATGGTTTGGCTCTGTGTCCCTGCCCAAATCTCATGTCGAATTGTAATTCCCAGTGTTGGAGGAGGGGCCTGGTGGGAGGTGATTGGATCATGGGGGTAGATTTTACCCTTGCTGTTCTCATGATAGTGAGTGAGTTCTCATGCAATCTGGTTGTTTAAAAGCATATGGCACCTCCGCCTTCATTCTCCTCCTCCTGCTCCAGCCATGTAGGACATGCCTGATTCCCCTTTGCCTTCCGCCATGGTTGTACATTTCCTGAGGCCTCTCCAGCCTTGCTTCCTGCACAGCCTGCAGAATAGTGAACCAATTAAACCTCTCTTCTTTACAAATTAAGCAGTCTCAGATAGTTCTTAACAGCAATAAGAGAATGGACTAATACACTATCTCACCGAAGCCTCAACCTCCTGGGCTCAAGCAATCCTCCCACTTCAACCTCCCAAGTAGCTAGGACTACAGGCATGCACCACCACACCCAGCTAATTTTTTCTTTTTTCTTTTTTCTTTTTTTTTACGATAGAGTCTCACTCTGTTGCCCACCCTGGAGTGCAGTGGCATGATCTCGGCTCACTGCAAGCTCCGCCTTCCGGGTTCACGCCATTCTCCTGCCTCAGCCTCCCGAGTAGCTGGGACTACAGGCACCTGCCACCACGCCTGGCTAATTTTTTGTGTTTTTAGTAGAGACAGGGTTTCACCGTGTTAGCCAGGATGGTCTCCATTGCCTGACCTTGTGATCCACCTGCCTCAGGCCCCCAAAGTGCTGGGATCACAGGAGTGAGCCACTGTGCCTGGCCCACACCCAGCTAATTTAAACAAACAAAAAAAATCTGTAGAGATGTGGGTCCCACTATGTTGCCCTGGCTGGTCTTAAACTCCTGGGCTGGCTCAAGCAATCCTCCTGCCTCAGTCTCCCAAAGTGCTGCAATTGTAGGTGTGAGTCAGTGCCTGGCCCAATTTATTTGCTTAGGTATTTATTTTTATAAGACATTGGCTTATGTGATTATGGAGGCTGAGAAGTCCCACAATCTGCTCTCTGCAAGCTGGAGACCCAGGAGAACCAGTTGTATAGTTCAATGACCTGAGAGTCAGAGAGCTGATGGCATAGATTCCAGTCTGGATCTGAAGTCCTGAGAACAAGGAATTCTGTGGGCAGAAGGGCGATGTCCCAGCTGATGCAGTCAAGCAGAGAGCAAATCCAACTTTCCTCTACCTTTTTGTTTCATTCAGGCCCTCAACAGACTAGATGAGGCCCATCCATATTGGAAAGGGTTGTCTCCTTTACTCAGTCCATCAGTCCAAATGTTAATTTCCTCTGGAAACATCCTCACAGACACACCCAGAAATCATGCTTAACCAGGTATCTGGGCATCCTGTGATCCAATCAAGTTGACACATAAAATTAACCATAACAAAAATATTTCATCTCTGGTCTACTAAGAGATAAAAGAGAGGATTGTCATAATTTCTACCACATTGGGTAAGAAGAGGAATACGAGAGTTCATCAGGTTAGAAATAGGCAAAATCAGCTAGGCATGGTTGCTCCCACCTATAATCCACCAAAGTGCTATAATCCTAGCACTTTGGGAGGCTGAGGCGGGAGAATTACTTGAGCCCAGGAGTTCAAGAGCAGCCTGGGCAACACAGTGAGACCCCGTTTGTATTAGTCTGTTTTCACACTGCTCTGAAGATACTACCTGAGATTGGGTAATTTATACAAGAAAAGGTTTTAATTGCCTCACAGTTCCTCTTGGCTGGGGAGGCCTCAGGAAGCTTACAATCATGGTGGAAGGTGAAAGGGAAGCAAGACATGTCTTACATGGTGGCAGGAGAGAGAGAGCACATGCATGGGAAACTGCCACTTTTAAACCATCAGATCTCATGAGAACTCCCTCACTATCACAAGAACAGCATGGGGGAAACCACCCCCATGATCCAGTCACCTCCCACCAGGTCCCTCCCTCGACACATGGAGATTACAATTCAAGATGAGATTTGGGTGAGGACACAGAGCCAAAACACATTACGGTTGCTATAGAAAAAAGAAAAAATTAGCCGGGCATAGTGGTGCATACCTGTAGTCTTAGCTACTTGGGAGGCTGAGGTGGGAGGATTGCTTGAGTTCAGCAGGTCAAGGCTGCAGTGAGCAGTGATCATGCCACTTCACTCCTGCCTGGGCAATAGAGTGAGACGCTGTCTCAGAAAACAAAGGAAGAAAGGAAGGAAGGCAGGCAAGCAGTCAGGCAGGCAGGCAGAGGAAAGAGAGAAAGAGAGAGAGAGAAAGAGAAAGAAAGAAAGAAAGAAAGAAAGAAAGAAAGAAAGAAAGAAAGAAAGAAAGAAAGAAAGAAAGAAAGAAAGAAAAGAAAGAAAGAAAGAAAGAAAGAAAGAAGGAAGGAAGGAAGGAAGGAAGGAAGGAAGGAAGGAAGGAAGGAAGGAAGGAAGGAGGAGGGAGGGAGGG
Organism: Macaca thibetana thibetana; assembly: GCF_024542745.1. Classification (NCBI taxonomy): domain Eukaryota; kingdom Metazoa; phylum Chordata; class Mammalia; order Primates; family Cercopithecidae; genus Macaca; species Macaca thibetana. The sequence continues at coordinate 165,655,968 of NC_065584.1, read as the reverse complement.
AGGGAGGGAAAAAGAAAAAGGAGGAGAAGAAAAAGAAGAAATAAAGAGGAGAGAAAGAAAGAGAAAGAAAGGAAGGAAGGAAGGGAAAAAGAAAAAGAAAGAGAAGAAAAAGAAGAAATAAAGAGGAGAGAAAGAAAGAAAGAAAGAAAGAAAAGAAAAGAAAAGAAAGAAAGAAAGAAAGAAAGAAAGAAAGAAAGAAAGAAAGAAAGAAAGAAAGAAAGAAAGAAAGAAAGAAAGAAAGAAAGAAAAAGAGAGAAGAAAGCAGGCAGGCAAAATGGTGTGAGGTGTATTCTCTAGGGAGCTAACCAGATGTCACATCTCTGAAGATAGGGGTCTTGGATTATTACTCCTCTCTGCCCACAGCACCCATACCCAGGGCCTGCACAGGGCAGGATTTCAGTATGGACTTGCCCACTGAGTGGATGATACATGCCACTGCATCTCAGAGTTGGGGAGAGCCTTCTCTCTAGGTTCCTGTTCTTTCCACATTCACAGCAATATCTGGAAGGGCAGGGGCTGGAGAGAGATTTCTGTGCATTGTTGGACAACTACTTAAATCTCCTAATCCTCAGTTTCCCCATGTGTAAAATAGACATGTAGGACTGACTGAGGTTTAAGTAGACCTGGTGCATCAAAAAGAACTTAGCCCAGGGATTGACAGGTAATAAATGTTCTCTATTGTAAGACAGTGGGTTGGGAAGCAAAATGGACTGAGGCTGGCACCCCTACCCGATCTCTAGCATTTCTGAAGGCTTTTGAGAGCAGAGAAAGGACATGGAAGGAGGATGAAAAAGTATCCAAGACTGGGAATTAGCCAGGCGTAGTAGTGTCAGGAAGTCAGCAGGAATGGTGTCCCGAGCATCTAGGGATCTGGGTTGGAGGGGCAGAGACCCCAGCCTTACAGGGCCCCTTGTGATGGACGCTGCTCTTCTCACATCCTTCAGCAAAAGCATTCCATACAAATTCAGAAGCTGCATGTAAACAGGAAAACCAAAAAAATCCTAAGAGAAAATTAGGTTGAAAAAATGTACTGATGTCTTTTCTAAGTATATGAACAGGCAGAATGCAGAAAAAGGGTTGTAAGGACAACATAAATATTCTTATCAACACTAAGTTAAAAGGCTCACTTAGTGACACTTAAGTATCCATAAATACTGGTTGAAGGAATAAATGAAAAGGTAAATTAAGTGACTATATGGTAAAAGATTACAAATTAAAAACTTTAATATAAAAAGTCTTGTGAAGGCCAGGCGCGGTGGCTCAAGCCTGTAATCCCAGCACTTTGGGAGGCCGAGACGGGTGGATCATGAGGTCAGGAGATCAAGACCATCCTGGCTAACTCGGTGAAACCCCGTCTCTACTAAAAAATACAAAAAACTAGCCAGGCGACGTGGCATGCGCCTGTAGTCCCAGCTACTCGGGAGGCTGAGGCAAGAGAATGGCGTAAACCCGGGAGGCGGAGCTTGCAGTGAGCTGAGATCCGGCCACTGCACTCCAGCCTGGGCGACAGAGCCAGACTCCATCTCAAAAAAAAAAAATCTTGTGAAATAATAAAAGAAAGAATGAAAACCCCAAAACAAATGGGCAGAAGCTATGAACAAGCAATTCATGAAGATAAAATGCAAATAGCTGATAAACATAAAAAGCAGTGCAATTTCATTGATTATCAAAGAAATGCAAGTTAAAACATCTAAGAAAAGACATTTTTTTGCTTATCAAATTAGGAAAAATAAAAAATACGCCAGCTAGAAGGAACTAGTCACACTCAAACTTCACTTTTTTGGGGAGTAAATAGAGCTAAGTTTTTTTTTCTTAAGCAAAGTGTAATTTACATACCACAAATTTACCCTTTTAAAGTATACAGCTCAGTGGCTTTAGTATTCACAAAATTGTGCTCATCACCACAATTTAATTCCAGATCATTTTCATCTAATTCCAGTTACAGATCATCACTACAATCTAATTCCAGACATTTTCATTACCCCTGAAAAAACTCCGGTACTTCTTAGCAGTCACTCCCATTTCTTCCTTCCCTAGTCCCTGATGCAGCTAGTAATATACTTTTAGTTTTTTAAAAAATAGAGACACGGTCTAGCTTTGTCATGCAAGCTGGAGTACAGTGGCCTTATCATAACTCATTGCCACCTTAAATTCCTGAACTTAAGCCATCTTCCCACTTTAGCCTCCCAAGCAGCTGGGACTATAGGTGCACACCACCACCCTTGGCTAATTTTTAAATTTTTGTAGAGACAAGGTCTCTCCCTCTTGCCCAGGCTGGTCTCGAACTCCTGGGCTCAAGCGATCCTCCCGCCTTGGCCTCCCAAAGTGCTGGGATTACAGTCGTGAGCCACCGCACCCAGACTATACTTTCCATCTCTATGGATCTACATGTCCTGAACATTGTATGTAAGTGAAACCTGTAAGATGTGGCCTTTTGTGTCTGGATTCTTTCACTCAGCATAATGTTTTCAAGGTTCATTCATGCTGTAGCATGCATCAGCACTTCATTACTGCTTATGGCTGAACAATATTTCATTGTATGAATAGACCACATTTCGTTCATTAGTTGGTGGACATCTGAGTTGTTTCCACTTTTTGGCTATGATAAATAATGTTTATATGAACTTTCATCTATTAGTTTTTGTGTATATGTTTTCAATTCCCTTGGGGATATACCTAGGAATGGAATTACTGGGTCATTTTGTAACTATGTTTAAACTTTAAAGAAACTGTCAAAACATACAATAGTTCCAATTTTTCCTCATTTTTCCCAACATGTATTATTGTCTTTTTTTTTGAGATAGGGTCTCACTCTGTTACCCAGGCTGGAGTGCAGTGGTGTGATCTCAGTTCACTGCAACCTCCACCTACATATTGTCTGTCTTTCTTACTATAGCCATCTTAGTGGGTGTGAAGTGGGATCTCATTATGATTTTGATTTGCATTTTTCTAATGACTAATAATACTGAGCATCTTTTCATATGCCAGGTACGTGATTTTTGGAGAGCAGTTTGGTAATACATTTCAAAAGCCATTAAATGTGCATGTAATTTGACCATAATATCTGATTCCAGAATTTATTCCAAGGAATAATTATGGATGGCTAAGAAATTCACCTGCAAGGATGTTAATCATGATGTTATTTAAAAGTGCAAGTAGTTGAAAACAAAAGTCCCACTATAGGATATTGTTTAAATAATTGACAGTCCATCCATAAAATGAAATAAAATAAAATAAAATAATTCCGCACAATACTAATGGCATGGAACTATATAGCTAAATAAAGATATAGACTATAAAACATTACAATCTTAATTCTATTTAATAATCTATAAACATTTGAAGAAAAAAAAGGATATGAACACATATACCAAAATGCTAACAATGATACAGATAGTTCTTTTGTAATTGTCTTTTAAGATAATTCACATACCATACAATTCATCCAAAGTATGCAATTCAATGATTTTAGTATATTTACAGAGCTGTGCAACCATCGCCATAGTCAACTTTAGAGCATTTTTATCACCCCAAAAGAAACCTTGTACCCATTAGCAGTCACTCCCCATTTCTCACCCCCCATCCCCAGCCCAAGGCAAGAGCTAATCTTTCTGTCTCTATAGGTTTGTCTATACTATATATTTTATGTAAATAGAATCATATAATATGTGGCTTTTTGCGACTGGCTTCTTTCTCTTATAATGTTTTCAAGTTTTATCCATGTTGTAGCTTGCATCAGTACATCATTCCTTTTATGATTGAATATTACATTGTATAAACATTCACATTTAATTTATCAGTTCTTTGGTTGGTGGACACTTGGGTTGTTTCCAGTTTTGGCTGTTATAAGTTCTTGTACAAGTATTTGTGAAGATACATGTTTGCATTTCTCTTGGATATATTCTTAAAAGTGGAATTGCACTTAATCTGTAGATCAATTTGTGGAGTATTGGCAGCTTAACAATGTGGAGAGTATTGCCATCTTAAGTTTTCTGATCCATGAACATGGGATGTGTTTCCACTTATTTAGGTTTTATATTTCTTTTAACAACATTTTGTAGTTTTTGGATTGTAAGTTTTTGGATTATATGTTTTGTGCTGCTTTTGTTAGTGAAGAATTTTTAATTGTGGTAAAATATGGATAACATAAAATTTGCCATTTTAACCATTTTAACTGCACAGTTCAGTGGTATTAAGTGCATTCACATGGCTATGCAACTGTCACCACCATACATGTCCAGAATATCTTCATTTTTCCAAAGTGAAATGACATACCCATTAAACAATAACTCACCATTCCCTCTTTCCCCAGTCCCTGGCAACTACCAATGTACTTTCTGTCTCTGTGAGTTTGATTACTCTAGGTACCACATACATGTAAAATTGTACAATATTTGTCCTTTCGTATCTGGCTTATTCACTTAGAATAATGTCTTCAAGGTTTACCCATGTTGCAGCATATGTCAAAATTTCATTCCTTTTTAAGCCTGAATAATATTACACACAACATGTTTATCCATTCATCTGTCAACACTTGGTTTGTTTCTACTTTTTGGTTATTGTGAATAATGCTGCTATGAACATAGGTCTATAAATATCTCTTTGAGTCCCTGCTTTTAATTCTAAGGGGTATATACCCCAAAGTAGAATTTCTGGATTTTATGGTAATTCTGTGTTTAATTTTTTGAGCAATGAATAATTTTAAATTCATTATTGTCTTTTTGTGCTTCTGTATTTTAATATTTATTATATAATCATGAAAGTATTACTTTTAAAATTTAATTATTTGAATGCATTCTGCATTGTAAATGGATATATATTCTGTGAGCTTTTCAAAATTTCCCATAATCTGTGAATTAATATATGTTTATGATGGAGCTAACTTCTGGTTTATGTGGTCATTTTGCTGACAACTTGGGAGATTGTCTCATTCCTTCTGCAGACACATGGGTCAGAACGTAACTGGCATAATACCTTGGACAGTTTTTTGTTAACAGTAAGACTTGCCACTTGTATTTGCTTTATACCTCTCACCCCACCTTCATGCCACAGTGCCTCCAATACAATGGACATTGGGGAAATATATACCTATTCTTGGGCATGTAACAGTGGCAAAGAGTCTATTGACATGCTGGTTAGTGACAGCTTCTATCTTCTGACTCAGATCTCCATTATTTACACTCCAACCATGTAGTCTTCCTTTTCCCAGGCAGCCCATAAAATGGAGAAAAACAGAGTTCAACTGAGAAGATTTGGGGAGCAAGCCAACATACAAACGGGAACAAGAGCCCTGGGACTTTCCTAAGAAAAACAAAGGATTTAAAGAAAGAACAATATTTAGCAGAATGCAAAACTCCCATTTCCAGATTAAGAAAACAACTTGCTGCAAATAACTTAAAATATTTAAAAGTAGTTCTCATTTTTCCAAAAACAAACAAACAAACAAAAAACCCTCTCCCTCTCAGGTAACACCAAAATAATAATAATAATAATAATAATAATAATAGTAAGGTTCTTAGAAGCTGAGTTTAAGAAATGTTTTTATGGTTGGAAAATACTAGTTTTAGCTCATGGAAAAACTACTTTCCCCTCAACTGGTCCAACTCAATGGTTCATACTAACTCTTGGTTCATGCCGGCCTCTCCAAGTGCCTCATTTCCCGTTAAGGTGCTATTGTTCCTAAACCTTCAGGTTTCCTCTTAGTCATGTTTCTTTCCCCAGGAAATCAATTTTCAAGCATTTATCCTTCTGCAGTAGTGAGTCAAAACTCAAGGCAGTTGTCAAATATTCCTCACGTACAGGCCAAGCCTTCCAAGGAATGACACCACAAAGTGAAGACACAAATGGATGTGATGAAGTGATTGCCGCTAAGCTTGGCACAGCCATCAGTAGTGGAGTGGAGCTGCTGGGGAAGAAACTACGCAGGGCCAGGATACACATTATTTCCAGAAAAGTCATCAAAGATGTAAGTCTCATAAGGCCCAGATTTACAGTCCAGGAGTCAATGCCTTTGGGAGATCCTATAGTCCAGGGTCTGTCACTCAGATTCAGTAAACATTCTAGACCAAGGGTCTAAAAACTGTGGCTTTTTGTCTGTTATTGCATGGCTGTCAAGGTAAGCATGCTCTTAAATTTTTTACATGGTTTTAAAAAATCAAAAAGTAATCAATTTGTGACAAATTAAAATCATATAAAATTCAAACTTGTGTCCAGAAAAAAAGTTTCACTGGAACACCTCCGCATCCATTCACCTACATCTACAGCTATGGCTGCTTTCCAGTTGAGTAGTTGCATCAGAGATTGTGTGGTCCACAAAGTCTAAAATATTTACTCTCTGGTTCTTTGCATGAGGTTTGCTGTCCTCTGTCTTAAACTCTTTTCCACAAAATGCAGTAGCAAGAGAAGAGGAGAAAGGAGCAGGGGATGGAAAAGTCAAAACACAAGCATCACTTTCAATATGGGGAACCTAGCGTTGCAGGTTAGGAGCAGGGTTTGGAATCCATGGTTAGGCCTGGCCACTGTGTTTCCAGGAGGCACACTCTGGATGCAGGGAGGGGATGGACGCACCCAGTGACTGTCTCCATTGAACCTCTGTTGTAGCTTCTCACCGTGTTAGAGCCCTGCCTGATCACTCAGTGTGTCTTTGGGCCACCATGATGAGAGTAGCCACTCCTATCCTAGTCCCAAGAGGAGAAAAAAGCTCAAGTTCTGCTTCATTTAAGAAAAACTTGACTGATGGAGAATTTAGATGTTGGTTCAAGCAAGATTTTATGTGGAGAAGCAGCAATGCTGGGTACCATCAATATACTCACAATTAGTCTTTCCTCAAAATTCAGCTTCTGCACTGGCTTTTCTTCTAACTCCTAGGCTCAGTCCTGAATCCTGGTACAGCCCAAGCCTAGGGATACTTTCTTTATACACATCAAGAGCCATCTTGTGGAAGAATGATTTTGTGCAGTTCCAGGGGTCAGAACTAGTACCAGTAAGTAGGTAGAGCAATAATGGATTTAAATTTAGCCTGGGAAAGACCTGGCTCAGAATTTTTGCTGAGCAGATCTGGAACAAGCTGCTTTGGGAGGCAATGAACTCTCTGCTTTAACAGAAATGCTGTGAGCAGTTAGAAATGTGGTTATATCAAGGACCTCTGGATGCTAGAATTATATGAATCAGAGAACTAATGGATCAAGGGGCAGAGTAAGGAGATGCAGACACTGAATACAGTAGCTAAGAGCATAAATGTTGAAGTCAAAGCTGAAGTGAGTTCATATCATGGCTCTGTCACTCACTAGCCATTTGGTAAAGTTGGTTAAGATGAACTTCAGCTCCTATATCTGTAAAATGTGGACCATAGTTCTTACCTCACTGAGACACTATGAAGGCCAAATTATAGCTAGTGTCAACAAGTGATAGCTGTTGTTGTTGTACATTTATTAGAATACATTATTGGTTGCTAATTGCTATGTACATCAGTTGAGTCCAAAATTTGGTAGGAAAATTTTTCTGCTCTTTGTTTTTCTTCCTGAGTTGCAAAACTATTTCAAGGCAGGGAATAGAGGAAATGAAAAAATAAATAAAACAGCTTTCTTGGATTATGTACCAGCCTTCAGGCAGATGGTAACTGTCCTGTGTGTGTACCCTCCCAAGACGAGTGACATCAATGTGTACCTCATCAGCATGATTGCCTCAAACCGGGTTGTTGAATTTGCCCCCACAATTCAAGAGGGTTGGGGGAAGAGGAGGGACTCTCTTCAGATGCCAAGATGGCAATATGTTACAGATGATGGTTGGCAGGGATTTGGGAATCAGAGAACATCACATTAATTTGTTTTTTTTTTCCCCTTGAATATTTTACAACACCATTAATTAAGAAACGCGTTTGGCTGGACAACAAATGTCGGTGGTGAGTGACGAATACCAGCTTCCATCACATTTCCCCTTTCTGGTAGTTTCTGAAGTTCTGAGCTTGCTGGCTTAACAGTTTAGCTGCTGGCCAAGGAGATTTTTATCAACCATAGGATCTATCAGCTGCTGTCCAGACAAGCTGATGTTAACATCAGCTTAACTTTGGCAGGAATGCAAATTGCTTAATTCATTTAAATCCAGTTCTCCTACAGAGTGCTAAGCACTGAATGAGACTGTGGAGATACAGAGATGAATTGGACACCACACTGCCCTTAAAGGGATTCTCTAGTGACAAATATTCAACGGCTGTTTCAGTGCAAAGTGGCAATGACACCATGTATGGAGGAGAAATGTCTCACCCAGATTGGGTGTTGTTGAAGGCTTCCTGGAGGGGTCATGTCTCGACTGAGTTTTCTGGGCATCAGAAGCAGAGTTGCTGCATGTTCAGACGCATGAAGGCCAGAGACACTGTGGTGCCTGCAGGAATAGCTGAGTGAAGTCTAGGGAGTGAAAAAGGGAGTAACTGGCAATGAAGCTGGAGAGATGGGTAGGGCCTTAAAGGAATGTCATTCAAAAGAGCATAGACTCTTGTACAAAGGAGTCACAAAGGGTTTTATGAGATACGGGTCAATCCGACTTGCATTTTTAAGTAGATACTTTGTGTGCCACAATGTGGAGGATGAGCTAGAAGGGACAGGATTGGCGCTTAGAGGCTGCCGAGAGAATGGTGGGGTACCAGGTTGGCGAGTGCCACTTCTCTTCTCCCTCAGCAGCTTTGTGGTCTGTCTGGGATCTTGTCCTCACTGGGGGTCACTTAATGTTTGCTGATTAATAGGAAGTTCTATAGGCAGGCTTCAAATGCCCTGGAATGGAGCTAGTAGTAAAGGCGTGTGTGTGCGTGTGTGTATGTATGTGTAACAGGAGTTTCTACCAATCATGACAATGAAAGGGAAGCCAGGCATGCTTGAGTTGTGCTGCATGCAAAGTTCAAATGTGAGCCATTTGCATTTTTAATTCAAGGGGCCCTCATTTAAGTCTGCCAGGGGAGGAAAAATTGCTTCCATTAGGAAGCCTACTTAATCTCGATCGGATTCAACACTTGTAGGTGTTGTAGGTAAAAGAGAGGAGGATATGTTTTAAACACCAAGGTTGAAGGAAAGGAGAAGGTTTCCGAATGACAGGAAGCAGATTCTCAGGTATATGCAGTGTCTTCCACAAGCATTGACTCCCTACGTCTTTACAGCAGTAGTTTGTTGCCGTATTTTATACTTGGAAACACTAGAGTTCAAAAATGTAGCATAGACAACACACTGGGGGCTCAAGTTCAAGGTTCCTACCTCTGTCTGGGACTTTTATTCACTCCTACTCAGCCTATTGTATGGCAAACCTGAGGACAAACCCTACTATAATGTAACTGATTTTCTGATAATCACAGCACTTCAACTGAAAAAGGCATGGTTTCCTGTTAGGTGTAGTAAACTCAACAATGCCCCCCAAAGATGTCCACATCCTAATCCCAGGAATCTGTGGATATGTTACCTTACACAGCAAAAGAGACCTGGTAGATGTGATTTAGTTAAAGATCTTGAGATGAGACATTATCCTGGATTATCTGGGTGAACCCAGAGGAACCACAAAAATCCTTATAAGGGGAAGGCAGGAGGATTGTAGTGAGTAGAAGATGAGACAGTGGAAGTGAGAGGTTGCAATTATTCAAGGAGGGGTCACAAGTCAAGAAATGTAGCCCTGTAGAAGCTGAGAAAGGAAAGCAACAGATTCTCCCTTCAGAGTCTCCAGAAGGAAGTAGCCTTGCCGATATCTTGATGTTAGCCCAGTGAGACTGGTTTTAAACTTCTGACCTCTAGAACTGTCAGATAATAAGTATGTGCTGTTTTAAGCCATTCTGTTTGTGGCAATTTCTTACAATAGACTCAGGAAACTAAGACAGTGGGTCAGAGACATACTCCAACACAGCATCTTGGAAAGACTTATTTAAGGAATGGCTAATGGAATGGATGATATATTCATTCTTTTGAATAAATGTTCTCAGTGATAGCGTGGTTCCATATTTTTAAAATTAAAGTCAGCAACTATTTATTGAGCAACGAATGTCAGACACTGGGATGGCTAAAAATGTAGCAAAGCATGCATTTTTCCTCCAGGTAGCTCCCGGTCTCAGAAGGGAGAAAATGTAAATCCACCAGTCCCAGTACTCAAGGCAGAAAACACACATCCGTAGAGGTTCCAAGTGCGATGGAGGGTAAATAAAGGGAGACAGCCCCTCGGGCAGGAGTGTCAGGGAACTGATGCGAATCGGGTGGATTTCTGCTGCTAGAGGGTGGGGATCGGGGGAGAGGGAGTGGCCCAGATGGAGGCCTGGGGTGAGCAGAGGCAGGGAAAGAAAAATGTGTTGAAACAGTGCCATGGACTGAATTGTGAGTCTCATATTCACAGGCTGAAGCCCTAATACCCATGTGACTACACTGGAGAGAAAGCCTTTAGGGAGATAATGGAGGGAAATGAGGTGGTAAGGGCGGGGCTCTGATCTGGTAGGATAAGTGTCCTCGTAAAAAAATGAAGAGACAGCAGAGATGGATCTCTCCCTGTGCGTGCACAGAAGAAAGGCCGTGTGAGGACACAGTACAACACAGGCTGGCCCCAAGCCCGGACAAGAGGCTCCACACTAACCAGCCAGGCGGGCACCTTGATCCGGGACTTCCAGCCTCCAGAACTGTGAGGAAATAAGTGTCTGTTGTTTAAGCCACCCAGCCTGTGGCATTTTGTTGTGACAGCCTGAACAGACTAAGATAGCAATAAGCAGTCAGATTTGATTGGAAACATGACATGGAGAAGGAGTTATGAGGTTGGAAACACAGGCTGAGGCCAAACTGAACAATGAGTGAAAATATTTGAATGTTGGAACTCTGGAGACAATCCAAAGTCCCTGGAAGGCTTGGCTACTGAAGAGGAAGGGCGAGGGCTTGGGTGAGAGCACTGGGGACCCATGGCGAGGTGCTGCTGTCCCTGTGGTACATCCAGGACCCACAGGGCCGAGCTGCAAGCACAATGTGCGTGGAATACAGCAAAAGAATGCTCCTGTTCTTTCCTTCCCACCAGGCAAGCAGGCTCGGATAGATGCGGAGCCACTCATTTGCCGGGGCTGTGTTTGGAGGAGAGGGGGCCAGTGCAGAAGCCAGAGGAGAAGAACCTCTGCTTCCCAAACCCAGAGCCCGCTGCCATGCACATGCACACCCTCTCACACACTATCTCTCCCTCACACACTCACACACGCTCACACACTTATACTCACACACACACACTCCCTCACACATTCCCACATACTCACACACTGACACTCCCACACACTCTCACATACTCACACATGCTCACACACGCACTCACACACTGTTCCTCACACATTCACACACACTCCCACATACACACTCACGCACACTCTCCCTCACACATTTACACACACTCCCACACACTCCCACATACACACTCGCACTCTCCCTTCACATATTCACACACACTCACGCACACGCTCCCCCCACACACTCACACATGCTCTCACACACACGCAGACACACTGATACACATTCACACACTCATACTCTCATAACCATTCACACACTCTCTCTCCCCCCACGTACACACACAGTTCCTCGCACACACATTCACACACACACACAGATACATTCACACACTCTCTCCCCCAACGAATGCACACACACATTCTCTCACACTCTTTCTGTCTCTCAGACACACACACACTCTGTCTCTCACACACTCTCCCTCTCTGTTTCTCTCTCTCTCGTTGTCTCTCACCCCCACCCCTCACTCACCCCCCTCAGGAGGGATGCCCTTTTCTGTCAGCCTCTGGCATGAGGTGTTGTGAAGTGTGCACTTGCACCATGTTTCCTGGCAGCCCTCCACCCCCTGCCCACACTATGAATCCGAATGTGGTCCTGGCGATGCGGAGAGATAGGAGGAGAAGCAGGCATGTAAGTCCTGGCTCACCTTCCTGGCATCCTGGAAAAGGCACCTCTAACTGGGCACGGCTCCCTGGGCTCCAAGGGGCTGCATCCTTTGCTTTGGCTTGGCGGTCAAATACGTGACCACGAGATTTTCCCAAAGGCTGGACAACAGATTCTGAGGGAGTATCCAGTAGTCAGTTCACTGTGGGCAGCTTGGCAAGAATGAATGACAACAGTCGGTTTAAAACGTCCTCACCCTTTTACCTAGAGACATTCCCTGAGCCTAGGATAACTCTTCTAAGAAAATCCCAGAAACCAGGTGTCACTCCTCGGCTCACCTCGCCTATCCTCACACATTGAGGCACATTGCTCCATCTTTGTCATATTTATACCTTTTAACAGCTGCCAAACAGCTCCTGGTTTCTCATTGCAGCCCATTAAGAATTTACAGCCTCTCATGCCTGTAATTCCAGCACTTTGGGAGGCCAAGGTGGGCAGATCATGAGGTCAAGAGATCGAGACCATCCTGGCCAACATGGTGAAAACCCGGTCTCTACTAAAAATACAAAAATTAGCTGGGCTTGGTGGCGTGCACCTGTAGTCCCAGCTACTCAGGAGGCTGAGGCAAAAGAATCGCTTGAACCCAGGAGGTGGAGGTTGCTGCGAGCTGAGATTGTTCCACTGCACTCCAGCCTAGCAACGGAGCGAGACTCCGAAAAAAAAAAAAAAAAGAACAAAAACAATTTATGGCTGCACCTCTTTGGTGTGTGACTATTCTGAGACTGAACTCCACTTAGTTCCACGGAGGGTAGAAAACTCTTATTCTTTCACTCGATTCTCCTTTAAAAGTTATGATAGCATCTTTTGGGTCAAGAGCCACATGTGAGGCTCTCCTCATTGAGCTTCCACTTTCCATCTTTCCCAAGGAGCTCTAATTTCCAGGGGCCCTAGGGGTTATCTCCTCTCACTTGTACTGTCTCCTGTCCTCACCAGCACCTGTGGTGCTGAGGCTTGACACGCATGGAATTGGACACTGGGAGCTGCTCTTGGCACTGATGTCTATGGTCCCCATCTTTGGTCACAAGGGCCCATGTTCCCCGGGTCATCCTTGCTGTGACCTCACACCTCTTCCAGCCTCCAGCTGTGTCAGCATTTCTGCATCTCCTTGGGTGCTGGGGGACTCTTGCTGCTTCCTCAGCCCCAACCTGACCTGGTTGACCTTCTGCCTGGGGGCTGAATTGCTTTGCTGGGCTTGAGAAAAGGAGACACAGCCTGACTGGCCTGCAACACCCACACATATTTTGGGACTATATCTGCCACTGTACCCAGGGCTAGCATTTCGTGAGATGGCCACAGCATCTATGAGCATCCATCTTCCACCCCGGCCCATTCTGAATGTCTTCCTATCTGCAGTCAAAGTCTCGTTGCCTTTTTGGATGGAAGCTCACCACGAGGTCACGGGGAAGTCTTTTTTACTCAGTGGGGAGTAAAACCTCCACTCAGTCCTCTAAGCTTGGCTTTTTAGTTTTGAAGTTCAGATCCTAGAATGCCTACAAAATTCTTTTTTTTTTTTTTTTTTTTTTTTTTTTTTTTGAGATGGAGTCTTGCTTTGTCACACAGGCTGGAGTGCAGTGGCACAATCTCGGCTCACTGCAACCTCCGCCTCCCAGGTTCAAGTGATTCTCCTGCCACAGCTTCCCCAGTAGCTGGGGTTACAGGTAGGTACCCGCCACCATGCCCAGCTAATTTTTGTATTTCTAGTAGAGATGGGGTTTCACCATGTTGGCCAGGCTGGTCACGAACTCCTGATTTCAGGCGATCCACCCGCCTCGGCCTCCCAAAGTGCTAGGATTACAGGTGGGAGCCACCACACCTGGCTGAAAATCCTTTTTAACTTTCAATAAAGGCTGGATTTTGCAAAATAGCTTCTTGTTTCTCTACATTTTTTAAGTAATTCATGTAACATTTTATTAATAATCAACTTGTTTGTTTTAGGCCCGGGGTGTCTAATCTTTTGGTTTCCCTGGGCCACATTGGAAGAATTGTTTTGGGCCATACATAAAACACATAACACTAACGATAGCTAATGAGCTAAAAAAGAATTGAAAAAATCCCTCATAATGTTTTAAGAATGTTTGTAAATTTGTGTTGGGCCACATTTGAAGCTGTCCTGGGCCACATGCATTCAGGTTGGACAAGCTTGCTGGAGGTTCTTTCCCCTGTCCCCTAGTGGCACCGTATATGGAGGCTATTCCTGCTGCCTGAATAGAGGGTGGGCAGGGAAGGATGGAATAATGAGAATGGAATATCTATAGTTTAATTTTGAAGCATTACCATATCACATAATTAGGTGGAAATGAGGAATTTTGTGCATTTTGCTTTTCCCTCTATTGAGTAATTTTTCTATCATAAATTCTCAGGTCAGGGTGAATGGGTCAGTGGGTATACATGTAGGCCTGAGTGGCTTATAATCTACTCTAGTACTAAATGAAGGTCAGAAACTTGCAATGGCCTCATGGGACCAATGAATGCTGCATTGCTGAGATCAATAATGACCACTTAGTGGAGGAAGAACAGCACACGCAGGTCTCATTTTTTATTCTTAGGACAGTTGTACAATGCCGCAGCCTCATTCTTCAAGGCTAAGCCCAGCTTGGGTGAGCACCTAAATCAGAGGCCTTTATTTATTTATTTATTTAGGTTTTTTTTTTTTTTTTAAGATAGAGTCTTGCTCTGTTGCCCAGGCTGGGGTGCAGTGGCTCGATCTCGGCTCACTACAACCTCTGCCTGCTGAGTTCGAGCGATTTTCATGCCACAGTCTCCCAAGTAGCTGGGATAACAGGTGTGTGCCACCAAGCCTGGTTAATTTTTTTTTTTTTTTTTTTTTAGTAGAGACAGGGTTTTGTTATGTTAGCCAGGCTGGTCTCGAACTCCCGACGTCAAGTGATCTGCCCGCCTCGGCTTCCCAAAGTGCTGGGATTACAGGCATGAGCCACGGCGCCGGGTCTGGAGTCTTCAGATGTGTGCGGTAATCCTTGAACACCCTGAACAACTGCTTACACATTAAGAAGAGGAAGGCCTACCTTAGCAGCTCATGCTTGTAATCCCAGCACTTTAGGAAGATGAGGTGGAAGGACTGCTTGAAGCCAGGAGTAGGAGACCAGTCTGGGCAACAAAGTTGGGCTCCATCTTTACAAAAAGATAAAAGAATTAACCGGGCCTGGTGGTGAACACCTGTAGTCCCAGCTACCCAGGAAGCTGAGGCGGAGGATTGCTTGAGTCCAGGAGCATGCGGCTGCAGTAAGCTATGCTTGCACCACTGCAATCCAGCCTGGGTGACAGAGAGATGCTGTCTCTAAAAAAAAGTGGCCAAGTGAGCCTGCCCAGCTACCAGACTGCCAGCTGTCTGCTCACTGCTGTGACCTCTTTACCTCCACCTGCAGGCTCAGCTCGGTTTCTGCGCCATCAGGTCAACTTCTTTCTTGTTCTGCCCATGAAGCCTGTTTCTAAAACCTAGGCATCACCTTGTGATCTAGGGCAGCAATCAAGGTCATAACTGCTTCATGATGTCTGGGTCCTCATTGGAATAACCTTCAGGAGACTAGCCCTCGCATAAAGGGCCCCGGCTCCTGCCTCTGCCTTTCCACTGGACTTGTACTTGTCGGGTTCCCAGTGACACATTAGCTCCAAAGCCAAAGGACACTTTCAGACTGGAAATTACTTTTCAGCTGTGTCATCTTGTCATTTGACATTGTTGATGCTACTTCCACAATACATGTCTGTGAACAAAATTATGGTTTCCTTTTGGCTGAAAGTAAGTTCACATCACCATGGCCAGAGGATACAAAGGAAAGAAAGAGGAAATTGGAAGAGTGTTTTTTTTTTTTTTTTTTTTTTTTTTTTTAGATAGAGTGTCTCTCTGTCGCCCAGGCTAGGGTGCAATTTCTTGGCTTCTTTGATTTCTTTGACCACACCAATGTAAATTTTTTGGCTGTGTAAGGTGTTGTAAAGGAGGTGAAGGAGAGAGAAGGATGAATGGAACTTCTCTGTACATTTCCTTGCAACCTCCTATAAATCTATAATTATTTCAAAATAATTTTTTAAAAATAAGGCTTCAGTACAGTGTAAATGCAGTTTATTTATAAATTACAAAATACTCTTCCCACTGGGCGTGGTGGCTCATGCCTATAATCCCGGCACTTTGGGAGGCCAAGATGGGCGGATCACCTGAGGTCCGGAGTTCAAGACCAGCCTGCCCAACATGGTGAAACTCTACCTCTACTAAAAATACAAAATTTAGCCGGAAGTGGTGGCAGGCACCTGTAATTCCAGCTACTCAGGAGGCTGAGGCAGGAGAATCACTTGAACCCGGATGGCAGAGGCTGTAGTGAACTGAGATCGTGCTACTGCACTCCAACCTGGGTGACAGAGCAAGAGTCTATTTCAAAAAAAAAAAAAAAAATCCAACAAAATCAAAGTTACATTTGGAAATTAAGACTTACAAATTAAGTTGAATTTGGAAATTAAGGACCCGCTTGTTCCTGTGTTTTTTGTGATACATCGCCGATATGTACAGGCCAGGGAGATGCATGCAGTAGTACCTTCAATGGGCAAATCCAGCATTGCCTTTTGATTGATTTCCTCACCTTCAATCAATCTACAAACACGCATTAATCAGCTGGTTGTGATGGCTCATGCCTTTAATCCCAAAACTTTGGGAGGCCGAGATGGGCAGATCACTTGAGGCCAGGAGATCAAGACCAGCCTGGCTAACATGGTGAAACCCCATCTCTACCAAAAATATAAAAATTAGCTGAGGTGTGATGTCACATGCCTGTAATCTTAGCTGCTTGGGAGACTGAGGCACAAGAATCTCTTGAACTTGGGAGGTGGAGGTTGCAATGAGCCAAGATTGTGCCACTGTACTCCAGCCTGGGCAACAGAGTGAGACCCTGTCACAGAAAAAAAAAAAAAAACTGCATTAATCACTTTTCCACCCAGGAAGTTTGTCGATTCTAAGGCATTTCTAGACCGTAATCTTGTCCTCTTAACAAATAGATTCCAGGCAGAAGTAAGAATGCAATACATTTTAATGCAAAACCAAAGCAAAAAAAAAAAAAAAAGGAACAAACCCCCTAATCTCTGTCATCACTGAACCTATTAGCCTTAAGCTGTGTGGATTCATATTTTTGAGAACACTGGGTCTTTCCTTGTTTCTTTCACATAGGCCTTGTTCTTTTCTTGCCTGAGGATTGCTGAACAAGAAGAGTGGCGGTGTTGGTTTTAGTGATTTATGACTACTGCTTATATCCTGCCAGATTTCTTCATTGCCCCATTTCCTTAATTAAGTCATAATTCCTGCCTTTGCTTTGTCTCTTTTCCTTTTGCTTCCACAAACAACAGACCCGGGGGGCAGCCTTTCTGGAAACTGTCTTCCCTCCCACCTCCCATTTCCCAGTGAATCATATTCTAATCACAGAGATCAGTGCAACTGGCCCTCAGCATCCCGAAAGCCTCCCTCTCCACTTGAGATCCTGGCTGCTTCCCTCACCTAGGCTGAGGCATCCCCCTGAGCCTGCCATGAGGGTTGAGGACACCTGTCCTGAGCCTCCTGTGAGCCCTGTATCTTCTAGACCTGTGCAGTGGTGGGGTAGGGTGGCGGCAGATGAGAGTGCCCGAAAAGAGGTTCCTAGAGAATGGCCCTGAACCTCCCACTTCATTATTGTCCTTTGGAGGTTTAAATATCATAGGCTAAGTTTTCTTTAAGCCATTCCCTCTCTGGCACTGGGGATGACCAGCTGTTTGTTGTCTCTCCCAGGTCGGCCAATTTTGCTTCCTGTCCATGTATTGTTCCAGCTCATGCAACTGTCATCTCTGCTCATTCAAAAGCTTCATCGGGAATTGACATGTACTTTTCCTTGGCCCCCACTTCTGTATCAAGGATGCTTGTAGCTGCTCTTTGCACTCCTGGGTACTTGGTTGGGGCCTCCTTACTTCTGAGACAGAGCACCTGGATTTCTGTCCATCTCTGTGGAAGACTTCTCAGCTGGAACCCTCCCTCACTCCTTGTCTGTGAGGTGGATTGAATGATGTCTGCCCTTCACCCAAATATGTCCAAGTTCTAACCCCTGGTACCCGTGAATGTGACCTTATTTGGAAAATAACTTTTGCAAATGTAATTAACATCTCAACGTGAGATCATCCCAGATTTAGGATGGGCCCTAAGTGCAATGGCTGGTGTCCTGATAGAGACAAGAGAAGAGAGCATGAGACAGAAACACAGGGAAAGGTAGAGGCAGGGGCTGAAGACGTGCAGCTGCAGGCCAAGGGATGCTTAGGCTTGCTGGCAGCCTCCAGATTCCGGGAAGAGGCATGGAGCCTCCAGAAGGAACCAACCTTGCCAAGACCTTGATTTCAAGCTTTTGATCTCTAGAACTGTGAGATAATTTTTGTTCTGTGAAGTCACCCACTTTGTAGCAATTTGTTGTGGCAGCCTGAGGAAATGAAGATGCAGGTGTATTAGGGTTCTCTAGAGGGACAGGATTGATAGGTTAGATGTATACATAAAGGGAGTTTATTAAGGAGTACTGACTCACACAATCACAAGGTGAGGTCCCACAGTAGGCCACCTACAAGCTGAGGAGCAAGGAAGCCAGACTGAGTCCCCAAACCTCAAAAGTAGGGAAGCCGACAGTGCAGCCTTCAGTCTGCGGCTGAATGTCCAAGACCCCCTTGCAAACCACTGGTATTAGTCCAAGAGTTCAAAAGCTGAAGATGTTGGAGCCCAATGTTCAAGAGCAGGGAACATTCAGCACGGGAGTAAGATGGAGGCCAGAAGGCTAACCCAGTCTAGTCCTTCCACGTTCTTCTGCCTGCTTTTATTCTGGCCATGCTGGCATCTGATTAGATGGTGCCTACCCGAATTGAGGGCAAATTTGCCTTTCCCAGTCCACTGACTCAACTGTTAATCTCCTTTGGCAACACCTTCACTGACACACCCAGGAACAATACTTTGCCTCCTTCAATCCAATTAAGTTGACACTTGATATTAACCATCACACCAGGCATTTTCTGAAATGGTCTCCTGACTGGGGGCACCAGCAGCGGGCTAAGCATTGGAAGCTATACTCTTGGGGTGGCACTCTAGGGTCTCTGCCCAGATTTCCCCTTCTCTGCTGAAGGAGCCAGCTTTGGGTTTCAGCCACTCCCTCCTTCTCAGGGTCCTTAGAGGGTCTGATGAGGCTGCCGGGAGTCTTATGTTGGCTTTCCTCAGGGGAGAAGCAATGTTGCTGTCTTCAGAAAGTTCAGCCTCAAAGACTCAGGATTCCTTTTAATGGGTAAATCACCAGGTTGGATTCACTTTCAGTTTATGGTGTGGACTTGAGCAGAGCACATGCACTCGACCTGGCCAGGCTTTTCTGGGTCAGCGTGGAAGGGTCATTCTCCACAGGCCTGGTGAGTAGAATTTGATAGAGAGGGCTCCTCAGCTTCTCGCAGGATCTTTGTGAGTCTGATTCCTGGCTGTGCTCCTGCAGAAAGTCCAGGCTGAGAGGAGCTTTTCTCTCTTACTAAGGATTCTGGGAAACAAAATAAAATTCTTCAGAACATCTGGATCTCCTTTCCTTGTCTGAGAAGGTGGTCTCCATTACTACTGAAATCCCCTTCAGACTTCTGTGGCCTTACAAAATCCTATTAGCTTCCTCCTCTCCAGGGCTCTGCCTTCCCAGGCAACAAATATTGGCATCCTGGGTAGGGTCACCAAATGTCCTAGTTTTCCTGGGACTGAAGCATTTCCTGGAATGTGCTACATTGACTGCTAAGACTGGGAAAGTCTAAGTATTAATAAATAGGGATGGGTTGCTCTCTCTAGTCCTTGAAAAAATTCATCTTTGAGGACAAAGTCCTGTTCACATCTATAGTACGAAACATTACTAAAATATTATTTTGACTGAAAAGCAAAACTTAATTTCTTTGTATCTATAACATTGCTTTTGCTTTGTTTTGGTTTTGTTTGTTTGTTTGAGACAGAGTCTTGCTCTGTCGCCCAGGCTGGAGTGCAGTGGCGTGATCTCGGCTCACTGCAACCTCCATCTCCTGGGTTCAAGCGATTCTCCTGCCTCAGCCACCTGAGTAGCTGGGATTACAGGCACGCGCCACCACACCCCTCTAATTTTTGTATTTCTAGTAAAGGAGGGCTTTCGCTATGTTGGTCAGGCTGGTCTGGAATGCCTGACCTCAGGTGCTGCCCGCCTCGCCCTCCCACAGTGCTGGGATTACAGGCATGAGCCACCGCACTCAGCCTCTATCTATAGTTTTTAAAGGCACATATGTCTGTGTTTTTTTCTTTTTCTTTTTCTTTTTTTTTTCTGAGAGAGTAATTTACACAGCAGTAAAAAAGTTCTTACTTTTTCTGCAGCTGCAGTTTAGTGATTGTTACAATAGCCCTGCCTGAGGCTGAGTTCTTCAGAGGTGGAATCTGAGAAAAATTGGGTAAAGGTGATTTATTTAACGAATTCCCAGGAAAAACTGGGAGGGATGGGGAAATTCCATCTGCCACTACCTCCATCCCACAATTGCACAGAACATGCAATACGTAAGGAGGCTCAGCTCTCTCCAAACCCCAGGGAAGGCTCAGGGAGACATCTCACTCCAGGAAGTGAGATTGAAAAGAAAGAAGACTAAGCAAGGCAAATAAAGTTTCCACAGAGGGTAACTGTATCTCAATCCCACAGGGATACTCTGGAGAAAATATGTTACAACTTAGAGATGCCCCCATCCAGGAGCAAGGAAGCTGGGGTATTGATGCCCCTGAACCCAGCAGTCATTGGTAATAAACTATTCTTTGTGGGATGTAAAATCCTAGGCACCCCTGGCTCTGCATGCTTCGGCAAAGTAGGATCCAATAGCTTGAGGACAGTCTTTCAAAAAAGGGATATGGATCCTTGTGCCTGAGCATGAAAGCAGAGAGCAGGTGTGGATGAAAATAGGCAGAGGGTCCCATGGCCTGCTGGTAGTGCCTTATGTCTCTCCAGGAGAAGAGCAGAGTCCTGGGGACCTCTGTGGCCTGCTCAACAAGGCTATGCTCTCTCAACTTTCCCTGTGTCCTTAACCTCCTCATTAAAGTCCAAGGAGGCCCAGGTCCCTTGGATCCTGGATCTGTGGCATCTACAGAATCCTTGGGCCCGACGCAGTGAGAAACCTGTGTTTCCATGTTGGTCCCGGCCATGAAGCCCGATCCCCTACCTCTCTTCCATTTTTTCTTTATCTACAGGCCATCTGCCTGAGACATGCCATGTTACCCTCAGATCACCCCAGGTATCATGCAGCGCCCACTTGCGTGACAGGAATCAGTACTTTACTCATTGCTTTTCAATTCTTCCCATCGTCATTCATTAGGAATCCTTTTAGAATCCGAGGATTCAGGTTAGATGAGATGCCACCTCTCTCTGACTACTCCTGCCAGCCTGTCCCCTTGAGGTCAGCCAATTTTTGTCACAATGAGATGCCAACTGTGTCTCCATCCCAACTCTCTGCTTCCTTACCATAGACTTGAAACAGACCAGGAATGAAAATACAAGTTTGCATGCTCATAGCCAGCATAGAGTGGGGGTTCTGAGACCTATCTGAAAACTTTTCTGAAGCTGCAACCAGTCTTTGTGAATTCATTATAGATAAAGACAATTGAGGAATGATGGTGTGACCCAGAGTAAGACAAATTCCTTGGAATTTATTGAACATTAATAGAGTGTCATGTACTGTAAAGGGCATAAACCGATGAACAAAAAACCTGAAGTAGCCTTCACTGAACACTTCCTCAGCATCACACTCTAAATCATTTCTCTCTTCTTCTGTCCTATCTCCAGGGGAGCCAGCACATCTCTTTGTGCTAGCATCCAGGATTGGACAACCTGATGACTAGGAAGAGAGCCTGCTGTTCTTGAATTGACACTTCATTCTGCCCGTAGATAGTGAGTCTAGGATGACACCAAGCTTCCCGGCATCTTCTTAGCATCTGGGGTCCTGGTTCCTCACAGAGTTGGTAACTAGGCAGCTCTGTGTGCTCTTCCACAGGAAGCTCTCAAAACCATGCCTTTCCTAGGAGTAGGTGGGGTCTGAGGGATCACGAGGGTTTCCAGGGACCCCATGTAACATCATTCCTGACATGGCTCTATTCCATGGGCCCACATGAAACTCAACCTGGCTGCAATGGAAACATGGCTGCCAGTTAAAGGCGTGGAGATTCTGTGAGAAAAATGAGTGGGCACATCTGCACTCAACGAGCCTTGTGAATGAGAAATGCTCACACTCTGATAAATCACTGCGATGAAATGTTGTTTTCTGGCCTCATCAGCCCCAGGCCACGTTTCTTTATTCTTGGCATATATGTTTGACTCTGAGTAAAATGTGTTGAAAGAATTAGTAATTTGGAGGTTGTGGCTGTAGAACTAGAGGCAAGCTGCATTCCAGCCATTTTAATCTGGTGTCCTGCTGAGAGGCTGTACCCATTTCATGATTTATAGGGGTCTCGGGCTTGGATTTGGGGGCCTGTTAAGTGATTTCTGCAAAAGCTGAGCCAACAAGTTGTGCGCCCAGTGGGTAGACTCCATCTTCGATGGGCCTCATCTGGGACCTCTTGCTTAAGTCATGCTAATCACAAACGCATGAGATACTCAGCCCTTCCCAGACTCTCCCTTCCCTCTTTTGTGTTGGTGCAGAATAGGTGACCTCTACCGAAATCCTTAGTACATTCCAGAACATCATATTGCTTGCCTCTCCCCTCAGGATGAGGCAGTCCTCATGAGTGGGGCCTGGATCTTCCCTCTGTAGCCTCAACCCCAGCACTGTTCATGGAGCTGGTGGTGGGGGCCACACAAATGCTTACTGAGAGAACACGCTTGAGAGGATTTACAGGAGAAAGACGCTCATGATTGTCAGGCTTCAACATGGTAACAGGGGGATAAGTTTATTTTTCTCAGTGGAAAAATAAGTGCTCTCTGGGAGTGGAGGCTGAGAGGGAAGTAAAGTCTAGGTGGCATCATGAGAATGAGTACTAGTTCTTCCAGTGGCTTTGTCCCACTGCACAGGTGTGCCCAGCTAGAGTGCGTTCTACCATAGCACACGTGCATCCTTCTCTTTCCCACTCCTTGGCATCAAAATTCTGTAGTGGTTCAAGATTTCAAGCTATTGTGGGTAATCATTTATTCTTTTCTTGTTCTGGCAGGCAATTTGCTTTAGATTACTTTTAATAATTTTAGGAGTAATATATATTCTTTGTAGAACAAGTCATATTAAAAGTTACAAGGATGTAGGGGAAATTCACCTCAGATCCCATTAGGTTGAGACTATCATGAAGGGATTTTCATCCGTCTGTTACACATATAAAGGCACATGCCTTTTTTTCTTGGAGAAATACACAAAATAAATGAATAAATACATGTGTAAATAATTTCATGTAAATGCAATGTTATTATACTTAACACAATTTCTTTAAGTTTTACTTACTTTCTCTGCTTCCCCAATCCTTCCAAATGCAGCTTATTGATGTGAATACAGTATTTTATATTTTCTTTTTTCTGAGACAAGGTTTCACTCTGTCACCTAGACTGTAGAGTGCCGTGGCATGATTATGGCTTATTGCAGTCTCAAACTCCAGGGCTCAAGTGATCCTCCTACCTCAGCCTCCTGAGTAGCTAAGATTACTACGTATGTGCCACCACACCTGGCTAATTACATTTTTTTTTTTTTTCGTAGAGACAGGGTCTTGCAATGTTGCCCAGGCTGAATATTGTATACATTTTCTACATGTACATATGTATATATATACACAACCATGTACTCACACATGAACCTAACTAATGTGCTTGTGGTCATGTTTGTTTTATCAACATGGATCAATTTCATTTATAATTTTCTGATTATTTTATGTACTAATGTATTGAAATAATGCTATCTGATAGTTCATGAAATAGGTATTCTCCAATGTAGTCATCCATTCTTCTATCAGTGAGCTTTGCCTTAATTTACAGTTTTCACCCACTACAAAATATGGTGGCAATAAACATTCCTATAAGTATATCTCTCTTCAGCACTCTCATTTCGCTAAGATGGATTATTAGAAGTGGGATAGCTGAGTCAAAGATATAGTTTTGTTTAATAGCTATTGGCACATCACTCTCAAAATAAATTGCAAAAATTTCTATTTCTACCAAAAATAACTAAGACAGTCATTTCACATTCATTCCCACTTTTGCCAGTCCATTGCGGTGAAAAATGTCATGCCATTGTTACTTTAATTTGCATTTCTCTGACTACTTGTGAGATTTAAGTATCTGCTTTTTTTTTTTTTTTTTTTTTTTTTTTTTTTTTTTGATGTTTAAGGCTTATTCTCGGCTCACTGCAATATTCTTGCATTCCCGAGTATATACAGGCAATTTTTTGTATTTTTAGTAAAGATGGGGTTTCATTACACCTTGAAAAGTTTTACATGAGCTTAAGTATCTGCTTAATTATTAAATATTTTCATTATATATCAATTTGAGAAAAGTATTACAGAATTTTACATGCTCATTACCAAAATGAAACAGCTGTTTAACATTTTGCCATAATTGCCTCAGCTACTTTTCTGTTCCTTTTTAGTCAATACCTGTTTTTCTTTCTCTTTCTTAATCTGTTTTAAGGAATTCAATCATACAAGTCATTCTATGTCTTTCTTCCCTCTAAGGATAAACATTATCCAGAATTGTTTTTATCATCGATGAGGTTATTTTTCTTTTATTTCTTTGACTATTATCTACTTAGTCACAAAATACGTTAATGTGTTGAGTTATAAAAATATGCACAGCTGTTAAATTCAATGTTATATTTTTAGGATTTTTGCACATGCAACAAGATATTTAAGTGCTGCAATATATTCCTTTGTGTAACTAAATCACAGTTTATTCATTTATCTACTAAAGGATAGATTATTTTCTTCCACTTTTTCACTCTTACACACAGAGCAATAAATATCTTTTTATCTGTCTTCTTGTGTGTATGTGAGACGTTTTGTAGAATAGAAAGTTGGAATTAGAATCGCTGTCATGGGTTTGTACATTTTTACCATTCCAATGTGCTGTTGGAAAAATGGCACTGATAAACGTCATCTTTTTCAGAGCAAGTATGCTATTTTCTACTAGCTAGGAAATAGAATTCCTGTTTCCCCACATCCTCAGTAACAATCATGTCATCAGACTTAGTAAATCTGAGTGACATAAATGTGACATTTTGCTCTGCATAATGTTTTCGAGTTCTGTTCATGCTGTTGCTTGTATCTGTGCTTTGTTCTTTTATTGCTGGGTAGTATTCCATTGTGTGGTGGTACCACAATTTGTTTATCCACTCACCTGTTGATGGACATTTAGGTTGTTTTTCCCTCGTGCCTATTACACATGAAACTGCAATGAATATTCCTATTCAAGTCTTTGTTTGGAAATATGTTTTTATTTCTCTGGGGCAAATAGCTAGGTACGAAAAAGCTAGGTCATAAGGTGAGTGGATTATTGACTTCCTAAGAAACTGTTACTCAAAGTGGCTGTACCATTTTGCCTAAATGAGGGTTCTAGTTGCTCCATATCCTGGGCAACACTTGCTATCATCAGCCTTTTTACATTTTAGCCAAATATTAGAGTCATTGTGTATTTTAATTTATAGTTCCTTGATGACTAATGATGGTAATCAGTTTTTTCCACATGCTTATTTGCCATCTGTATATTTTCTGTGGTGACGTGCCTGTTCAGATTTTTCGCCTGTTTTGTACTGAGTCATTTGTCTTATTCCATTGTAAGAGTTCTCTACATATTCTAGGTACTAGTCCTTGGTCAGATACATGACTTGTGAATGTTTTCTCCCATCAGTAGCTTATCTTTTCATGCTCTTAGCAGTGTCTTTCGAAAAGCAAATGCCTTTAATATTTATGTAGTCTAATTTGTCAGTTTATTCTTTGATGGATCATGCTTTCGGTGTAGTATCTAAGAAGTCTATGTTTAACTCAGGGTCGCAGAATTTTATGTATACTTTAAATATGTGCAGTCTACTTTGTGTCAATAATAGATCAATAAAGCTGTAAAAACTAGCAATGCTAGGTGTTTGATGGAAGGGTTTTAAAATGATTTTAGTCTGCCATTTTGCTAGAATCCAGAAAGTTCTCTTTCGGCAGAGAAAAAATAGAATTTGTAAGTAAGTTGACCCTTGAACATCATAGGGATTGGGGATGCCTACTCTTTATGCAGTTGAAAGTCCATGTATAACTTTTGACTCCCCTAAAACTCAGCAACTAATAACCTACCATTGACTAGAATATGAATAACATAAACAGTTAATTAACACATATTTTACGTTATATGTGTTATATACTGTATTCTTAGAATTAAGTAAGCTAGAGAAAAGGAAATGTTAAGAAAATCATAAGGAAAAGACAATATATTTACTATTCATTAAGTGGAAGTGGCTCTTCACAAAGGTCTCCATCCTCGTCATCTTCAGGTTGAGTAGGCAGAGGAGGAGGAGGAAGAGGAGGTCTTCTTGTCTCAGGGGTGGCAGAGGTGGATGGAAGAAAATCCACATGTAAGTGGACCCGCACAGTTCAAACCCATGCTGTTCAAAAGTCAATTGTATTTACTAGAGGCATCAGCATATTAAAACACTAACTTAATTTTGTGAGGATTAAAACATAATAATAAGGGTGTTTAAAGAGGACAATATATACAGGGTTTTTGATTGAGACCTGAGTTCAATATCCTGGTTCTGCCATTTCCTTCCTGTGTTTTCTTAACTTTTCTGAGTTCCAGCTTCTCCATCTGTAAACCAGGGAGAGTAACCACATACCAGATTTGTATTAACAAAAATATCATTTGTAAAGAAGCTTCTAGAGAGCCTTGCCTAACACAGATGGTCATGAGTTTCCTTCTATTATTTGTTTATTTATTTTCTATTGGTTCTAATGCAATATGACTGATACGCTAGTTTCCTTTGTTAGTTTTGTTTTGAGACAGGGTCTTGGTTTGTTGCTCAAGCTGTTCTCAAACCCCTGGGCTCCAGTGATCTTCCCACCTCAACCTCCCAAAGTGCTGGGATTATAGGCCTGAGCCACAGCACCCAGCCCTAGTTTCCTTTTCTATCCTAAGAAGCTAAACCTCCAAAAGGGTCACTCTTTAGTATAATGTACATCACATCCCTCACAGATTATGACACAATACAGCCCATAGGAGGGAGTGTAATACAAAGGGCAAGTTCCAAGGATGGTTCAATTACAAACTTGGCCTGGGCCATTCGTTGTTCAGAGCAAAGTCATTTTTATTGTAATGAAATTTTAAAAGGCAGTTACATTAGTTACACATATACACAACCGACTTAATAACTGTTAATCATAGAGAACATTCAAGAAATACAAATGATTTATCCACAGCACAGTTCACATCCATAAGAAGAAAGAGAAATGGTTAAGTGCTTAAACTGTCCACTGACACCAGCTTATGAAATATTTTTCTGTCTTTTCTTTTCTTTTTTTTTTTTTTAAAGGAAACAGATTGTTAGATGAAGCGAGCTGTCCTGTTCCCGCACAGCCTGTGAAAACTCCATTTTGCCACTTTCAAAGTCAGTGCCCCACAGGCCCTGGCCCGTTGTTGACCATAACACCAGCTTTGGCCACAAAAGCCAGGGACACCTACGTGTGGAAATGTGCCTACACCACTGTGTGGTGCCTCCTTAAGTTGCCCCAGACTCCAGATGGTCAAGGA
Source organism: Macaca thibetana thibetana (assembly GCF_024542745.1). Lineage (NCBI taxonomy): Eukaryota > Metazoa > Chordata > Mammalia > Primates > Cercopithecidae > Macaca > Macaca thibetana. Next base: position 165,628,316 of record NC_065584.1, on the reverse strand, counting down.
AAAGGTGAATGTCCAAAAGGCTCATGGCTTCTTAGTACAGGGGGTTTGGTGGGGAATGATCCCCGGCAAGTTAGGACACAGCAACTTAGGCCAAGCCCATGTTTTCTGGTAATATAAAGAACATTTCTATTCTGACTTGTTATTGGCTAGAGCTGTTCCGGTCACTGGCTTCTTCCTGTTTATGTGGCAGGTGAGAACCGTGACGGAGCAAGGTGAGCCCAGACAGGTGAGTGTTCACGTTCTCGCATAGCTTATGGGCTGCCCAAAGTGCTGCCGGGAGTGGGGAGACCACCATTCATTCCCTGGGACTGGTTTCTCTCTTGGCTAAAGCTAGAAGGACACTGATGTTTGCACGTGTGGCTAATCTGGAGAACACGTAGTCACGTTATTGACACAGAAGAGTAAAGCTCCCCAGTGTAAGTTCCTTAACAACCAGAATCCCCCCAATCTGCAATATTCACTTCTCATGAAATAACAACAGTGTAGAATTTGGTATGTTGGAGAGTAGAGCAGAATATGGCTATTTGTGATGGCTGTCACTCCCTGAAGCCAAAGCTAAAAATAAAACTGGGGAGAGTGACGCATGGGCAGAGTGTTCTAGAGCCATCCTTGGCCATCCTGTTGCCATCACTGACCCAGTCCTGATGGAGCCTTACTGTGGCTGCATCTGTGTCTTTGCTGTGGCCCGGGTTGTCACTGTACAGACCTCTTCTGTGGGAAGCTGTCTGCTTGTCTGGCCTAAGGAAAGTCAGTTGAAAGTCTAGTAGTTCAGATGAGGTGTGAGCGAGGAAGTGAGTCACAGAGCCAAACAAAGTCACAAGTGCCTCTCCCCTTCCTAATCCAGCTTTGAGCCCATCTCCAGTCAGAGAGGTATCTGCTGGGCATGGGCGGAAGGACAAGCAGACCACAGGGGCCATGAGCATTCTGGCCTCCAAGGCTGGGCAGGACTGGCATGGGAGGTGCTTTTGCAAACCAACCACGATAATTAAACCTTCTGCGGTTTTAATTCTTACTCCAGTATGTCTCGAAAATCCTTGGTGAAAACCCCTGGGACATGTGCGATTCTCCCAGTCCTGGGCTTCTCCCCCTCCATCACCCCTATTTTCTTATTGGCCCCATGATGGCTTTTACAAATCATAAGCAAAAAGTGGGGTCAGACTCTACTCAGATTTCCCACCTGTGCTCCTAGTACAGAGCTGGAAGGGAAGGAGGCTGGGCCTATTTAGTCATAATGCCTCCCCGTCAGGTCTAGCTTTCATTCATCCATGAATCCTCACCCAAGGGCCAAGAACTGAGTTCACTGCATCCTGAACCCCTGTTGAGGTAGGAGAAGATGATGGGAGCAAGGATCCTCTCCTAATTTTGTTGCATCCCCTCAGTGCCCACCACAGCTCCGGATACAAGGCAGGTTCACAGTCAGCGTGTTCACCTGGGTCTGTGTATGCACCTAAGAAAAGCCCCCAACTCTCCTCCAAGAAACAGAAGGCAAAAACAAACATACGACCCCCCAAACTTCCAAACTCACAAGCTAAAGGCTATAAAAAGTCTGCTTTCATTTCACTGAGAAACACTTCTTTGATCCTAAACCTATTTTTGTGCCTTTTTTGGGGGAAATAATTATGCCCATGGCCTGGGGCAAGCTCAAGGCTGCTGGTGGCAGAGGTGGCCCCAAGGGCAGGGCAGGCAGAGAAAGGCCCATTCTGGGGCTGGCCCTGGGAAGATGTGCAGGGTTTCAACCACCTGCCATTTCCCAGAAGTAAGAAAGCCTGTGAGGTTGGAGTGAACACTGCATGCATCTACAATGGAGACCCAATCACCATTACAGACAAAAAGCTCTAGAAACTGCAAGGCTGGGATTAATTTAGAGTCTAGGAACTGTAGTCATGCACAGCTGACGACCAGTCAAAGGCGTTTTGCTAAGCAGTGTTTGACTTTTGTAGATTCCCCAGCAACACTGAGCACACGGATCTCCCTGGCCAGACAGGGCTGGGGTTTAATGTGGAGCTTTCTTTTTTTTTTTTTTTTTGAGACGGAGTCTCGCTCTGTCGCCCAGGCTGGAGTGCAGTGGCGCTATCTCGGCTCACTGCAAGCTCCGCCTCCCGGGTTTACGCCATTCTCCTGCCTCAGCCTCCCGAGTAGCTGGGACTACAGGCGCCCGCCACCTCGCCCGGCTAATTTTTTTGTATTTTTAGTAGAGACGGGGTTTCATTGTGTTAGCCAGGATGGTCTCGATCTCCTGACCTCGTGATCCGCCCGTCTCGGCCTCCCAAAGTGCTGGGATTACAGGCTTGAGCCACCGCGCCCGGCCTAATGTGGAGCTTTCGATGGATCACAGCAAACACTCTCTCCAAACTCCTTCCTGCAAGCTGGGCTCACTCCATTCTCAGGTTTCTAGAACCAATGCCACTCTTCCTGGTCCTGCAGAATCCATGGGTAGGGATGCACGGGTTGTTTCTGAGCATTTGCACTACCAACCAGCATCTGCGAGGAGCTACCTGAAGGACTCTGGGAGGAACATGAGGGCTTTCCCAGAGGGTGGGTCCCTTCACCTGCCCTGCAGCAGCCACAGTACATTTTCTACCATATGGGAGTCAGTGGGCTAATGGGCTGGTGATGAGAAACAGGGAGGGGGCATAGTGGTCACAAAAGGAAGAAAACACAAGAGGCTGAAGGAGTCCTTACTAGTGTAAGGGGTGTGGGAGAAGGCAGAGGTCCCTGAAAACAGGGGGATGGATTCTTATACTCTCTTCAAATCCAAGAGAAGCAAAGCAAGCCAGGGATCATGGGCTCAGAGGTCAGCCAGGCAGAAGCTTCTAGAGTCAGCTCTTGTTCCTGTCTTGAGACCACCGGAGAAATTCAAGGCCAGTGGGTGTGTGGCAGAACCAGAACTGGAACCCAAGTCTTCTGCCCCTGAGACCTGCACTCTTGTGCCTCCCAGAGCTGCTGTTCCTCTAGTCGGGCTGAAGAACAAAGGCTCAGGTGGCCTGGAGGAAAGTGTTTCACGGTGCCCATGTGAGGACACCTGGGCATCCTACCCTGCTGTCTACATCTGTAGAGAAGGGACTGGCCTCTGACCTCAAGGCATGCTGTCCTACAGGCTCTGGGCAGCCACAAGGTCTTCCTCTCACCAGTGGGGCAAGGATGAGACATGCCTATGTGGGACCAGGAACACAGCTGTTCAGATCCAATTGGGAGGAGGGTGAGTGCTCCCATGGGGCTCCTGTGAGAGGAAGGGGGTGCTTCCTCTAAGAGGAGGAGCTTGAATCTGCACCAGGGGCTTGGACCAAAGAACTGACCTACTCATGTGAGCACGCCCCTAGCTGTGCCTCCTGGTGACCCTGCTGAAGTGCCAGCCTGTTAGCCCAGCTCCCAGACCCTGGGCCGAGCATCCTGTGGTCATGGCTGGCGCTGCTGAGCTTGGGGACAGGGCCACACATTTTGGCTCTCTACATACTCTGGATTCTATACACTCACGCTGGCCACACATGACAGACACAAGGCACAACACATCCATCAGGACAGCAAGTTCATGTCACACTGCACAAATTACATACGTCCCATGGCGCGATGGATGCACAGACAGACCAGCGGAGCTGAGGGGCAGATACCTCCGTGTCTCTGTGTTTCTTGGCTCCAGCTGGTGGAACAAGGGTTGTGCGCTCTCCTTGCCTATTTTTCCAGCATTTCCCCGGAGCCCCACGCATCCATTAGAAGGGAAAAGCAAGAAGAAATCTGCTTTCAGCATCCTGGGCAGGCCTGCTGGTGCTGCTTGGTCACTCTGGGCACTGGCTGAACTTTCATGAGTATAAATTGTCTATTAAGAGATTATTCACAACCAAATTTAAGGACCCACTAGGCTCACCTCCTGAGCACACACAGATAAAGTACAATAAATACAACTGATCCCCTAATGTCTGCCAGGGCCCCTGGTCAGTGGCCGAGCAGCCACGGCTGCAGGGGAGAGTGGAGCAATGACGTGCCTGGGGACACAGAGCGGGGGAGATGGCTTCTGGTTTGGGGGGCCCACGGCAGGGCAAGCAGGGCGAGGGTGAGCCTCGTTCACACGGGCGTCGACATCACAGTATGGGTGGCACTGTACAACAGGAGACTTGCTCTGCCTGCAGCTACTCAGAAAATGGTGGAAACATGCCCAGGTCGGCAAAGTCTTCGATGTTATAGTTGCCAGTCCCCTGGGTTGGATCTCCCGGCATGGGCAGCATGTCCTGCAGAGGAGAGGAAAAGAGAGCCACAGAGGAGTCAGCTCCTCTGTCCGTGCACTGGGCATGTCCCAGAAGCCCAGCCTGCACTCACCCTCATGGCCATCCCTAAAGGGGCAGCCCAGAGGTCCTCCCCAGCCTTCTGCGGGATGCTTTGGAGGGGTCCTCAAATGTCTGAGGCGCTGAGAAACTGTTCTCCCCAGGGAGCTGTTGTGACAGCAGGTAAATGGCATTAGGACACACCCTTTGTCTATCTAAGGTTGAGTCAGGGACCCAGGGTAGACGAGAGCCCCATTGGCAGGGGACCCCAGGCTGGCCCCAAGCAAGGTGCACATAGCAGATAGCAGATGGCCAAAATGCAAGAGAAATCCAATGCAGAAATGTGAGTGGAAGCAGGATGTGCGTGGAGACCTGGGTGGCCTGTCTTCCATGTTTATCTTAGTGCAGGGATAAATCCCTGAATGGTTAGATTTCAGTTTCAACACGTCTTTCAAGTTCTCTGGGCCTCAGATGACCCATCCAGAAAACGGGAATAGCACTATTTCAATGTCTTACAGCCAATTCCCCAATATGTGTTCTGTTGAATTCTCAGCCCATGTGATGCTCTGTGAGAAAATAATTCTGTGGACAAATAAGTTTGGGAAACAAGGCACACTTTGCCTACCTCCTAGACATCCATAGTCCTCATTGGTGTAATAAAAGTTCTGATATGTCGTGCAATAAAGAAACTTAATAACTTTGTTTAGCCAGCGTTTCTTTTTTTTTTTTTTTTTTTTTTTTTTTTTTGAGACGGAGTCTCGCTCTGTCGCCCAGGCTGGAGTGCAGTGGCGCGATCTCGGCTCACTGCAAGCTCCGCCTCCCGGGTTCACGCCATTCTCCTGCCTCAGCCTCCCGAGTAGCTGGAACTACAGGCGCCCACAACCGCGCCAGGCTAATTTTTTGTATTTTTAGTAGAGACGGGGTTTCACCGTGGTCTCGATCTCCTGACCTTGTGATCCGCCCGCCTCGGCCTCCCAAAGTGCTGGGATTACAGGCGTGAGCCACCGTTCCCGGCTAACCAGCGTTTCTTAAGCTTATTTGGCCAAGAATTCTTTTTAGCATCGTGACTATGAAGATCCATGTCAGGAAATTCTGCCTTACGGGGTTGCTGTGGGGCCTCAGAATGGGCAAGGAACAATGCCTTACAGAAGGAGGAAGGAGGAGAGAAGGCTGCAGTCAGGGGAGGCAGGCGAAGGCCTGGGTGAGTTGTTCCCCTGCACATTCACAGAATGCTACCCTGAGTGACATCTGAGTCCCAGGACTTTGTCTGTGAAGACACAGCTGACCCTGGCAGGAGAGGGGCTTGGGATGAGGGTGGGGTCAATGGAGCACTGATTCTTGAGAAGGAGGCGTTGCGATCCTGGGAGTTTCAGAACCCTCCCACAACGTGGTTCCTGCCCCCATCATTGCTTTGCAGGGCAGGCCTGGTGCATGCAGGAGGTGCCTGGGTTCCTGTTACAAGGACCTGGAGGGATGAGCTGAGCTCTTGGCTAAGGGGAAGTTAATGGGCTCGTACCTCCATTTGAAGCCTTCCAGTAGGAATGTTTCTGGCTGAAAGTTGAGCCAAGGAAGCCCACAAGGGGCAGGGCACCTGCTCTGTGGGGCTGCAGCGGTGCCATCCCCAGCCACACAGTCTGCCTTAGGCACACGGGATGGCCTAGAAATGTCTCAAATAATGGAGTGTTTCTAGGTGCCCAGGTATCCTCAACCAGGGACTCTCCCTGAGCTTAACCACAGAGGACAGCAGAGCCAGGGCAAGGCTGGTACTGAGCAAGGGACTGGGTGGGGATGTTCTCCACATTCTGGGGGCTATGGTGGGGAAAAAGAGGGTCAGCCAGTGACAGACAGCCAAGCCTGGGGGCACTTGCAGCTCTTAAGGAGAGACCCCCTTCGGTCTTGGTTTTGTGCCCCTCCCCTGGATAGCTCTGGAGTCTGGGAAGCATCTCCAACTGCAGCCTGCCCTATTGTTTGGCTTAGCTCAAAGGCTACCTCGGCCCCTTCTCCTTCCCACATGCACTTGACGTTTCTGGCTGGGTAGGATGGGGCCTTCTACTCCTGGACTCCCTCTAGCCCAGGCTGGGCCAGAACTCACGATGGCTATCGGGCAGGCGGTGGTGCGGCAGAGCCCGAGGGGGAAAGGAAGCAGAGAGAAGGCGCCGGTACCTACGAGAAGGCGGTGCTCGCTCGATTTACCTGGAACACTTCAGTCTGACCGGGCTGCTGGTGGGAGTGCTGCTCACCGCTCTGCTGGCCGTGGTGCTGGCTTTGCCACTGCGACCAGACTTCTGAGGGCCGTCCTTGGAACTGCCCGCTACTTTGTCCACTTTCAGCTGAAAGATCCGACATACAGTACACTTCCTTTAAAAGCCATCCCGTGGTTCTGTGAGACCTAAGAACCACTGCGGCTGGAGGGCCTCCCACTTCTGAAAGGCATGTTCCATCCAGAGCTGGAGGAATGCATTTGCTATCCTCGTCTTTCTCACTGACTGAAAGATCATAAATTGAGGGGATAAGAGACACAGGAGCCCTTTGCCCAATGGTGCAGGTACTTGGCCAGAGAGGGTGGCTCTTCCTGAGGTCACCTGCCAGGTGACTAGGTGCTTTAAGCCTTGGAGCGCTCCTTGCACTTGGTGACTGTGCACAAAGGCCTCCTGCGGGCGTCTGGGGGCAAGGGGCATGTCTGTGGCATGCAGAGCGTGGGCTGACAGAGGGTCTGTCCTTGGCAGTACGGTGTTGGCATGAGGAGGAAGACATACTTGCCCCTACTCCTGACTCCCTCTCGGTCCACCGAATGCTCTTGAAAGGCATCTGGTCCCGCTAGAGGAAAAGCCTCACCTTGGCATTCCCCTGAGAACTGCCAACCTCAGCCTCTGCCTCCTGAGCAACTCCTCGGAAGCCACACACGCATTATACAAGGTCCTCCTACAGGGCCAAGCACCACAGTCTTTTCCGGCCTGGCTCTTTGGCAGAGTGGTTTTTTTTTTGCATCAGTTTGTTTGAGGGGGAAGAAATTTAGGCGCTGGTCAGATAAGATAAGGTTCCTCTGTGGGAATCAGCAAATTCATTTATAAATGAGAGCCACTTTGTTTCTGTCTATAGTTTATACAAAAAAATTGCCAATGGAAAAAACAAAAAACAGGAAACACAGGTGGAATTTTTTTTTTTTTTTTTTTTTTTTTTTTTTTTTTGCATATGAGAAAGAGTCTTACTCCACTGCCCTGGCTGGAGTGCAGTGGTGCAATCATAGCTCACTTCAGCCTTGAAATCCTGGGCTCTAGAAATCCTCCAGCCTCAGCCTTCCAAGTAGCTGGGACCACAGGCTCATGCCACAGTGCCTGGCTAATTAAAAAACTTTTTTTTTTTTTTTTTTTTTTTGTAGAGACGGGGTCTGGCTATGTTGCCCAGGCTGGTCTCAAACTCCTGGCCTCATGCAATCCCCCTGCTCTGGCCTCCCAAAGCCCTGGGATTACATGAGTGAGCCACTGTGCCTATCCAATAAGTGCAATTTTGTCTAAAAACATTTTTGAGATTCAACCAAAGAGGAGGCTTAAAAAATACCCTTCAAAGAGGATACCTTTAAGGAACATCAAAAATCTTAGAAACTTTTTTTCTTATTTCAAATCATTCAGTACCATTTTGGAAACAATGGACTCTCTACCAAGCTCTGGCTGGCAAGACAAGCTTCATCTTGTCCCATACTACTCTTTCCAACAGTCATGCTGGTCACAGGCAAGTCTCAGGCCCTATCCAACCCCCAACCTGGGCGCTGCGTTAATGAGAGGCCAGGTTAGAAAGTGTTCAGGGAGAAGAATCTCTCTCTCTCCTTCTCTCTCTCTCTCACCCATCCACCCATATATAATGCCGGAGACGTAAAGGGCTTTAATAAAACACATAAGGTCCCTTTAATGTCTTACCATTGGTGATTTTCAAACTCTATATGATGACAATAGTTGGTAAAGAATTCTATAAAATTGAGGCAGGGTACAACTCACTTGCTTAGCATAAGAGAGATTTAAATCTACTTTTTTAATGGGATTCTGTTACAGAAAATTCATCTGCCAATGTGAAATGTCTCTCCTAATAATCCCACACAAGACCCCGAGGGCCAGAAGGAACTCTTTCATAGAAGCGTGTCCACTGGCCTCATTAACTGGCTCAGCAGAGGGAAGGCTAGGTCCACAACTGTGGCAAAGTTAAAACAGCAGCATCGCCAGCTGGATCCACGAGGAAATTCCCACCTGACAGGCACCTGTCCCATTCTGGAAGCCTGCAGAGGCTGGGCACAATATGGGGCCTTCAGTGGGTCCATGTTGCTTGGCCGGAGGGTAGAGGGACATAGCCACCGGTGCCGAAGGAAGGGCATGATAGACTGGGGGAATGTCCTAACACATTCAGGGAGCTGACTGCCATGCAGGGTCACCCAGGATGCTGCTGCAATGATGGCTTCCTTGGGGCTTGCCCATCGCAAATCAATGCCCTCAGCCCTTCCTCCTTAAGGCACATACCTACCTCTCTTTCCCTTTGCCATCAACATTTACACCCACCCACACACACAGCATCTTCTCTTTTCCCTCCCTTCTCAAGCCTGTGCAATTACTCTACTGCTAGGCCCCATCCAACAGGCATTTGAAGAGTGCCCATTCTTCTCAATCTCTCTTGAGTATCCAACACTCTTGATCATTCTGTTTGAAACTATCTTGTTGACTTCTTTGAAATTTTGGTTCTGCTACTTCTTGTTTTTTTTTTTTTTGACTTCTAGTCGATGGAGTGAACTCTGATTTTGGTTCTCCTGCCTCACTCCCGAGTAGCTGGGACTACACTCGCCTGGCTAGTTTTTTGTATTTTTTAGTAGAGACGGGGTTTCTCACCAGGATGGTCCGATCTCCTGACTCGTGGTCTCGGCCTCCCAAAGTTCTTCTTACACTACTCTTTCTCACGTAAGTGTGACCCTGTCTCTTAACGTATGTTGAAAGCAGGGGTCTGAGTCAGGCCTTCCCTCTCATCAACAAACAAGAAGGAAATACCTCTTCTAGTCTCATGAACTGACTCATTCATTTATTCACTCGGCAAATATTTCCTGAGCTCCTGCTCTGACGTGGGCTCCATGCTGGTACTGTACATACGCTGGAGAATAAGATCGTTTCTCTCTCAACAAGCATACAGCATGGTTGGGAAAGGGAGCAAACAGATGATTCTGCACAGGTGAGAGCTGCTGTAAGAGTCAGAAGAACTAGAATAAAAACCCTTACGAGGGATACCTAACTAATCATGACAAGTAGAAAAGGTTTTTCAGAGATCTCAGATGACACCAGAAGGGGAATTAGTAATTAATCAGGTATAGGGCTTGGAGGTGAGTTTGAAAATAATTCTAGAGAAAAGGGTCAGTCTGTTCAAAGGCCTGATGGTGAAAGAGGGCTTGGTTCATCCGGGCATCTACAGGTGGCTCAGGATGGAAGAGGAACAGAGTGGGATCAGGCAAGTCATAAGAGATAAGGCTGGAGGGTAAGCCAGGGGTCAGGTTCCACACTATCAGTATGACCAACTTTGGGGACAACAGAGAAACACTGAAGGTTTTTAAGCAGAAACAGAAAGCACACAGATGTGGATGGTCCATGGGTGGGTAGACAAAAAGAGAGGGAAAGAGACCAACTGAGAAAGGAATGGGGTAGACAAGAGGAGAGGGAAGGAGCCAGACAGGAGGAGGCTGCTGTAGCAATCCTTGCAAGAGATGACAGTGGCTCAAAACACGGAACAAAAGCCAGCTGCAAAGCAGTGGGTGGATTTGAGATGTGATGGAGAAGGAGGTGCCTAGGCTTGTTGATTGATTACTGGCTGTGCTGAAGGGTGTGAGTGGGAAGAGCTAAGGATGATAAACTTGTGTTTCTGGTGGTATTGACAGTCCCAGCTCCCTAAGCTTTGGCTCCATCCATCCCTGCCATGTCTAAGCAGTATGAAAGACACTTTAAGCTCTCCATGCCTAAAGCAATATCTCACCTCCTCACATAGTCTGGAGGGGAAGAACACAAGCATAGGCTCTTTCCCCTCACTCCCACATCACGTCTAATCAGTGGCTGGGATCGGCTGAGTTCCCACTCCCCTAAATACCATCTCTCAGCTCCTACCTGCTTTCATCCATTCTCACTGCCCCAACCAGTGCTGTGAGTCATGGCCACACCCACTGCCCCCATAACCACACAGCTACTGGTGTGATCTCCCTCCAACAGTAGTCCACTGCTTACAGACTGCTTAGTGGCTGACTACGGTCTATGCAAGTAACATCCATGTTCTGGATGTTGGCATGAAGATCCTTCGCGATCTGCATCTATTTCAGCCTCATCTCCCACTTCATGTCTAACTCCAGCCCCTCTTGCCCTAGTCACATGACAACACTTGCATGTCCCCCATGATGCCACACGCAGTTACATCCCTGTGCTACTGCACATGTGTTCTCTCTGTCGTGTACATCCTTCCCTTTCTCTGTGCCTAGATAATTCTAGCCAGGTTCAAAGCCCTAATCAAAGGTGACCTTGTGTGGCTGACTTCCTCAGTCACTGTCTCCTCTTAGCTTGCCTGTGGCCCATCACACTATATTGATTTACTCCAAATTGTGAGGACTTGAGGCCAAGTCCTATGTATCTATGTCTACCCCAGGCTTTACTGAAAATAGTGCTTGGAATATAGGGGAGTCTTCAACAAGAACTTGCTGAGGGAAGAAGGAAGGAAGGAAGGAAGGGAGGGAGGGAGGGAGGGAGGGAGGGAGGGAGGGAGGGAGGGAGGGAGGGAAGTGAGAAGGAAGAACATGAACATTCCATGAAGTTTTATTTCTATTTGCATTTGAGGTTTTCTGGGTATAATGAAATAAGCACACATTCTCTCACCAGTCTTACCTCAGGGATAGCCAGAGATGAGGAAGGGTGGAGGGGAATAATGATTAGAGGAAGATTAGCTCTCTATTCATATTTGGGGTACTTGATTCTATTAATTACATATGCCAGATTTCAGAATAAAAATTCTTAATGTTCTGCAAGGGGAAAAATCAGTTAACGGGATTGCTTTGGAAATAGTCAAGGAAGAATTTTGGGAGTACTGACCATGTGCACATCATATGACTATATGCTATATGAATCATGCTAGGTATTTTACATTATTTCAATTCATCTTTTCTTCACTCTGACTCTAAGAACCATGAGCCCATTATCCACATTTTTCAGATAAGGAAACGGAGACTCAAAGACATCAAGGAATTAGCCCAACTCATTTAGCCTACAAATGCCAGACCCAGGGTTCGAACCTAGATCTTTTTGACACTGAGGGCCACGTGCATTCATTTGATACAATGTTTAAATCGAAGGCCTACTTTATACCTAATACTGAGCAGCATGTTGGTAATGCAGTGATGGTCAAACCTGGCCACTGAGAACGTTACTAGGCAAGCAGAATTGCTATGAGCTCTTACAAGGGAAGTCCAGGCCGCCACAGGAGGACCTGGGACTGGGCCCTCGCTCAGATTTGAGTCTTTCTAGAGGAAGTTACATCCAAACAGATGACCTGAAGAATGAGTTCACTGGCCATGTGCCGGAAGAGATAAGCGGAAAGTCCTCTTTTCAGCCTCTGCTACTGAAAGTATATTTATTTTTTCTCCTGAATTGTATTGACCACTCTGACCAGATAGTTAGCAAGAACTTCAGTGTAATCTCTCCTAGATAACAGAGCATTGTGGGTTCTTAACCTAAATCTGACTGACCTGCTCTGCGTATAAATGGCAAGAAGGGGCTTCCCATGGCTCACCCCACAGTGTACCTACAAGCCTCTTTCTGGAAAAACAAACAAACAAACAAAAAACCCAGTGGTCACCAAAATCCTTGTATTACTTTATTGTTCCAAAGCCACCTACATAGTTACAAACTATGAGCTGAGTTTCACTCTGGTGGCTTCCTGAGCACGGGCTGGGCTGCTACAGCCCTGGCTGGTGCATGGGCCACCTCCCAGCCCAGAGAGACTGTGTTATGGGCTGGTAACAACTGGGCCAGCTGCGTGGGCTTCCAGACCACAGGTCAGAATCTTGAGGAGCTTGTGGGTTCCTAGGTCATAGAGGAAGGGATGACATTCCTCCTTTTTTAAAAATTTGAAGCTCAATGCTATCATTCTCCTCTCATTAACATTTTTCCTTGTGAGGTTCAGCTGATTTGGAAATTGCCCTAAGACTTAAGACTCACTTGAAGTCCTGCTTGGAGGTCCTATGTCATTGGGTTTAGCTCGGTGGTTCCCAATCAAGTGATTTTGCGCAACCTCACCCTGCCACCAAACCAAGGGGGACATTTGGAAATGTCTGGAGACATTTGTCATTATCATAAATAGAGAAATCCTAGTAAGTAGAGGCAGGGAAATGCTGCTGAACACCCTATAAGGAACAGACAGCCCCCCCAACAACAAAAATTATCCAGCCTAAAATGTCAATAGTGCTGACACTGAGAAACCCTGCTGGATAAAGGAACAAAGTGCACCAAAAGGGCAGCTCATTCTCTTACAAATGCCTTCTAGGCAGAAGAAAAATGCACCTCACAGCAAGGATTACAGTCTTTCTGAGCCTTCTAGCTAAGGCCTCACCTTTTCAACACTAACTAGTATTACGGATGGGGAGGTCTATAATTCCCCACAATTCACTGGTAAAAATGTCCGGGACCGAGCTTTGTGGGCAGGAGCTGAGGAGGAAGAAGATGCATGGTGTCTGCAAACATTTCAGATCAGCGAAATACTACCAGCTCCCTGCCTGTGCTTAGCCTACCCTTTCCCCTATTTCAAATTATGCCTTTCGTTTCTTACTCCAGATAGTTTTGGAATAATAAATTCTTTTTTTTTTTTTTTTAGATGGAGTCTTGTTCTGTCATCCAGGCTGGAGTGCAGTGGTGCAATCTCGGCTGACTGCAACCTCCACCTCCCAGGTTCAAGCAATTCTCCTGCCTCAGTGTGCACCACCATGCCCGGCTAAGTTTTGTATTTTTAGTGGAGACAAGGTTTCCCCATGTTGGCCAGGCTGGTCTCGAACTCCTGGCCTCAAGGGATCAACCTGCCTCGGCCTCCCAAAGTGCTGGGATTACGGGTATGAGCCACCACACCCAGCCTGGAATAACAAATTCTTTCAATTCCCCTCTCCAAAGTGAAATGGGCTGGGTGGGGCAGGCTGGGATGGACATGGCTCTTTTACGAAAGGGCAATGTGTTCTGGATGTGTTTCTCGATCTTTGTAAAAGACGTTCATCCCCAGAGTTGTTAGTTTATTTACTGTGACCTGATTTAATCTTTATCAACCTGATCTGACTTGTGTCATCCATGGATGAATTGCTTTAGAGACCTCACCCTAAACTGAGAAGCATGTGGGGAACAAGGAGCTATGGACATGCTGGTGCTTGCCAAGACATTGTATCTGGAAGCATGCTGCTAAGAAAATAATGTAACTTAGATCCTATATATGTGTATGCCACACTTGAAGCAAGTCAGGGAATTAAAACCTGATCTGCTACAGCACCTCTGAGCCATTTCTCTTTGAGCAACCTGTGCCTTGGCTCCCTGCATCTCTCCAAGAAACAAGGTAATATCAACAAGCAGATGCCCGGCAGTAGTTGAAATGAAAAGAAACTGAGCAATTTGAGGGTTCAGGTCATATACATTCTTGTCAGTTGTCAATTTATTGCCTCTTAGCTCTAAATCCATCCTTCTTTGCCCTGTTTTATGACACTGAAACTACACCCTGCAAACAGTTCTCCTTTGTCAGCGAGTGCAGCATTAGGCTTTCTCAACAGAGGACGCTGGAGAGACAAGCAAGGTGTCGCAGCGAAGTGGCTTCTCTTCCTGGATCAGGTGTTTCTTTCCTCCTGCAGTGTGTCTAGCAGCAGTGTGCAGGATGTCAGGGCGCTCCCTCTTCAGCACATTTCTCTACCACCCAGAGGCTGCTTCCTGTGAATCAGTTTTACCTGCCGGCACTCCCTGGGGAAATTCTTGGCCATCTGGTAGGTGGGTGTGTAGACCATTTCTGGTCCATCTGCACCCCCTACTGAGTGTCTCAGTCAGCTGGCAGGCTGCTTTTACAGACCCACTGCAGTCCAGAGCCTCTATAGTGTGTTACCAAGACAGACGCACATTCTCCAATAAGGGCTGAACCTCAGGATTTGTGGGGTGGGTTCTCCTCTTCTACGTTCTCAGTTCCTGTCTTGTCTACTTTCCCTTAGCCTTAGAGGTGGAAGTTGCTGCCCACGATTATTATTCCTGTATTCCTCAGGGTCCTTCTTAACCATCTTTTATTAGTCACAAAATCTTTAAATTTTTCCTGTTCAAATCACTGGCATGGTTTCTGTCTCCTGACTGGGCCCTACAGGCACAACACTTTCCCCACTTACTTTGTTAAGGGAATAAATGCTTGGATTTTTCAGGGCTTATGTAGACGGATTGTGTAGTTTCCTAGTGGATGCTACATTTCAAATGGCTACGTTTTTGCTGGGACTGGACTCAAAATGAAAATGAAACTAAGACTGGAAACACAAGTATGACAGCAGTAAAGCTCAAGATAACTCGAAAAGCCTGAAATGGAAGAAATGCTTTGACTTGACTCCTGAAGTCTCGTGGAACAAAACCAGCATGTGTTTCACAGAAAGGGCTGAGACACACGCAGGGCTGCTTTTTCTCATTCAATATATAAACAGTCTACAAAGCTATCCTGAGGAGTCTGAAACAGTTGAAGCACTGTTCAAAAGTGACATGCTCTGCTTGTCACAACTTGATGTCTGCCCCTGGTCCACCAATGGGTGATGTCCGGCAAGTCTGCTCAGCAGGCATTTCAAACCTCCTGCCTGCTCCAGCCAGCCAGAAGCGGGAAGCTGGGATTGACTGTGCTATCTCTTTGGGCTCTGGCCATGGATAATGATCTGAGGCCAGGTACTGTGGGGTGCTGCCATGCCCAGGAACCCATCAGTGCCACACCAATAGGCCCCAGGGCTGCACAGAAGGCACTGGGAAGCCACTCAGATGTGCCCATGCTGGGCTAGGGTGTGTGTCCATTGCAAATGTAAACACTGCCTGTTTTTTAAGCCTGCTTTGTGTTTAGTAATTAATGAAACTGATCATTAATGAGGCAGACTGCTCTGTTCCTTCTCCACTCACCGATTCTTACCTGCTTTGTGCCCTCTCCACTCACCCATACTTACCTGCTCTGTTCTCTGCACCCTTTCCCACTGTGCCCTCAGGAGTAACCATCCTCACTAATGAACAACCCTTGGGTCCTCTTCCTAACCACACATCCTCTTTCTTCTGTCCTTAACCAAAGGCTGACCTCTTCTCCCAGCCAGGACTCCACTTCCTTGAAGCCCTGTGGAGTAAAGGCTGACCCTGTGGTCAGAAGGGGGTCTGGTGTCCACCCATTTTCCAGGCCCCCCCTACACCTCTGATGTGAACCCCAACACCTTATCCTGGGTTCCCTCTGCCTGCACTGGGAGCTTTCCTCCAGCAGCATACTCATCACAGATGATGACAGCAACCCCTCACCTTGAGGTCTCCCTCTCCCTCCCAAGACTGAGCCTCCCTTCCTGCTCTCCTGCTCAGCTTCATCCCCACTCCATCACCTGCTCACTCCACCACAGCCTGGCTTTCAACACACTCTCCCTGCATCCTATTCCATGCAAACAGCTGTGGCCAAAGGTAACACGTGATGCACGGATGGCAAGGCCATAGGAAACTTCTCAGTCCTTCATTTCTTGATTTTATACTCTTTTTTCATGCTGTCATTGGAAGGGTTCCAGCCCCTTTCTCATGAATGTACATCAAGGGACATCTGCTGGGACATCCAATTCTTGCTTAATTCTGAGGTCCCCTGTGAATGGATTTGAAAATGATGGTAAGCACAGAGTAGTGATGGGAGCACGGTCTCAGATGTACTGCCCAGCTTTGATTCTTGGCTCCAAAGGCATGATTCTGCTATTATCAGCTACAGTAAGTTAGCCTGGGTAAGTTATCTGACCTCAGTGTGCCTTAGTTTACTTATCTGTGAGATGGGAATAATAATGGTATCTCCTTCTTAGGGCTATTGTGAGTACTGAATGAATGCTACATGCTAGCATATAATAAAATAAGCACCCAGTAAGGGCAGGCTGCTATCATTACTATTATTATCACCTGAGTGTGAGATAGCTTGAAGGCAAATGTAAAAAAATGGTCACCGAACCTGGAGCCCCATCTGTGTTGAGCCTGTTCTTGGCTATCAGTGGTGCAGTGGCCTCAGCCCAGGGCTTTGTCCTTCCTGTGTCCCATCTAAATTCATACTTCAGGGCCTGGCATTTGTTTAGTGGAGACTAGAGAGAGGCATGGAGCTAAAGGTACTGGATGGTTGGGGCAGGGAAGTGGCCTGCCCACCTGTCTTGTCACGGCCACAGTGGGATGCTCCAAGACCTTGCCAGGGTTACGTGTTAGCTCTGCTCTGAAGCCTCTCTTGACCCCATCAGACATAATGACTCTCCTGGCCTACAGCCACAGGGCCCCCGCACAGACCATGGCTGCTGCAACTGCAGACTGTCCTGCTTGCCTCCCTTTACCTGTCTGTCTCCCCTGCCCCCATCTCTGGACTGTGTCCTTCTCTGGGTGGGGACCAGGTCTCCTGTCTTCTGTTTTCCAGTGCTGATTTGGGGCCTGGCACTGAAGGATTTTTTGAGTAGATCAGTGCCAGATGGTCCCTGCGCTTCCAGGAAGAACTAGATACCCAGGGGGACTTGAGTCTACGAGGCCCACCTTCAGGAGGAGATGAAGGGGTCTCTCCGCACCCAGGTGAGGAACCAGATGTGGAGAAGGATCTCATGTGTGACTGCAGGAAGGTGGATGCTGTCCTGAGAAACAGGATTCTGGGCTCAAGGTGGTAATTGTGCTGAGTGCCTGGTTGACTCGAAAGCAACTGCCATGGGGTTTCTCCTTCCTGAAACAGGGTGCTGTGCTTCTAAACTTGGTTCCGGTGAATCGTGTGGCAAGAATGCTTAACAGGTGAACAGGAGAACACACTGCAAGTAAATGTGACTAAGGCTGGAGGGACAAGCATGGCCTCAGGAAATGCTGTGCCCCAAGACCTTGGGCTGAGTGGAGCAGACGTGCTGCTGTTAGCAGAGGAGGTGGGGAGGGTTGGGCAGCAGATGACAACTCCCCATTGTGTGCTAGGGGCTCTGCACAGCATTTTTGTTTCTTTTGTTTTTTCAGACAGGGTCTCACTGTGTTGCCCAGGCTGGAGTGCAGGGGTGTGATCATGGCTCACTGCAGCCTCAACCTCCTGGGCTCAAATGATCCTCCTACCTCAGCCTCCTGAATAGCTGGAACTACAGGCATGCACCACACCTGACTAATTTTTTTTTTTTTTTTTTTTTTTTTTTTTTGGTAGAGACAGGGTTTTGCTATGTTGCCCAGGCTAGTCTCGAACTCCTGGGCTCAGGTGATCTGCCACCTCAACCTTCCAAAGTGCTGGGGTACAGATGTGAGTCACCACGCTCTGCCTGCACAGAATTGTTCATAAGGCTGACAGGCAAGCAGTTCTAACAGAAGCTTTTAACTTGCCACGTGGAAATTCAGATGTTTGGGCTCAGCTTCATGCTCATCTGAAGAATCAGTTCTGTAGAGAAAAGCTCTATGAGCTGCACTGCTGGGTGTCACCCAGTGACCTCACTGTGAGAAAGCAGGCACCAGCTCGGACTTCTTACAAGGACCATGGGTCTCTTATGAGCCTGTCTTGACGTGGAGTGGAGCCCCAGCCCTGGGAGACATGCTGAGGAGGTTCCTTAAACACATGGAGAGTGGGCAAAGCCCAGGATCCTGAGAGATGCACAGGACACAGCGATTCCTTAACCTTCTATGGCCTGAGGTTTTGTTAACAAAGTAAGATAGGTGTTTTTAATATTTAAAAGAAAGAGAAAACTTTGCAGGATTATTTATGCAATTGATTGTCTCTATAGCTATTCTCTAGTTTCTTGAAACAAGACTATAAGGTTTTTGAGTTGGGGGGCCTGAAAATCCTTGCTAGGGCCATAATGGGTTAAAATGATATTTAGATCACATCACAGCACAGGAACATCATCCCAGTGCCTTGAAAATGATAAAGCCAAATCACAAAGCCAAGGCCTAAGCATCCAGTCTCTTAGGAACACCATAGGCCTCCTCATAGCCAGAGAGAGAGGAGGTGCTTGGAAACCTCCGGGCCTTGTTTTGGTAGCTGGGAGCCTGGAGCTCAGCCCCTTGAATTCAGGATGTTCAGAAAGCATTTTTGCTTTCTGGCTTTCCCAGAATCTCATTCCCTCATTCCCCACCTACCAAACCCTGGAGTCCTGTTGGCAAGACTGGAGTAGGCATTCCCGCTTGGTGAGGAGGTAGCTGGGCTGGAGAGGGGGCTGTAGGAAGAGGGGTCTGCCGGGTAGGTGTGGCTCGTTCCGATCCCAAAGGGAGATGACTGAGTCTTGCTGGACTGAGATGGGATTTGCTATAATCAGGACAAAGCAAAGAGATGGAAAGCATCAGCAGCAGACCCCACCCCAACCCACGCCCCAGGCTGGTCACAGAGGCAGTGTCTGCTCTGGGTTGATAGTGACTCCCCATGGCCCTCTTGTCTGGCTAGGCACAGGCCTGGATCAGCACGGCATGTGAGGGCCCAGGAGCTGCAGAATCTTTGGGGCATGTCTGGTTGAAGTTAATCCCCAGGGCTACAAGGATCTGGGCCCTCTGGCGTCCGGTTACCAAGGCCTTGGCATTATGAACACCCAGAACTCCCTGGGCAACACCCACCCTCACAGTGACTATGAGGGGTCTGGGGGTGTCCCAAGTGTGGCTGTTTTCATGTCCTCCTGGCACAGGAGCAGCCAGAGGCCCAGAGTCGTGAGGGCTCATTCTTGATGGGGTGTCTCTACCTGCCCAGCCTTTTCCTGCCAGCTGCCCCAGGGCATGGCTGTAAGGAGAAAAGGCTGCTGAAGTCGCAGGCGGGGCACCCGGCTCTCCGAGGGCCCTGAGGGTGGCCGGTGCTCCTGAGGAGCCAGCGGCTGTGAGGGTGGTTGGTTCCAGCTAGGGCCTGACCCATCCTCAGAGCCGCAGTCCGAAGAAAGCACTTCCCAGAATGCTCTGCCTCTCTGGGCACCCAGGGGAGACGCTCTCACAGACACCCATACCTGTCCCGGAAAGGGCGGACGACTCCCTGTCCACGCCACCTGACTCTGGTTTAGCTGCCGGGAGATTTGGGACATGTTCTGGCCCGTGGAAGAGGAGGACTGAATATCATTCACTCCAGGCACATGAACCACTGAAGAGCTAGAAAAGAGGAAAATGCATTTATCCCGAGGACACACCTGGTTTGCATGAGGCTACCCGCCCAGCCAACCACACAATCCACCCTGGGCCACCTTCCTGGCTCTCTCTCCATGCAGCATGTCACTCGAGAAAATGACTAACACATCATGAGCCTCAAAGCCCCTTGGCTGTCCTCCTCTCCCTTCAGGGCTTCCTCCACACTGCTGAGTAGTCCTGCCATGTCTGGTAGTCTGGTACTTCCTCTCCTCGTCCTCCCCAGGGTCTCCCACACACTCCTCAGCCCCTATCCTATGCCTGTACATCCTCTGCTCTAAACAGATGATTTGGATCCCACAAAGAGAGAAGCTTCTTAGAATAAAAATAAGTCCCAGTGTTCACTCATTCTTCCGTGCTCTGGTTAATTTGTTCCTTTGGGGCACCTATGAGGCTTAAAGATTCAGGAAATAGGTTGCAGGCTGTCAGTTTTAAATGGAAAGAAAAGCTTCTCAATGAAAACCTGCTGGATGGGCCTAGTCCTGCCACCCAGAGTTTATCCCTCCCACCTTCGGTTCACCTTCGACTTAACTCAGTTCATCTTTATTAGATCCCTGCTGTGTGCTGTGCTCTCTGCATGTCCTTTGCAGGCTAAATCTCTGACCCTGCTTAGCTCCTCGGCAGGCACTGTCTGTTTGTACCACCAGGCGCTTCTTCCGGGAGATTTTCCGGGCTATGTCAATTACATGAGAAGCTCATCAAAGACTAAAAGGCTGGGGGCAGACTTTTACTTCGTTTCAGGCCCCTCGTCCTGCCTCCCTGGGACTAGCGCAGCATGCAGGGCAGTGCACTGGGTGCCCATGAATCAGTCAAGTAGGGCAGAATGGGGCTCATCACAGAAGGCTTTTGGTAGAGGTGGATTTTCAGCTCCATGTTAAAAGAAAGGCAGGCTAGAGATCAGTAGAGACCGGGTAAAATTTTACTATTGTATTCTAATAAGTTTCCTATGCTATTTGATCCCTTTTAAAATAGGGAGAAACCAAGAATGTCAGAGACATTCTTGCAGTGATCATTGTAAAATAAGTTCAGTCGCTTATATAAAGGGGATATCATTCCCATCTTTGTACAATCAATTTCTCATTTAACATAAGGGCTCCTTTCCCATTCTCCTTCCTGATGGAAGTATTGCTTCAGAAGACATTTTCTGCTCACTATGGTCTAGTAGGGCCCTCTCCCACAGACCCTCAGCCCTTGATGTCCTCCCCAAAACACTGATTGATGAGGGCTGCTATAGCGTAGAAGCCCTAGGAAAGGCACCTTGACTGAAAGGGATGGGCTTCTTGGGGCAAAGAGCCAGCCCTTGTGCACAGTCCTCCCTGGGGGCCTCTGAGCTACAGCTGCCTGCCTTAGTATGGACAGGCAGGGACCAAAACTGGCGGGACCAGAGCGGGAGGACTGTGGGTGAGGATACACTTCGGGTGCCAGCAACACCATTCTGCAAGCGGCCCAGGGTTCCCTATGGCTGTATTGGGCCCCAGAGTCCTTCATCCCACAGCCTACCCCAACCCAAGCCAGCTCAGACCCTTCGGATATATAGGAAATTCTGCACATTCCACAGGCTTTGGCCCCAACAGGCATCCTTTAATTAACTCAGTCATTTATTCATTCATTTTCCAGACTAGTACTCAGCAAGTGCCTTTTCTATGCCAGGCTCTGCACAGGTGTTCAGACACTCCCCGGATTCCTTCCCCACACTGCCAGCTGCCCCAAGCCTGCTTTTCCTTCCCCATCACTCATCACTGCCCTGTGCACCCTACATTTTTGGTTCTATGACAATGGCCTCACCCAGGCTGTGCGCCTCATGCTGGCACTGTCTGCCCCGAGCACTGTCTGCAGCTTCACTCTTCTCCCAAAGGCCATCAGTGACAATGTCCCCCTCCTCACATGGCTCCCACGGCTGCTGCTGCAGACAGGGCTCAGGGCGGACAGTCCAGTGTGAGGTGCAGAGCCTGGGTGAGGCCATTGTCATAGAACAACGTGGTCATCCTCTGCTTCTCCCATTAGTGAGGCCTCCTCCAACAATGCCTCCCCGAGGCTTTCACTCAGCACACCCCTCAGGCCCTTGCACCTGTGCCCTGGTCAGGAGGCAGAACCTGACTTTTGCTTTCAGACCTAGCTGAAGAGTCAGCCAGACCTTCTCTGGCCATGCCACCTTGGGCTATCCTCTCGCCTTTGAACTGCCCCCTCCTTGCCTCCTGCTGCTGTACCCTCCCTGATCCCCTTTGTCCAGAGTGAAGGACAAGCAGCAAGTGTCACAAGGACCCAATGAACACGAGCACCTGGGCAGGGCTGGCACAGGGCTTGGCATAGACCAAGATCGGTCAATGTGTGCTGAGTAGCTGAGTAACTCAGCCGCCAAGAGAAGTCTGGAGGGCTTGACTATTGCTCAGCAGAGCCGCACAACCTGCAGTGATGATGGTTAGGGACTGCTCACGGAGGGCTGCCCTCTTGTCTGCTGTCCCCTGCAGACCAGAGCCCCTGCCTGCAGCCAGAGCTCCTCAGAGCCTCAGAGCAGTGTGCAATTCAGCGAGACCTAGCTGCAGGCATGGCCAGAGCCACTGCAGTACTGCTAATCTGTCTCCAGGAGGTCTGTCCACGAACCAGTGTGGAAGCAAGATCCTCATTCCCTGTGTCTAGGGCAGTCCCTTGGCAGGGCCCTCTCTCTGAGTGGCCAGCCCCACCTACCCTCCTGGTCTCTGCCTACATCTGGAAGCTCTGCTTAGGCTCTGGCTAACCTTGCTGGGGGGAGCCCTGTCCTGCTGGGCATGAGGAACTTAGGGTGTCCGGTAGGCACAGGTGAGTGCCCACACACCCTCCCCAAGAGCTGCCAGCTTCTCTGACTGTTCTTCCCAGTTTATGCTTCTGTCTCCCCAGAAGTCAGTGGAGCCAACCTTGCCTCCAGTGATGATGTCAGGGCTTCCTCAATGACCTACTAGATGCCCTTGATGCTAAGAACCAAGCCTTGGGAAGGTTGGACACCCTGCCTGAAGCCTGGAGTGCCCTTTAGGATGAGGCTCAGACATGATGGGCTGAGCTGTCCAGTCTTCCTTGGATTTGGCTGTAGCCTCTGGGTACCAGATGACAGGATACTTCCTGCTACCTTAGCTGTTCCCAGCTCCAGCTCACTTGGGTCCTGGCTAGAGGGAACTCACTCCCTTCTCGCTGGCAATCCCTGCTACAGAACACAGTGGCTGGTGCTGTTCACATCCAAGAAAGAGTAACTGACACCAGGAATCTATGGCAACTCATGGAGGGCTCACAGAGCAGAAGCAGAGCCACCAGAATCCTCAGTTTAGCCCAAGGCCAGAGCGCCAGTAACCACTAACTCATGATTACAGCCCACAGAGCTGTGCTCTGAGACTCAGGACTTTCTTGGTGAGGGAGCATCTTCCCACGCCATTGTCCCCCTCACTGGCACATACCTGAAGGCCTTCCCGGAGTGTCCGGAGGGAAATGGGCTTCCTTGGGAGTAGATCTGCTGGGTTCCTGCTGCAGAGGCTGAGCTCATCATCTTCTTCTCCGCTGGGAAAACCAGAGCAGGAGTCACACGCGAAGGTTCCCTGCTCTGCAGACCACAGAGAAGGCTGCCCCAAGAACAGATGCAGGGGTGGGCGCAGGAACGGGAGGATGCGAGTCGGGACAGCCCACCTGCATGCAATCTCCTCAGCCTTGCCTCTGCCTCCTCATCTCCCCTGGAGCCTCCCTGGCATATGAGGGCACTGGGCTGTTGTTCTTGGCCCCTAGGCTAGGCCACAGGCTGCTTGATGGCGAGGCTTTTTTGGAGAGTGGGGAAGATTAAAAGAATGAATGAGGCCAGGTGCGGTGGCTCACACCTGTAATCCCAGCACTTTGGGAGGCTGAGGCAGGCAGATCACTTGAGGTCTGGAGTGCAAAACCAGCCTGGCCAACATGGTGAAACCTTGTCTCCACTAAAAATACAAAAATTAGCCAGGCGTGGTGGCAGCCATCTGTAGTTCCAGCTACTCGGCAGGCTGAGGCAGAAGAATTGCTTGAGCCCAGGAGGCAGAGGCTGCAGTGAGCTGAGATCACGCCACTGCACTCTAGCCTGGGCGACAGAGCAAGACTCTGCCTCAAAAAAAAAAAAAAAAAAAAAAAAAAAAAAAAGAATGAGAGTTCTTTCTCAGACATTATTTTATCCAGTCTTTTCAACCCTGCGGGGTAGGGATTCCAAGTCCTCTGGTTCTGGGTGAGGAAGCCCAGGGTACCAGTGAAGAGGATGGGCTCTGATCTCAGCTCTCTGGGTCTGAATCCCAGCTCCAAGGTAAGAGGTGCAACCTTGGACTGTTACTTAATCATCCCCTGCCTCAGTTTCCCAACAGAAAAAAGGCGAGAATAAAAGTATCTTCCTCAGAGGGCTGTAGGGGGAATTCAGTGAGTTAACCTAAGTGCTTATGACAGTGCCTGATAACAGAGCAAACAGAAACTAAAGTTTGCTATTGTTTGTTACAGATGAGAAAAGTGAGGTGTGGCTTGTCCGAAGTCACCAGCCAGCGAGGGAGGGCCCAGGGCATGAACGCAAGCCCAGTGCTCTTCCCACTGCCCTGGAACTCAGCTACCCCTGCCACCCTCACCCAGCAGGTGCCATAGCCGGTGATGTCCGGAACAGCCCCGGACCTGTGTGCCTTGACCTTCCACTAAGGTTTCTTTGAGAGACTGAGCTCCTCTAACACTGAAAACACTCAGTCCCTGGCCAGGAGGTGCAATAATGCATGATTTTCTGCTACTGCAGAATGGTGAGCAGAGTTGGCTCACCCACAGGCTCACCCATAGCTACACGGCTAAAGAAACGGGCTCAAGACCCAGCTGGCTGTTTAGATCTTACACGAGGGAGAAGGTGCTTTGTATCGTGGTTTGAGAAACAGGAGTGGGAACACGAATGGTGGCAGGGTGCTAGACAGCAGGCTCCAGTTCTCCCTCCTTTGGTCATTGAGGGTGCCCAGGGCTCTTTGAAATGCCCTCCCAGCGCCCCAGAATCTTCAAATGTCTACATGTCTCGTTCCTACAATCCCTAACATGTTCACCCACAAAGAGATATTGGAATAAAGGAAATAAAGGTTAGTTACATGGTGATTATTTTGTGCCTAGACAGCCCCCACATCTGCTCCCATCTCTGGCTTGCTGGTGGTGATTGGGGGCAGAGTGTGTAGGTCCCTCCGAGTGGCTGTGAGCAGTGATGCGGTGATGGATATTCAGGCTGGTGGGCTTGGGGCCCAGAGACCAGGCTGCAGGGACCACATGCTGACTCTCGCACGCATGGAAACAACTTCTGAGAGGCTTTAATAAAAAGGGGCTACTAGGCAGTTTTTATGGTTCATTTTCTTCTGCTGCAGTGACAGTTGTAAGACAGTGGGAAATCCTTAAAGGATGGAAGGAGCTCAGGCTCCTGGGTGTGTACTTTTAACCTAATCATAACATCTTGAATCTTGGAAATAAAGAGCAAGATTGGTGTGGGGGAGACATAAGGCTCAAACTTGTAGGAAGAAGGTAGACTTAGGTAGTTCTCTTGACTCTAAACTTAATGCAGGCCAGGCACGGTGGCTCACACCCGTGATCCCAGCACTTTGGGAGGCCGAGGCAGGCAGATCACCTGCGGTCAGAAGTTTGAGACCAGCCTGGCCAGCATGGCAAAACCCCGTCTCTACTAAAAAATACAAAAGTTCGCTTGGCATGGTGGCGCACACCCGTAATCCCAGCTACTCGGGAGGCTGAAGCAGGGATAATTGCTTTAACCGGGGAGGTGGAGGTTGCAGTGAGCTGAGATCACGCCACTGCACTCCAGCTTGAGTGACAGAGCAAGACACCATCTCAAAACTACAAACAAACAAAATAAAAATATAAATAAAAATAAGATAATAAACTTAATACAACCCATTTTTTTTCCTCATGTATTTAAGGTTTTTGTGGTTTGGGTAAATAAGAAACACATTTTCTTTGTAACTGCTCCAGGATATTTGAAGGGTATAACATTATATATAATAATATGTATTATAATATTATATATAATTGTATTTAAAGATATTTGACTCTAGTTTTCAGTCTTCTATATTTTTCTCCATTTTATTATTTTGATCTATGTGACCTGTTAAAGATGGAGACAGGCCTACTAAGATCTTCCACTATAATGTGGCTTTATCAGCATCTTCCTGTGATTCTAATTATTTTGGCTTTCACATATTTCAATGCTTATGACATCTGTATCTTCACTTTAGGTTACATCTTGTATCTGAATAAATTAAGCCTCTCTGCTCACTGGACAGTTTGAATTTTTCTTTGGCAACACTGACGAACCTACTTTCCTTCTTGGGTTTGCAGAGCATCTCCACCACCCCTTCCTTCAGGTTAAATCGTTCATTTCAGTTTGTTTTTGTTATATCATATTTTGGCAGCATATTATTCAGGAGCTATTGATTGGGAGTCAACATATTTAATTATTCTTGATATTCACTGATGATAAATCTTTATCTATTTATAAATACTACACCCATTCCGAAATAAGTCTGGATCTTTGGTGAATAAATCTTTAAATTTCTTGATTTGAGGTTTTAGACTCTAAGTTTTATTTATTGTTTCTGTCTTTCGTATCTTCTAATAATTTTTACATTAATTTTCAGTGTTATTAGTTTCGTTTTTCATCCTTACTGCTTTTCTAACCTATCATTTCTGTTCTCGTGTTCTATATTTTGATTCATTTCATAAACAAGTACAATTTTACAAGTAGTTTTTTTGCAAGCAGAATATGTAGATAGTGCATGTCTGTGAACATCTTTCTGTTGTCCTCCAAATAGGAAAGCAGCTTGGCTGGTGGAAAATTTCAGGGTCACATATTCTTCCAAATTCTTTATTTATTCCTGCGTCCACCCTGCCCCCGCTGCCCCCCCACCCCCCGCCGCCACCGCCACCTTCCTAAGTCTTTTGGTATTTAATATCTTGGGGAAGGCTAACAAAAGATTTCTCTTTGTAGGTAAGGTAATTTTTTAAATCTCAACATTTGCAGGATTTTTTCTTCCTTTCTTCAAATTTAGAAAAGTAAATACAACAGATCATGTGTAGGTGTGAGTTTCTTTGAAATTTTTGTTTAGTATTCATTGAGCTCTTTCACTTGGAAAACCTAAGTTTTTGTATTTTGGGAAAATTCATGTTTCTTTCTAATTCACTGACTTGGATTTCTGCAATATTAGCCTGTTTTGTACTGATCCATTTTATTAAACATCACTCTCCCCACCTCAATAACTCATTTTCAGACATGCAGGATGGCCTGGAATCACCTAGAAAAGAGATACTGAAGATTCTCTGAACCTTCTCCTCTTTATCAGAAAAATTCATTTCCAAAGGAGGACATTTGTTCTCATTCCTTCCCTTGGACCCTTCCCCCCTCTTCTTTTTTCTTGTCTGTCTTTTTTTTTTTTTTCCTGTTTTGTTAACTTTATGGAAAAGTGTCTGTGTTTGGATTTATCTGGGACGCTGTGGGTCTCTGGTCAAATATTTCAGGCTTATCTGGAGAGAAAAAACCTTTTAGATGTGCTGTTGTCTCTTCTTACTGGATGAAATGATATTTCTCTAGAAAAGTCAAGGAAATACTGATGTGGGTGGGTGGCCATGGGAACCAAGAGCCGGGAGCTCCCCTGTTGTGCTGAGGGGTCTGGTTTTTGTTGTGTGTTGACAATGGGTCTTGGTGCTGCACTGGCATCTGCTGCCCTAATGGGAGGCAGCTCCAGCACCCGGAGGCTCTGACTTTCCACCAACATGCTGGCATCAGGAGGGCTGAGGTGTGCTCCCTCACTACCTTCCACGGGCCTGTCTGTCCTCGCCTCGGGCCTCACTGTCTTCAGCTTGTTAGCCCCAAGGGGACAGGATTGGGCTTCTCTTCCAGTGACGGAGTTCCCCATGTTTCCTCTTCACAAGCCAACTGGTTTCTCCCTTCAACTCATCTTGACTCCGTTGTATCTTGTGAAAATTCCTTGACCACATGAAAATAGAATCCTTTTTCTGATTTTGGAACCAACAAAGATCTTTCCAAATTTTGTATTTGGTTAATCTCAGTGATAATCTGAGTGGGAGGGCGAGGCAGCTGGACTTGCTGGCCCCATGCGATGCCTTAAGTTATAACTGCACCATCTCCTCTAACGGCAGTGCTGACATAGGTAGACAGCCTAATGACCACCACAGAGGATTAATCACATGAACTCTACGCAACTGACAAAAAAAGATTGTCTAATAATCTGGAAATACGTTCATAATAAACTGTCATGTGAAAAAAACTAAGCTACTGTGAGCGCAATTTCATGTAAAAAAAGAATATATATGTGTAGAAAAAGAGAAAAAACATACTTTAAAAAGTTAAACATGGTTACATCCAGGTGGTAGGATAGAGGATCATTTTTGTTTTTCTTTTTTACTGCGTATTTTGATGTTAAAATGTGGTCCTCTGTGTGTTAGGAATTGAATTTCAACTTTTTACAGACACATGTCTTTGGCTTAATAAAACTAAACAGCACAATGGAACAATAGAGCTCATTTGTTCCAACTCCTCAAATTTTAATGATGGGATGCCAGGTCCCAGGTTGGTTACCCTGGGTAACTGGTATATAACAGGCAAGGCCAGGAGTAGAGAGAATCCATTCCAACTCGTGTATTTTTATACCCTGCAATGGTTACTCTAAACTCACCTTCCGTGGCCCCCTCTTACTAACAGTAGCTGTCGGTAGATGGCCTGAAAGCAACTGTAAACCCCACACTCTCAAAACCTCAGTGCCATTTGGAAACTTACATGCACTGATTCCTGCAAACATTTCAGCAAACCGAGGATCTCTTTCCTGGGAGAAGATTGCATCCGCCTTTTCCACGGACTTCCCAGCCTCATGAACACCGGCTGGTAGGTTGGGGACGGGGACCTGTTTGCACATTAAATAAAACACAAGGGCAACTCATGCGTAAGGCACAGAGTGTGTGTCCCCAGGAGCCACCAGCTCTCCTTCATCAGAGCCCCCTCCCTCTGGAATCACTGGCATTTGGGGCTGGAACATTTTATCAGGTGGGAAGCTTTTCTATATGTGAAAGCCAAGAACAGCCGGTGAGGGGGTTGGGGGCAGTGAACTGAAGGTCACAGGAAGGATAACAGAGTCACACTGATTACTTTCTTAGAGCGAGAAATGAACAACAATCAACTTACTCTAAATATCAGGAAAAGTGGACATCATGTGGAGACAGGAGAAGGAAAGGAGACAGAGCCGGTGAAGAGGGAGGCTCAGAGCATGACAGGAAGAGGCACATTGAAGAAGAATGGGACACAGGCGGTGGCAGGGAAATGGCCAAGAAGCCAGGGGGCCCAAGGGGATCAGAAGCTGCTCTTGTTGGTCTCTGAGTATACTCATACTAGAGTTCACGCATGGTCCTCAGAAATGTCCTTCAGCCCTTGGGTTGACTATGGCCCCTGGTTCTTCACCTGGTACTCACACATTCTTCATGGCTGAGTTCTGTAGGGAGGAGTGACAGCAGCAGATCCCCAGGGGACCTGTAGGTCTGCTCTTTCCATTGTAGTGTGTGGATGGGGCAATCCTTTGGGCTGAGGGGCTCAAGCTCAGGGCTGAATTGAGTCCCCAGTCCATTGGGCTGGAGACAATTCCAACAGGGAAAGGGTTTTCCAGAAACTCACCTGGGATAAGTCGTATGATGACAATCCATCTCTCTGGTGCACTTCTAATTCTGCCTGCTGTTGCTGAAGTTGCCTGTGAAACAAGAAGACAACAAAGAGGGTCATGAAGAACAGAAGGGATGACAATAGGGCTAAGCCACGACTTTTCCCATACCTCAGAGGCAGGGTGGGTGATACCCAATGGATCTCTACATTGTTTTCCATTTTTAATGATTTTATTTTATTTTTAATGCCCTAAATCAAGACTCCAGACATTGCACTTCATGTTTAGGCTACCACACTCAACTATTTAAGAAATCAATTTTGATGTGTGACTTCATTTTATGCAGGGTCAAAAGATACAACAGAACAAAATTTTAAGGCAAATTCAGAAAAGCAGTTGGGTTTAATGCCGAATGAAGCAGTTGGCTTCAGCTAACACTTAGCCATAAACGGGCGGGTGTTTACATTATCTCATCCAATCCTCACACTATGCTTTCACAGTGGTTATTCTACCCTCATATTAAAATTAAGAAACTGAAGTTCAAAGAGGTTAAGTGGTTGTCAAGGTCAGCCAACTGGCAAGTGGCTATGACAGAACAGAGCCAGGGTCTGACCTGACACTTCTGACTCCAAGGGACTTTGCTGCCTGCTCCATTTGGGGAAGAAAAAGACTTGCTGGAGGAAATGGCGGCTTTAAGTTTAAAAACTGGGTTGTTTTCAAGAGAAAGTGAACTCTATAGCTCAGAGCCTAAAAATGGGGCAAATGACCGGATCCTCTTC
This sequence comes from Macaca thibetana thibetana, assembly GCF_024542745.1. Taxonomy (NCBI): domain Eukaryota; kingdom Metazoa; phylum Chordata; class Mammalia; order Primates; family Cercopithecidae; genus Macaca; species Macaca thibetana. The sequence continues at coordinate 165,598,281 of NC_065584.1, read as the reverse complement.
AATTGTAAATATCATTAAGAAGGACAGGCAAAAAATTATTAGTGGTACTATGCAATTCAAATTACTAACAGACATTACTCCCAGCCCAGCAATCAATTTAAAGCATATGAACAGACAATTCAAGCAAAATAAATAAATAAATAAATAAAAGGACAAATATACATGTACTGTATGTACATATAATAACATATATATAATAGATATAATAAGCAAGTTAGGGAAACATTTTGCCATTAAAATAATCAAAATAAATGTAAATTAAAACACCTTTGAAGTATAATTTTTCAGCTGCTAAGTCAATAAAAATATGTTTCACATGGTGGCTTTGCATTGAAACTACCACGGTCACACGGTGTTGGGGAAGTGTGCATGGCACGACCTTTTCGGAAAACTATGGTGACACGGATGAGGGACTGTGGACTTGCTCACACTTTCACACTCTCCCAGGTTGTCATCCTGCTGCTGGTCTGTAGTAAGGAAATTATTCAGTGGAAGGAAGTAAGAGCTACCCATGCAAAGTTGGCTGTAATCAGGAATGACTTTCTAAATCCTGCATATTAATTTCCTGAGTGACTATTCCATAGCACTGACAGCAACCACGGTGAAGACCGTCTGGAAACACAGGAAGGTATGATGAAAGGTGTGGAAAAGTTCAAGTGCAGCACAATATATTATGCACGCTGCAAATATGGCCACAAACATCATGTGGGTGAGCAAAATTTAACACCAAGAAAAACAATCTCTCAAGTGTCTGCATTAATTAGGAAGGTTATGTATGGATTTCCATTGTTTACTTCCACTGTCTATTTTGAAACAAGAAGGATCACAGTGGGTCTCCTCTGACATGTTCATGGTCCCACTTTTATCACCCATGGCTGTGTCCTGGACCGGGTGGTGGGGAACCCCCTGGAGGAACTGCAGACAGTCCACCTCCCTTCATCTGGGTCTGGGATGCAGGGAGAGCTGGCTAGATATTCTGTGGATAGGAAGTGAGGGGAGGGTGGGAGAGGAAGCCTTTGTTATCTAGGATGAGGAAGTGGCTGGTGGGGAGGGGCAGGTGTGGAAGGTGCTCCAGCTTCCTGGGGAGGAACCACCAGGAATGCATGGCTAGAACACTGTAACAAAACTGTAAACAAACTGTAACAAAAGCTCTAACAAAATTGTAACTGTCAGCAAAAGCACAGGCTTGGTGAGAATGTGGAGGCCCCCGCCCAGGAAGAGGTGGTGTGTTTGGCGACTGTGGAAGGAAGGCAGGGGTAACACCTGCACCCACCCCTGTGCATTTGCCCCGGCCCCCTGCTAGATGCCTGCATTCATCCCAACTCACCTTAGGCTCACAGTCACCTTGGAAGTGGGTTTTCTGTTTTTCTAATTCCCTTTCCACATGAGGAAACTGAGGCCCAGAGATGCTAGAGGTTTGCAGAAAATAGATGGCACCCTCAAAAGGGATGATTAAAGAAGGTTTAGGGAAGGGGCTACTTAACAGGTATGGCCATAAACATACAGGTGTTTACATTATCTCATCCAACACCCACACTAAGCTTTCAGAGTGGTTACTTTACCCTCAAATTAAAGTTAAGAAACTGAAGTTTAAAGAGGTTAAGTGGTTGTCAAGGTTGGCCAATTGGTAAGTGGCTATCACAGAATAGAGCCAAGGACTGATCTGATACTTCGGATTTCAAGGTGCTTTGCTGTCTGCCCCATTTGGGAAAGAAAAAGCTTTCATAGATGTTATACTAGGATGGTGAAGAGCCCCTAGGCTAGCAACAACAGGAAGCCATCATCATCCCTAGGGCCAAAGGGACAGAAGGAGTGAGCAGCTATCAGACCTGTGAGAGCTGTGGTGAGCAAGGCTGCCTAATACCTTTTCCTCTTCCACTCTTGTTCCTTTGTCTCCAGTCAGTCCCTCCACTGGCCAAACTTAACCAGGACAGACATCAAGGGATCCCATTTGGCCCTTTCCACAATGGTTAATTTCAATCTTCCTCCCAGGAAAACAGGCAAGGCAGAGGGTGCACCAATTGTGTGTGGTAGAAACACAACCACCAGGCTGGTAAGTGGTGAAGACTGAGCAAGACTAGATTTTCTCATTCCAAGTGTAGGCTGTTTGGATTACATAAAAGATGCATTGCTATTTGCTGACTCTTCTCAGCTCCTAAGAAGCAAATGCACACAAGTGATCTGGTCCACAGCTCCACTGATAACAGCAATGCCCGGTACATCATTTCTTTTGACAGGCAACTGGTCAGTCTCTGTTTGACTTTCTCTGCTAGAGAGCTCACTACGTTTTGGGGCAGCTTGCTCCATTTGCAGCATAAATACTTATAAAAAGCATGACCCCTAAAGAGCCCAAATGCACCTCCCTATAACTTTCATCTGGGGAACAACTTCTGCCCCTGGAGAAACATAAAATAAGTTGGGTTCTGTTTCTAAACTCTTTTTCTCAGCATTACAAAAGATGTATGATCTCAACACCACTTCCTCCTCTGGCCATGCCTTCTGTGCTGATGGCCCTGGTGTGTGTGTGTGTCCCCACCATAAAGGAAGGTCTCCTCGATGGGAACCCCAGCTGGAGGACCTGGTGAACATTCTGTTTCGAGTCCAGCCCAGAGGAGTCATTCATTCAGTGAACCGTACGGAACTCTATTGCCAGGCACTGGGGCAGACCGATGACTCAGAACCCACAAGATCCCTGCCCTCATGGAACTGACAGTCTCCAGGGAAAGACACACGTGGGCAAGCAATTACAGTGTGGTGAGTTAAGATGACGCCTCAGGATGAACAAGATTCTATCCAAGGGTACAGTCTGCCTCCTAATGTCAGTGTGGGAGCCCAGATAAAAGGAAAAGGATAAAAGCAGAAGCACGTGATCTCCCACCAGGCAGTCTCAGCCCATGCTTGTTAGACTAGCAAAGTGGGAGCACCAGAAATAATTTTCCAAACAAATTGGTATTCCAGAAATTGAAAAAGGAATCAATATTCAATAGAAAAAAAAGCATTCCTTTCTATACCTCCTTATTCTTACTTTATGACTTTTGTTTTGTTTTGCTTTGATTCACATCTTGGGGACACCATCACCTTCCACTGAATGTAGGGCTGATGGCCAGTATTTTGTCAACATTTTCACATCTCTGCAGTATCCTCATTTCAGAGATAAAGCAACTGAGATGTAACGATGAAAGTGTAGATGTAAGTGTCCAGGGTGTGAACTAAGTGTCCAGAGTAACACGGTTAGAATGTAAATGATGCATCCAGGGTGACATGGCTAGAATGTAATTGATGTGTAAAGGATGCATCCGGGTGACATGGCAAGAATATGGAACACATAGGTCTCAAACCCAAGTCTGTCTGGCTGGAGACCTTGCACAGTTTTTCCTCTGTCCTAAGCTGCTGCCCTAGCCCAAGAGACAGACCCATGGCTATAACATGGACAGTTATTCCACGTCTCCCATTCCAGTACTTTGGGCATCTTGAGCCATAGGAAAGAGAAAAATCTGTTCCTTGGGACTTTGGTGGGGTTGAAGCAGTGAACTCCCCATGATGGCAGCAACCCATGAACCATTTTCTACCCCTTTCCCAGAGCCCTACCTTCAACTCACAAACATTTTCCAGGAAATGACAACCACTCCTACCTGCAACTCAGGCTGTGCCCAGCCCAGGCCCAGAATCTCGGAGACAGGATAGGATCACTGTGTGGAGTTGTGTAGCTGTGCCGCAGGTGCCTGGCCAAGGGGCAAAGTGGGGCACAAACCCAGCCCTCTCCATTCACACACCTTGGTGCAGGTCTGTGTTTGGGGAGGGCCCATGTTTCTAATGTGCATAAAGGCCATGATAAGGGGTCTTGGTATTAGGCTGGGGGGTTGCTTTCAGTTCTGTTCCTCTTTGGGCTCCTAGACCAGAAAAAGGTCCTTTCACTGGGAAGCAGAAAATCAGGTCACAGGTATGGCTGGCAAATCCCCAGGACCCTAACCACTCTGGCTCTGTGGTCGGAACATCAGCATCTCCATCCCACAACCTTTGGGTTTCTGCTTCCATAGCTGAGCATGTGTGGAAGAGAAAGTGCTGACCTGCAGGCTGCCCCATCCTGAGAAGAGCCCTGGGGAGTTTTCTCAGACATTTCACAGCAATGGTATAAAAATAAACCTTGGTGTGCTTGCAAATTCCAGAGAAGGAGAAAGCAGGGCTGCTCAGGAGAAAACTGACTGACAGCACATGCGAGGGAAGTGGGTTCCTACCGCAGCCAGTGCTGCCCTCCATTAGCTGGGCTACAATGGCTGAGGAGTAGAAAGTGAATGCTTCAAGCCCGGCTTCCTGTCGGTGAGGTGCAGGAGGCTGGGCAGATGCTGTCAATTTTCCCTCATGCTCCCTGGACAGGGGTTTTTACTCAGCCTAAGTGAGTAAGAAGGCATGAAGTGGGCATTCCGAGGTCGCTGGAATCATGTCCCTGGGAGTAACTGGAAGCACACTGGGAGGAGTCTGGGGATGGAGGCTAATAATATCCATCCTGGTTGAGCACCATCTGCATGTCTATTGTGAAGCACTCGAAATGCTTGTTACAGGGTTTGGAATTGATTTGATCAGGGCCAGAGAGCAGCATGGTCCAGTCATGCATGTGTGTGCATATGTGTGTGTGTGCACACGTGTGTGTGTTAGAGCTTGCTTCCTGGCCATGTGGACTGGCTCAGCAGGGGCCTGATGGAAGGCAGGGGAGATGGTCAGTAAGACCGATGATTGTGATGGGGCAAAGGCCTCAACCAAGGCAGTGCCAAAGAGGTAGAGAAGGAGATGCGCTAGAGAGAATCCCAGTTGGAACCAGGGGCTCTGGTTCTGTGCCAGGTTGCCTGTTGAGGTGAATGAGAGGGAGGGATCCAGGATAGCTCCCAGATCTAGGGTTTGGTGACTGGGTGTTTCAGGCCCTTACTGCCTCTATGCTCTGCAGAGAACAGGAATGCAGCCTTTCCTTTGACTTCTTTTGTACCCACCCCTATGCTCCACCACCTGCCTAGGACCAACCTGGTGGCCACTGCTAAGCATGACAAAGGAGACATGATGGTCGGTCGGCTCAAGAGAGACTCAATCATGATTCTGGGCATGGTGGGGTTTTAAAAACACATGCACACACACACACACACACACACATGAGCCAACAGGTGTGGTTATGACAACATTGGAACAATGCTGTGACAGGAAAGAGGACTTGGCCTGAACAGACGCAAAGAGATAACTTCAGATCACTTCCCTAAAAAGATGTCAGAAATGAAGAAAGCACAGCAGCTAGGTTGTGCCCAAGTAAAAACACTGAAATGACTCAAGCTAAGAAACAGCCCCAAAAGAGTGTTGGCCCCCAATGCCAAGGCACGTTTCAAAGCTGTGGTGTGTGACCAGTATGTTAAATCAGTCTGGGTTTTTCTGGACTTCATTCCATATTTGATGGAACAGGAGAAAATGCAAGGGTGATGAAGAGGTCTTCTTTGTAGTAACTTTACACAAATGTTTGACATTAAACACTCAATTTCTCCAGGAAGTTTCTTTTGGATCCTTTTGACTGAAAGCAACCAAGCTTGCAAATTGCCCACACTTCACCCTCGCCATCCCCTTCCATCAGCACAGAGCATTTAAGGATCTTTCCATAACAAGTCTGCCTACTGCTGGCAAAGTCTCGCCTCCCAAATTCAAAAAAGAGCTAGCCAGTTCACATTCATGGTTGTCACTGCCCTCTACCGTCCACAGTAAACTTTTTCAACCAACTTCACCAATGCAGGACCTTTCAGTTCAGAGACACAGACTGAGGATTCCGGTGTAACTATGTCCTGAGGGGGCATCCTGATCCATGTAACCTCACAAACTGCAACAGCAACTTTCCAGTGGAACTACGTAGGCCAAACCCTATACAAGATGGCTTTTCTGTTTTCTCAGTGCTGCCTGACTTTCAGGAAAAGAAAGCAAAACCTCAGCCCCAAGGGTGGTTTTCACAGGGGGATATTTACTTTTCTTGCAAGCCCCACTGCAGTGCTACCTCCTAGGGATGCTTTCTCCGAGGCCCCGAGGGGAAGTATTTATTCTCTGCTCCCACTGCATTTTACCTGTCCCTCCCGTCTGCCCCTTCTTACGTTCTCCATGTTACTGGAGCTCAAGTCTTAGTGTGGAGTGGCTGGAACAAGGAGCCATGACAGGAGGTGTGAGCCTGGGACAAAGCTATGGCTTGAACAGATGCTAAGCAGATCCAGGCTGGCATTTAAAGCTATGGCTTGAACAGATGCTAAGCAGATCCAGGCTAGCATTTTCCTCCTCCTCTCCCTTTGGGGCTCCCACCGCCCTGCACCTGGCTCCTTCAGGTCAGTGGGCACACGCTGTTACCCTGTCTCAAGAGCTCCTGAAAGGCCCGTGCTCAGCACCCTCCATAACACACCTGTTGAACAAAGAAAGCACCATGGAATCCTGAGCCCTGCTTACTTTTACTCCTGTTTCTCAAGCGTCCCTATTTTCTTCAGGGCTGGGCCACATATGAGCCTGGCACTGGTGGTACCTCTCTGCTTCCTGAGTAAAGAAGAACCACCCTTTTCCCATGTTGGGAGAAGTGAGACAATAAAACATCCTTAATTTGGCCAAGCTAACTGAGTTTCACCAGATAAAATCAGAATGGAAAATAGTAAAATAGTATTATCTTTTTGCATACCTGGAACTGTGATTTAGTACATTTGTTCCTGCTCTACTTACAACCAAGAAAGTCTTGACTAGAAGGTAAAGGTAAAAAAAGAATCAGAGCATCAAGTCAGCCAAGGGTGACATTAAGAAAGAGAAGCTGGTCGGACAGAGTCTGGGGAGAATGACCAGTGAGAATAGGTTATTTCATGTGGGTTATCAGAGGCTTCTGCGAAAACAATTTCAACACCTTCAGGGCTAAAGCAAGGCTGTAAGGGACTAAGAACAGATGAATGGTGAAGAAGGAGGTTCCCACAGACACGTCTGGCAGGGCCAGGTGGGAGGGGAGCTTTGGTGGGTTGGCCTGACAGGGATTCTCCAAGATCAGGAAGTCAGGTGTCTATGTGAAGGCCCGAGAAGGAGCCAACAAGGAGGATGAGACAAGAGGGGAGGGTCATGGGAGTCCAGGGGCGTGCAGGGAGATGAAGAAGGTGCAGGGTTTGGCCCTGGAAGGAGGAGTCTTTGCCCCTGCTAGGAGCTGGAAATGGAGGAGGAGGGCATTGAGATAGATACACTCATGAACAGGAAGAGAATCACCAGGAGGGTCCTGGTGTCTCTGGTTGTTGGAAGGCAAGGTGATCTGCCCGGAGTTAGAGGAAGAACGCAGGCAGGGCATTTAGGAGACCAAACATAATCTAGGGCTGCAGGCAAGAACTGGCCCAAGAAACTGCCAAGTCGCTGCAAAGGGTGGCAGGGTTGCGTTGCTGCTGCTGCTGCTGACAATCACAGTGATAGCTACTGCAGACCACATTTACTGGGGCCGACTCAGCCTGCTATCATAGTAGAGTGCTTCATATGCAGTAGCTCCATGCAGAATCTGCAGAATAATTCTATGATTCTGGGCCAGTAGTTCTGTCATTCTCCCCATTTTACAGATGAAGCAACTGAGGCTTAGAAAGAGTAGGTGACTTGCCCAGTTGGGAGCTGGGGTTGGAATCCAAGTCATCATCTAATTAAACTAAAGAGCTTCTGCACAGAAAAACAAACAAACACAACAACAACAAAACTATCACTAGAGTAAACAGACAACCTACAGAATGGGAGAAAATATTTGCCAACTATGCATTTGACAAAGAAATAATATCCAGAATCCACAAGGAATTTAAACTAATCACTAGAAAAAAAACAAACCCCATTAAAAAGTGGGCAAAGGGCATGAACAAGATACTTCTCAAAAGAAGACATAGAAGCAGCCAACAAACAGATGAAAAAAATACTCATTGCTAATCACCAGAGAAATGCAAATCAAAACCACAATGAGATACCATCTCACACCAGTTACAATGGCTATTATTAAAAAGTCAAAAAATAACAGATGTTGGCGAAGTTGCAGAGAAAAGAGAATGCTTACACACTGATGATGGGAATGTAAATTAGTTCAGCCATGTGGAAAGCAGTCTGGAGATTTCTCAAGGAACTAAAAACAGAATTACCAGTCAATCCAGCAATCCCATTACTGCATTACTGGGTATATACTCAAAGGAAAATAAATTGTTCTACCAAAAAGACGCTTGGACTTGCAGGTTCACTGCAACACTATTCATAATAGCAAAGACAAGGAATAAACCCAGGTGCCCATCAATGGTGGGCTGAATAAAGAAAATGTGGGCTGGGCACGGTGGCTCACACCTGTAATCCCAGCACTTTGGGAGGCCAAGGCAGGCAGATTGCCTGATTCCAGGAGTTTGAGACCAGCCTGGGCAACGTGGCAAAACCCCATTTCTGCTAAAAATACAAGAAATCAGCTGGACATGGTGGTGCATGCCTGTAGTCCCAGCTACTCGGGAGGGTGATGTGGGAGAATCACCTGAGCTCAGGAAGTTAAGGCTGCAATGAGCCCAGATAGTGCCACTGCACTCCAGCCTAGGTGATGGAGTGAGATTCTGTTTCAAAAAAAAAAAAAAAAAGAAGAAGAAAATGTGGTATATAAATGCCACAAAATATGTAGCCATTAAAAAGAACAAAACCATGTCCTTTGCAGCAACATGGATGCAGCTGGAATCCATTATCCTGAGTAAATTAATGCTGAATCAAAAAACCAAATACCACGTGTTCTCACCTGTAAGAGGGAACTAAACATTGGGTACTCATAGACATAAAGATGGGAATGATAGACACTGGGGGGACTACTAGAGAGGGAGGGTGAGAGGGAGGCAAGGGTTGAAAAACCACCTATTGGGAACTATGTTCACTCCTTGGGTGATGGATTCAACTGAAGTCCAAGCCTCAGCATCATGCAATATATCCATGTAACAAACCTGCATATGTACCCCCTGAATCTAAAATTAAAAACAAATTCCAGGTCATTGGCCCCCTGAGAGGTCTTGCATGGACTCATCTGTCCAGCTCTGTGACTTCTGGCCCAGGAGCAGGGTAGAGGCTGAGGACTCAGAGGGTGGTGTTGCCTGGAAAGAAGGTTACTTTGTGGGGCCCAGATGGGAACTCCCAAATCCGAGGGGCTCAGGGACGGCAACAGAGGGCAGAGCCAGGCAAGTTCTGAGAGTGCCAGTAGGCGGTGGTGACCACCTGGAGGCTTCAGAATTCCGGGGAGGCTACCGAGAAGGGATGTCAGCAGATGAGGAAGAGGAGGTGGTAGGGTTGGAAACGGGTCCCCCAACCGAGTGCTGAACCAGGGAAAATGGTGGATGCTGGAGCCACTGACTATGATGGCGAGACATGGTGACAGTTTTCCAGATGCCAACCTCATCTCACACCCTTGCATGCTACAGTCCTCCCGACACACTGGCCATGGCTTCCACATGCTTGCATTTGCTTGGACATCCTTTTGTCCAAATGTCTTTGTGTTGGTTCCTTGGCCTTGTATATCCTTGAGATTAAATGCAGAGGAGGTATGACCTGTTCAAGGTCATGCTCACTGTGCTGGAAGTTGAACCCAGTGTCTGGCCTGTAGCTTGACTTCCTTTAATCTTTACAGCAACCTTATGAGGGAGGTGAAGAGAGGAAGTGACTTGTTCAAGGTTGCACAGCCAGGAAGTGGTGGGGTCAAGGTCTGCTAACATGCATGGAACATAGGAGTGGTGACGCCAGCAGAGATCTTGGGATCCTCGGGCCCTGGGCAGGGAGGAATGCTTCCATGGCTGGGCAGCAGGGAAGTCATGTGTCCTTGAGGTGCCTACACCCAGGCCACCTGTCCCATTCTCTAGAGCTGTCAAGAGGCTCAGCCTCACTTCGTCCACCCCCGGCTGCAGCAGGACCAAGAAACCAGGCACAAGCAGCTGCTGCAACAGGGAGCAACACGGGACGGCCCAGCAGAGCTCCATTTGGCTGGGTTCCATGCTCAGGGGGAAGAAAAGAGGAGCAGAAACTGGAGCACCTTGCACTGAAGGGAAGGGAGTGTCATGATCATCACTCATTCTTTTGTTTCTCACAAATCAGGAGGGAAATGAGAAGGAGGAACATGGGAGGGAGACAGTGATGGGGACCTACAGTCTCCTCTGTTCTTAATCCTGCAGGGATTTCCAGCTGCAGGGAGAGCCGGCAGGGAGAAAAGAGCTCCAAATAAAATTGCCAGCTCTGGACCCAAGCAAGCGCAAGTGGATTCCAGGAGAGGGAAACAGTGGAGTACATACTTGACGTTGGTGTTGGTGCAGATGATGTACTCAATCTCATCAGAATAGGGATTCTGGAATGTGAAGCTGCTGGTGCGGATCAACATCCACTCCCGGTTCTTGGTGCGAAATCGATACATGACCGACAGTACTTGGCCTTTCAGCTTAACCACCTGAGAAAACATTTGGAGAAGGAAGTCAGCAGGAGGAAGGATGGTGCCAAACGGGAGGAGGGAGAGGCTGCAGGCAGTGGGGTTGTGGCGGGGGACAGCAGGATCTCAGAATAGGGGCATTGTGGCTAAAAGACAGTAAGAGAGGGAGAGCAGTTTTGCAATGGGAACTCCTCTGCCTACCTCCTGGTGAAACGGGGTGCTGCATTTGGGTCATTCTGTAACCACGGTATGAGAAAGCAACCATTCAATGCCTGCTTTATAGTAGGACTTTTAATTTAGCTTTTACAAATCAGATCATGAAAACTCTGCAAGCCAGAGCGTTTTTCTTTTTGCCTTGGTTGCTAGGATACTCTGGGTTTGGTGCTCTCCACTCACCCTCAAGTTATCTCACTCAGGTATGTAGCTACATTGTATTCACAGATTTATTTCTTGCTACCACAACATACAAGATGCTTAACCTCTGCTTAACATTGTAAAATGGAATCAATAGACTCTCTGATAGGAGACATAATGAAATGATCACTTTCTATGGATTATTTATTTATTTATAAGTTTCTCTGTATTACACTTTGATGTTGTAATATGATTTCAAATGTATTGCTTCAGAAATAGCCTCACGAGTTTGGTAAGATGAGTTTTCTTATTTACAGCTGATAATACTGAGACTCAGGGAAATTAAATAAGTCATCCAAGATCAGATAACTTTGGTGGAAAAGCTAGGACAGGAAGCAAGATCTTACTTCCAAATCACAATATTGTCCCTCTGGCTACACAGATCTCCCCTTTGTTCTATTGAAAATATGCTCCAGCCTGGCCATCATGGAGAAACCCCGTCTCTACTAAAAATACGAAAACTAGCCATGCCCCATGCCTGTAATCCCAGCTACTTGGGAGGCTGAGGCATGAGAATCGCTTGAACCCAGGAGGCAGAAGTTACAGTGAGCAGACATCATGCCACTGCTGGCCCCCGCCACAACCCCACTGCCTGCAGTCTCCTTATCCAAGGGGGCTCCAATCCAAAACCCCCAGTGGATGCCTGGAATTGTGAATAGTACCAAACCCTATAGATGCTATGCTGTTTCCTACATATACATACCTATGATAAAGTTTACAAATTAGAAACAGTAAGAGATTAACAGTAAGAGATTAACAACAACTCATAATAAAATAGAACAATTATACCAATATGCCAGCATCACTATTCTTGCACTTGTTTGGTAGCAAATGCAGTGTGGAAACACTGGCCAAAGGGAGGAATCACGTCCCAAGCTGGACAGAGTGGGAAGGCACAAGATTTCATCATGCTACTCAGAACAGCACACAATGTAAAACTGATGAGTTATTTCTGGAATTTTCCATTTAATATTTTTGGACTGTGGTTGACTGCTGGTAACTGAAATTGTTGAAAGCATCACAGCAGGTAAGTGGGGGGCTGCTGTGCACATCACAGGCACATGCAGCAAACCAGACACCGGAATACGCATGCATACGCGCAGAAGGTAGCATTCGGGTGCGCTTCTCATGGTTGAAGCACAAATGGAAGAAGGGATATAAATGACTGGTGGGACTAGGCCTGGGTGTGATTACACCCCCCAGGACAAAATATGGCGAGCAGGAGTTCTCCCCTCCACAGGCATGTGCAGACCCCAGATCAGGGCTGGCAAATCTCTGGGCCATGGCAGTCGGGCTTGCTGACTGAGAGATCACAATGTGACCACAGATTAGAATGGGGACTTGGTCCCTGCGATCAGGGAAGGCCTGATTCACCCATTCCTCACACCCACCACACTTGTGGTCTATTCTTCGGTGGTGTCTGTCGTCTTGGCCAGACTGCACTCAGCATGGGGACATGGACATCTTGGTCACCTGTGTCTACCCCATGTCTATCCTCAAGCCCTACAAGGAGCAGGCTCTCAGAGCACACTTCCCACAGGGACTCAACGGTGTGCTGGCCCCACAGCTGGGGATAGCTCTTCCACACTGTCCCCGGGGGAAGCCAGACAAGATCTGGGCCTGCGGATGGCAGGTAAAGCTCCCTGGTGGGAAATCCCTGAGTGATAAATAAACGAAACCAAGAGCTCTGGGAGGGTGGGCAGCTGTCCCAGACACCACAGGGGAGGAGGCTGAGCTGTGCAGTAGGTAAGGCCGGGCATGTCCGCGGCCCCAACAGCAACCTGGCTCTTTCCTCGTGGGGCTGGAGGTCAAGGCCATGTGCCTCTCAGGTCAGCATCCAAGGGGGACTTCTCTGTGTCTGCTCCAAAAACAGGGGACATAGGGAGTCACTGTCCACATTTTGAAACCCACATCTTCTGCAGTCTGAGGAAGCACAGGAAGCGTGGTCCCTTTTTTTGTTTGTTTCTTCTAACTAGAATGCCTGAGATAGTGTGAAATTTGTTAGCTCCACGCAACTAGCACACAGAAGGCACCACCTTAGGAGCTGTGTAAAGGGAAGCTCAGCCTTAGGAGCTGTGGAAAGAGAACAGAAGAAGGGAGCTGGCAGTTCTGCACCCTCCTGGCTCCAAGTTATAGGCTAAGCGCCTTAGACATGTTGTCTCAAGCAGTCCTCACAACAGCATTTTGTGAACCTGGAAACTGAGCCTCAAAGGAGTTGAATACCTTGCCTAAAGCCTTATGACCTTAAGCCTAGATCTACCTGTCTCCAAAGCCCTTTACATAAATTCCTATTGCCAATACACATTCTCTGTCCCCAAAGAGCCTCTCAGCCAGCAGGTGAAGGATCAGTGTGTAGATAACTGTAACCCAGAGAGAGTATGCTTGATGCCACTACAGAAACCCAGATGAAATGCCATGGGGTTACCAGGAGGGTGAGGAGACATGGCCTGCGGTCAGGATCTGAAGACGGCTCCCGGAGAGAAACGGGGTTTCTCTCCAGTTGGAAGAGGGTAAAGTGTTGGCAAGTGAAGATGTGTGGGGAGGGCTCTCCTGGCAGAAGGTACAGCATGGGTAAATGTTGGGAGGCTGGGAAACCTGACATGTGATGGGGGATTAGCTATGCATGGTACAGGTGACATGGTCCAGGCCCTCAGACCAGGGCGATGCACGTGGCTGTGCTTAACCCAGGTGCAATGCAGGAGATGGCCAAGGCCAAGCATAAAACCTGGCTTAGCCTGGCTCTTCATGGAAACAGCCCCCTTCATCATCTTCCTCATCATGGAAGGTGCCTGAGCGGAAAGGAGGCAGGCGAGACGGCAGCCTGCTTTCACTTTCACGGAGTTCAGCTCTTTTTGACTTATAGGTAAACTGTGCTCAGAGAGGGAAACCAAGAGCAGACGCAAGTTTCCTGGGCCCCGGCTGGCTCCCTGTCACCCCCTCAAACTCAAATTCCTCACAAACAATCATGTTCTAAGGGCCTCCTGTCCAGACTATTCAAGTACTTTTGTTTAAATCCAGAGTTCAAGAGCTGGCTCTTAGCTGACGTAGCCACCTCCCTGCTTCTGCGAGAAGAAGCCACTTCCCTTTATCAACATTTGACCCCCACCTCAGCTATCAGTGGGGAGACCAAAGAACACAAGCACGGGGCCAAGGCACGGTGTGCTCCAGCATGTCCCTGCAGCTGCTTGGCCGCTGCCCACTGTGCCCTGTGGCAGGGGCTGGGGCTGGGGCTGGGGCTGGGGCTGCCGGCATTGCTGTCTCGGCCTCCCCTCCTGCTGGAGGAATGTGGTGGCTGCTCTCTGAGTGAGAATTACTTAAGCTGGGTATCAGGGTGGGATCAGATGTTAAATTCCTTCTTCGTCTTTTCAAAATCCCCCGGGTTCTGACAGTGTCAGCAATCTGAAGCCTTGGGTGTGCTGTTGGATGGAGAGGCCTGTGTGTGGGGTGTGGTGTCGTGATTGGATGCATTGCAGGCAGGCAGGCCTGGGTTCTGCGACCTGGGGCAGGCAACTGCACCTCCCAGTGTCTACTGTGAAAAAAATGAGGAAGACAACACTTACTGTGTAGGTTTCAGGATTACATAAGATAATGAAACGGGTCTGGCCAGTTACTGGGCACAGAATGGAGGCCCCCATCACTGTTAAAGCTCCATTTCCATTAACCCAGAAAAATGAAGCACACCCAACCCAAACCTGACTATGCTAAATGATGCAAAGTTTATCATAATTTCCACATAGTTAGCAAACATATGGCACAAAAAGGCATCCTCTTACAATGTTTAACCATTCCAATTCCACATTTTTCCAAAATGAAAATCAATTGCTATGGGTTTTGTTCCATTTAGATTGCTTTGTTAAGAGCCACCCTTGTACAGGGCTCTACACTCAGTGGTGAAGATGAGGATCAAATGCACAGATGAAGGCTGGGCACAGTGGCTCATGCCTGTAATCCTAGCCCTTTGGGAGGCCAAGGCAGGCGGATCACTTGGGGTCAGGAGTTTGAGACCAGCCTGGCCAACATGGTGAAACCCAATCTCCACTAAAAATACAAAACCTAGCCAGGCATGATGGCACATGCCTATAATCTCGGCTACTCGGGAGGCTGAGGGGCACGTGTATCACTTGAACCCAGAAGGTGGAGGTTGCAGTGAGCTGAGATTGTGCCACTGCACTCCAGCCTGGGCGACAGAGTAAGACCCCCATCTCAAAAAAAACCAAAAATAATAATAATAATAATAAAAAAGCACAGACGTAATGAAGTCTGCCCATAGGGAGGTCAGGTTCTGGTAAGGAAGACAAAAAAATAATCCCCCAAACAAGCCAATGGACAAATAAATAAAACTGAAATAGTTGCTGTGAAGGAAAACAAGGGACTTAGAAGGAGGCTGGGGTGACTTTCCTAGGTAGGGTGACCACTGAGGGCATCCCTGAGACAACATGAGTGGAAAGCTGAAGGATAAGATGTCAGTCACATGAAGAGTGAAGGAAAGGCATTCCCTCAGGGGAACAGCACGTGCAAAGGCCCTGAGGTGGGGAAAAGCATGTTCAAGGAACCAGAAGGCGGCCAGCGTAACTCAGGAGTAGTGTCCACATGAGGATGAGACGGGGCCAGGTATATAGATAGCATGAAGCTATGAAAAGGAGCTTGGATTTGATTCTAAATGCCCTGTTGGCAGCTTTTAAGTAAAGATGTGGCAAAACCTAATTTATGTCTTCAGAATGGCTTGGAGTAAAGTAAGAGTAAAAGCAGAGAGACCAGCAAGAAAATGACTGCAATGGTCAGAATGGGAGATGGGGTGACCTGGTTCAGGGGGGTAGGAAAGAAGACAGAAAGGAGGCGCTGAGTGTATGGAGTGGGACTGAGGGAAGAGCTGAGGATGTTTCTTGGTTTCTGGCCTGGGCAAACAGGTGGATGGTGACGTGAGGAGAACTGGGGGCTGAGAAAGGAGAATCAGGCATTCTGCATTTGAGGGCTGTGGGGCACTGATGTGGCAGTGTGGCATAGCAGCTGGTTGTTACATAGGTGTTTAGCCCAGTACCCAATAGTTATATTTCCCTCCTCCCACTGTCCACCCTCAAGTAGACCCCAGTGGGCTACTACCCCAGTGGGGTAAAAGCAAGTGTGGAGCAGGATGGACAGTCTGGGCTGGAGTCGTCCCATGGGTAGGATTATCCAGGGAGACATCACAGGGAGGAGAGAAGGCAGCCAAGGGGTGAGCCCTGGGGCATCATCCATCTTGGCTTGTAGAAGAAGGCAGAAGAGGAGAAACCAGCAGAGGAGGCCAGAAATGGGAAGAAAGCCAGGAGTGGGTGATGTTCTGAAAGGAACGAGCAGAGTGTGCAGGAAGGAGCGGGGGTTAAGAGTTCTATCCACATATGTGGCATAAATTTGGAGTCCTATGTCTATTTGTGCAAACATAGCAATGCCTTCAATAGGAAGGTTCGGCGGTCAGAGAGGCCCCACTCTTAGATACTTGAAAGGCAGAATGTCAGGCACATGTTTTCTCAGAGGCGTGACAAACTATTATTCCCTCTTGAAAAGTAACTCAAGGACCTCTTTCCTTGAATAGAACACTGCCTGCTCTATTCTTTCCTAGGGCTGAAGCAAGACATGAGAGCCCTGTGGAGAGAGGAGGTGTGTTCTCTCTCTCACCTCAGCTGAACCTGGGCTCAGGAAGCCGCAACTCCTCCATGTGAATCCCGGTTCTCTCATTCATCGCCTGTGTGGCAGGGAGGTGCTTTTAGGTCACCAAGCCTCACTACACTCACCTGTAACATGAAGATGATGATGCCTACCTCCTCCGACTACTGTGCAGATTCAATAGTGCACGGGACAAGGCTTCCCATATGTTTGGCACACAGTAGGTGCTCAATACACAGCAGCTAACAGCCACGATGTGCATGACACTGTTACTAGGGTGACCACCCTCTCGGGCTCCCAGGTCACCCTAAATCCCTCTCTCCTCACCATGTCTATCCAAAGCATCGGCACTCGTCAAACAACTGTCTCCTCAAGTTGCCCCCTATTTTAAATTCCCACTGCCCCTGCCCACATTCTGGCCACATCACCTCTTACTTGGACAATTTTAAAAGCCTCTTGTCTTTGTTTCCAGTTATTTCCCCATCTGTGTCTTCTGCATACCCGGGCTACTAAAGTGGTTTTTTGAAACACTGCTCTGCCTAAAATCCTCAAAGTCATCCTCGCTTACCTTTCTTTTTGCTTTACGTATGTATGTATGTATGTATGTATGCATGCATGTATGTATTTATTTGAGACACAGTCTTGCTCTTGTTGCCCAGGCTGGAGTACAATGGCACAATCTCGGCTCACTGCAACCTCTGCCTCCCGGGTTCAAGTGATTCTCTTGCCTCAGTCTCCAGAGTAGCTGGGATTACAGGCACCTGCCCCCACACCTGGCTAATTTTTGTATTTTTAGTAGAGACGGAGTTTTGCCATGTTGGCCAGGCTGGTCTCGAACTCCTGACCTCATGATCGGCCCACCTTGGCCTCCCAAAGTGCTGGGATTATGGGCGTGAGCCACCCCGCCCGGCCGCTTACCTTTTTATTGGCTGATTGATTGATTGATTGAGACAGAGTCTCACTCTGTTACCCAGACCGAAGTGCAGTGGTGCAATCTTCGTGCACTGCAACCTCTACCTCCCAGGTTCAAGCTATTTGCCTGCCTCCCAAGTAGCTGGGACTACAGGTGCGTGTCACCATGCCTGGCTAATTTTTGTATTTTTAGTAGAGGTGAGGTTTTGCCACATTGGCCAGGCTGGTCTTGAATTCCTGGCCTCAATTGATCTGCCCACCTTGGCCTCCCAAAGTGCTGGGATTATAGGAATGAGCCACTGCACCTGGTCTTCACTTACCTTTAAATGACTGAGGAGAGAATCTACGTTCTTTAGCATGGGTTAAGAGGCCTTTCACAACTTGGCTGTACCAGGCTCATTTATCACCACTGCCCACCTCCTCCAAGTCAGCCAGTGCCACTCCAGCCACTAGGAACTGCTTAGGATTCACCCTTTTGTAACTCTAGGGCTGCCCCTTCAGTCTAGAATATTCACTTATTTATTCTATGCTCGTCCTTTAAGACCCATCCCAGTTGTTCTCTCCCCCGGAACAATTCCTCCCTCTTCCCCATGCAGTTATCCTCTCCAGCCTCTGCGCTCTGCAGTCTTTTTCTTCATGACCCTTTAGAGTTCTTCTCCTATTACATA
Organism: Macaca thibetana thibetana; assembly: GCF_024542745.1. NCBI lineage: Eukaryota > Metazoa > Chordata > Mammalia > Primates > Cercopithecidae > Macaca > Macaca thibetana. Next base: position 165,580,224 of record NC_065584.1, on the reverse strand, counting down.
GTACTTATTTACTGATGCATGTCTGTCTTCCCTACTAGACTGTGAGCGACTTCCTAGCAGGGGCCCTGAGTGAGGCCACAGGTAGGACCTTGCAGCCTGCCTGGCATATAGTAGGACTAATGTCCTGCCAGCCACATCCACAGGTGCCCAGACTATGCATCAGCTTTAAGTGGGCACTGGCAGTATGTACCTGCTGGAAGCTCTCACGCAGATGGCTCTGATCCTCAGGGTGGCAGAATTCCAAAATGTCCTTTCCCAGAAGATCCTAAATAAAAGAGACAAGCTTTAGTAATCCCAGATCCATTTGTAATTATTTACATACTCACTGTGAGACAACTGTTCATTTCCATCTCCTTTAACATCTCCTTTAACTCATCTTCTTTAGCCTGTCCCACCCCAGATTTGAAAAAAAAGTGAATGCAAAATTTTCCTGGGAGCCATCAGGGAACTGGCTTCTTGGTATTCATTCTAAGTTCCTTTGGCATGCTCAATATCAATTTCTAATTTGCTAAGGCACTACATCAGTAGCTTCAGAATGCAATTTTATTTTTATTTGTCTTGGAGAGGCAAACTGCAATAAACATATTTTAATAACATAAAAAGAAAGCAAAATAATAGCCTGAGGACAGATGTGTTGCTTATGAAAACTGGAATTATTTAAATGTGGAAATTGTAGCTCTCCTGTGGCTGAAGAAATGAGGTTATCAAAAAATAACTGTACTTGTTAAAAGCCTGTTTACTATCTACCATCATTAGTCTATGCTACATTCAAAGGACATAGCAGTAGTCCAAAAAAAAATGTGTTTCACAATGAAACTGATCAGAATAAGATAAACTGTTTACAGATAACTTCAAAAGTGTTGTAGTAAAGTGGTCCAGTTAAAAGTGTATTTTTTAAATTTATTTTATGTTTTTTATTTTTCGAGATGGAGTTTCACCCTTGTGCCCCAGGCTGGAGTGCAATGGCGCGATCTTGGCTCACTGCAACCTCTGCCTCCCGAGTTCAAGCAATTCTCCTGCCTCAGCTTCCTGTAGCTGGGATTACAGGCACCTGCCACCATGCACAGCTAATTTTTGTATTTTTAGTAGAGACAGGGTTTCACCTGTTGGTCAGGCTGGTCTCTAACTCCTGACCTCAAGTGATCCACCCGCCTCAGCCTCCCAAAGTGCTGGGATTACAGGCATGAGCCACCATGCCTGGTCAGGAAGTGTTTTAAACAGCAAAAGATTTAAACTAACTCATTGATCGCAATCCAAATCGGCAAATGGCCTAAGTGAATGCTGACACTGGCAGTGGAGGGGAAGTCCTATCTGCGTGCCAAGAAGCAACTGGATGCCCATGGGAAGTGCCACTGGATAAATGGGTCTGGCTGCCATCAGAGGTTGGGGTGAACTTGGAAACAAATCCATTTCTCCCTTTATTCCATCCAAGAATCCCAAGGTTTACATAAATCTAGACATGCAGAATCATATGCAGGGTCCTAATAGTTCTAGTTTGAACTGCTTCTAGTCCTAAAATATACATGCCATTAAAATACTCATATATACATATCTCAAAACTTTGTTCCTCAGAATAAACATCTTTTTTCTTTATAAAAAAGCTTTTTATTTTTTAAATAAATTTAAATCTACAAAAAAGTTGATACTACAATACACTGCTATATATCCTTTATGTATATTCAATAATTATTAATATATTATCACATTTGCATTTTTCCTTCTTCATATATATGTATATGTTCATACACAGGCATGTATATACTTAATTTCTTACTGAACCATTTGAAATTAAGTTGTAGACATCATGGCACTTCCCCTCAAAGTATTTTAGCATGCATCTCATAAAAATGAGGCTGGGCGCGGTGGCTCAAGCCTGTAATCCCAGCACTTTGGGAGGCCGAGACGGGTGGATCACGAGGTCAGGAGATCGAGACCATCCTGGCTAACCCGGTGAAACCTCGTCTCTACTTAAAAAAATACAAAAAACTAGCCGGGCGAGGTGGCGGGCGCCTGTAGTCCCAGCTACTCGGGAGGCTGAGGCAGGAGAATGGCGTGAACCCGGGAGGCGGAGCTTGCAGTGAGCTGAGATCCGGCCATTGCACTCCAGCCTGGGCGACAGAGCGAGACTCCGTCTCAAAAAAAAAAAAATAAATAAATAAATAAATAAAAAATGAGATTATCTTACAAAACGACAATGTGCTATCATGTGCTATACTAAACCTAAGAAAATCAATAATTATTCAATGACATCACCCAATATTCTGTACATATTAACATTTCAATTGTCTCCCAAATGAATTTTCTATCAATCTGTCTTCAGGCCCAGGACACAATTAAGGCCTTTTTGTGGCATATTATTATTTTATCTCTTTGATCTATTTTAATCTGGGACAATTGCTCCTGCCTTTTTGTTTCTCATGACATTGACTTTTTAAAAGAATCTAGAACACAGACCTAAAGACGTGCCACCTATATAAAAAAAGATTTCCAAATGCACTTGAGAAACAAGAGGTTAGGCAAAATTAGGCAGGCATCTTTACCAGGCTTTGCAGAGTCTTCCACATTAATGAGCTTTGTAATGAATATTAATTAATAAGAGAGTCCCTTTTAATAGAACATCTTAACTCCAGTTTGTGAAAAATCAACTAGAGAAACATAACAGCGAGGGCAAAGAAGAAAGAGTCCATGTTAAGTGGCACAGGTGTTTACAATGTCCTTTCTTGCCTTGGAAGGATATCTATCATTCTATGCAGGCAGGGTATATTGGTCTTTATGATGTTTCTCCACATGGCCATTGTGTTGTATCTCAAATGAGGTAAGAATGTTTTTAAAACAATTAAATCTCTAGTCAATTGCCATGAGCTCAAAACTATCTACTGACCTGGGGTTGGTAGCCAATCACACTGATACATCTTGGATCCACAAATGTGATGATTCCATCAGAGTTATGCCGGGATAAGAACTCTGTGGGCACTGACATCCCATTCATGTCCATGCATACAGGAGAGCTGGTCACCTGGGACGGGGAAAATCCACAGTTGAGGTGGTGTTGACAGAGATGAGTTGGAGATGGTGACAGAGATGAGAAGAGTAATCCATGTGCATTTCACTTCAAAGATCTTTCCATGTCAGTCAGTACAATGACCCTAAAGTGTTCAAATATCTATCCCTGATCACATCTTTAACTGTAACAGTTGGCCATTTTCTTTACATTTCTGAACTTCAGTTGCCTCATCAACCAATGGGAATAATAAAACCTATAATCTCATAGGATGTTTGTGAGCCTTAAAAGGGATATTGCATGTTAAACCTTGGCAATTGCTCAAGTTGGTGCTCAATAAATGTTAATCCCCTTCTCTTCCCCTACCTTCCCTTTACTAAGGATGACAAATGAGCCTAAGGAACTAGTTAAAATACTTGGAGCATATATATTTGTGAACTGAATTTACCCAAATATTCTTTCTTCACCCATGTGCAAGCAATACCCAGCGTAGGTCATACATGGATGAAATTGACTATTCATTTGTCTGAAAATGGTCAGAACTAGGAAACCAGGGACATGAGAGATTAGTGTATCTGAACCAGGTCTAGTATGTCTCTCCTCTTCGGGATGGGGAAGACCCTCAATGTCCTAGGGAGAATGAACAGTCCAGTTGAATGAGTAGTTACTGTGTGTGCCAGACATTGAGCAAATTTAACTTTCACACAATAAAAGACACATTCCCTGGCCTTGAGGAGCTTGCGGGGATGAGCATGCACTCAACTTACTACCTGCAACAGACAGTGAAAGAAGAGTAACTGAGGGTAGAGCTCAGTGCTATGAGAGCAGGGAGGAGAGAAGGATTGATTTAGACTAAGATCAGGGAGACATTTTAGTTGGGTCTTGAAAGATGAGCAGATAAGGAGGGTAAGGAATATTGAAAGGAGAAGAAGGGGAACAAGGAAATACCAGGCAGAAGAAACAGCCTGTGAACACCCCCAGAGGTGGGGGTTTATGGAAAGGGGAATGGTGCTGTGTGGGAACAAGATGTGAGAGAGGAAGAAAGGAAGGAGATGGGGTTGTGATGATGAGCTTGGACTTTATCCCATAGACCCTGGAGAAACAGTCAAGGGGGTTAAGCAGGGATGTGATGTGAGCAGAATGCAAGTTCATGGCAACTGGCACAAGCATGGGGGATGAACTGATGCAACCCCTCAGCTCAGCAAGAACTCTGCTTGCAGCTCACAGTCCCCTTCTCTTCTAGATTTGGCCTCAGCCTTGTCCCACAGAGTGAGACACGAAACCCAACAAATACCAAGAACACAGGTGATCAGAATAGGCATCCAAACCAACTGTCTTCTGCACTTTGTGGCAATAAGCCTTCATTTAAGATTAAAAAGGCTATGAATTTTTTCTTACCTGGAGTCTCCCAATTGCCACGAGGCAATATTTACTGCCTTGTCCCACATCAGCATCTTCTTCAGGTATGGTCATTCCTGAAATGGGAAATACCAGTGTCATCAACAATATGCCCAAGGTGAATGGGAAAGAAGAAAAGTGTCCACAATTTTATTTAAGCAATTGAAAATACAGTGAGTGTTGCCATGCAGGGCTGGGAAGCCAGCCAATGAATTAACCAGTTCCTCACTCAGTTCCTGCTTCTCTCTCTGCCTGATGTATTTTGACAATTTTACGGTACATTATCATCTCCCTCTGTGGATGATGCAGAGGAAATTAAGAAAGATGAAATAGAAATAATTCTTCTGTACATTTGTACAACTTGGACAAAACGTTTATTTAGGATATTTCAGTAAGAAGCCAATATGGGTCTTTCAGCTTATGTAAATATCTCTCTTATCTGCTGACAAAGAATGAAACAAAGACCATCTCAGGCAAAAGAAACACAAGTAAAAACCACTGAAGCTGGTTACTAACTTTCAGGCAAGGGAGCACAACCAGTGTTTCTCCTTGTGGGGGAAAGTCAGGGTTGTTTAAGGGCTAGAAAGGAGACACTGGTGATGGTTATGCTATGCACTGAAAGCTAGTGCTCCAGATAGAAAGGAACTGGTTAAAACAATCCTCATTGTTCACTGGGGTTAAAAAACAGTTGTCTGTTTCGTCCAGTGTGGGTCTGGTATCTGGGGTCCCTCACAGTGCAAGGTTCTTGAACATCTGTAGCTGGTTAGAACTGTTGTAGTGAAAACAAGCATTCCTTTTTGATACCTCATAGGCAAATGCTGTTAAGTAGAAAATTTCCTTGTACACTGCATGACACTTAACGCAAATATTTCCACACTGGGTTGGACCAAGGGTTCACAGTGATAGAGTCACACAAGTACAGTGACAGCCCCTCACTCCAGACATTGATAAAGGCATGTTAAACATTACCATGGTTTTGTGAGCCAGAGAAATGTCACTCCCGCTACACTACATTCCTGTCTTCTTTCCATCCTTGTTCCATCCACCCTCTGTAGGTGACTAGTCTCTTTCATTTCTGGTTTATCCTTACTGCATTTCTTTTGCACAAATGTGCAGATACAAGTACATTTTCTCATGTCCTCTTCCTTCTTCTGTGAAGAGCTGTGTACTGTAAATACTCTTGGACTTTGCTTACTTCACTGAATAGTATGTCCTGGAATTCACTCCGTATGCATTCATACAGCTCTTCCTTAATTCTTTCTTATAACTGCACAGTGCTTCATCTTATTGAAGTGCCATGGTTTATTCAACCACTAAATACTGGACATTTAGATGACTCCAATATTTTGCAGTGAGAAACAATGCTGCAATGAATAACCTTGTGCATATGTGTTTTATTATCATCAGAAGTGTATCTTTGGAATGGATCCCTTGAAGTGGGATTGCTGGGTCAAAAGGTAAGCGCATATGTAGTTTTGTTTTGACAAACTTTCTTCCAGAAGGATTGCACCAATTTGCATTCCCACCAGGAATGTATAGGAAGTCTGCTTCCCCAAAGTCTTGGCCAACATAACGTGCTGTCACGTTATTTAATGTTTGTCAGTCTGACAGGTGATAAATGATTTCTTAGTGTTGTCCTAATTTGCATTTCTCTAATTATGAGTGAGTTTGAACATTACTTCATATGTTTGAGGACCATTTTTTATATCTTGTTTTTTAGTGAATTGTCTGCTACTGTCTCTTTCCCATTTTTCTATTTAGATCTTTTGCCTGTCCATTTTTAAGAGTTTCCTGTATTTGGGATATTAAATCTTTGTGGCATATGTTATGAATATGTTATTCCAGATGGTCTCCTGTCTTTTGACTTTGTGGTGATTTAAAAATTTCAAAAATTTTATGTGGTAAGATTTATCAACCTTTTATTACTTCTGGAGTCTGAGTCACAGTTAGAAAGCTATTTCTTACACAAAGCTTAAGGAAAAATTCACCCTTGCTTTCCTCTGATACTTTTATGGTTTTATTTTTCACGTTTGGATCCCTAATCCATTTGGAGTTATTCTTTTGGGAGTTATGGGATATCAATCTAATTTTATCTTTCTCTAAATGGCTGTCCAGTTGACCCATCAACATTTTCTTAAATTGCAGTGATTTGAGATGCCAACTTTATCAAATAATTCCCACACACGTTTGGGTCTAACTTTGGACTGTCTCTTCTATTCCACTGGCCAATTGTCTATTTAGGAACTAGTACCATACCATTTTAATTATAGAGGCTTTATTGTATGTTTTAATGTCTGGAAGGACTATTCCTTGTATTTTTTCTTGGCTATTCTTGAAGGTATATTTTTCCACAGGAACTTTGGTAGTACCAACTTATCTGACTCCATAAAACAGCTTGATGATATTTTTATTAGGATTACATTACATTTGTAAATTAACTTCAGGAGAACTGACATCTCCTGAAGTTATAATGTTGAGTTATCCTCCCAAGAACAAAGGATGTTTTGTCATTTGTTTAAACCTACTTTTGTGTCTTTCAGGAGTGTTTTCAAATTTTCCTCATATATACTTGTACTTTGTGTACTTATTAAAATTATTTCTAATTATTTAATCCTCTTTTTACTATTGTCAATGTGGCTTTCTCTACCATTATATCCTCTGCTTATTGTTTATGTATATGAAGGCTATTTTCATATATTAACTTAAATTATTTGTTTCAGTTTTATCACTGATTCACTAGGTTTTTCCAGGTGTACTATTATATAATCTGAAAATAGAGATAGTTTTCCTTTTTCTTTGTGCATTCTTTTGCCTCTAATTTCTCTTATTTAGTTGCATGGGATAATAAGTCTATTATAATTTTGAATAGTAGTAGAGATAGTGGGCATTATTGCCTTGTTTCTGATCTTAGCGGAAATGTCTCAGGGCTTTCTCCATTAAATACCACCTTTTGGACTAAGATACAACACGCATGCACACACATTTATCACATTAAGTAATCACCCCTCAATTATTGTTTAGCATTTTTGCAAATCTCTTTAATGCCTTGGTTAATAATGGACAGCTGGATTCTAGTATCTGCTCTGTACTCAATCTGTTACAATATGTTGTTTTAGTTGAGGTATATGAAGAAAACAGGGCCTCACATAGATATGGAAAAGGGAGAAAAGGGAGAAAAGGGAGAAGCTTTTTCAGAATACTGAGTATATTCTCCTTTGGTATTTTTCCAAGTCTTGACAAGGGGTAGTTTCCTAAAGGCTAATTGTAATATAAAATCCAAAACTATATGAATGAATTTTTCATACTGTCATATTGTAACATTCAATACAATATTAAAATAGGCTAGTTTGTCTAACACTTTGGATGGATCTTTTACCCATTACATAATTTTACATATTATGTATTGGTCATTTGGAAAATAATAGTTCACCATATTATACAGACCTTCTAAACGTTGACACATTGCATTACACAACATTAAAATATCGCACTCGTTAATACCACTATGTATCTCATCAGAAACATCTATAGATACTGGTCAAAATTATGGTGGCAGACACAAGCTTTCCAAAACTCAAATTTTTATTAGAAAACCTGAATTTTATCACTGACAACAAATACTGTCAACTGTTTTCCTTGAAGTGACAAGTTCAATTTGGTTTTTTTTGAGAAAATATCTGCCAAATACATAAGTTGTAATAACCACCATTTGTTTGTTAGTCATTCTTTCAAGCAAAAACTATGTTCCATGGAAAAAACACCTAGTTCAGCTCACGGCCCAAAGGAAGCCTATGTGCTTTTCCCTGACACAATCCCCGTGCTTTGGTATGTGGAGAAGTCGCTTTATGCATGTTTTCCATTTGGGGCTTAATACAACTCATAAATTTACCGTCTCAACAGGGACATTCTTAAGTGAAGCTGGCATTTAAACATTTTAAAATTATTTTTTAATTGCAAGTGTGTAGTGATAAAGAGTACAATGACCACCAGGACAACTTGGTATCACTGCCTTGATTCACGCTAAGGCCCAGCAAGTTTACCCACCAATGCTTTTTACGCCATCAGTGCAAATGTTGACACACAGAAAGGGGCAAAAACATCTCAGTGTTATTATGAAAATAGTTTTAACTTTGTGTGCCCTTGAAGACATTTCAGAGATTCCCATGGTCCATGGACCACACCTTGAGAACTGCTGCTGCTCTATGCATTGCCATTCTCCAGAGTTTTATACCTCATCTCATCTTGTCTCTTTTTATATCGTTTTTCCATCGCCTCTATTTTTTTTTTCTGAGATGGAGTTTCAGTCTGTGACTCAGGCTGGAGTGCAATGGTGTGATCTCTGCTCACTGCAACCTCTGCCTCCTGGGTTCAAGCGATTCTCCTGCCTCAACCTCCTTAGTAGCTGGGATTACAGGCACCTGCCACCACACATGTCTAATTTTTGTACTTTTAGTAGAGACGGGGTTTCACCATCTTGTTCAGGCTGGTCTTGAACTCCTGGCCTCGTGATTCACCTGCCTCAGCCTCCCAAAGTGCTGGGATTACAGGCATGAGCCACCACGCCCAGCCATTGCCTCTATTTCTAACCATACATTTATAAGACCCAAGACTATGCCTCCAGTCAAGATATTCCTTTGTAGCTCTAGATCTTGCCTTCACTTACCTACTGAAAATGTGTACCTCAGTCTCACAGGTCTTTCAAAATCGTGCCCAAATCTTTCTACCAAAACATCCTCGTCTTTCTACTCTCCATGGAAAAGACCACTAGTGACCCATCTCATTTACATTCTCTCCTTCCCTGCTAAGGAACCTTGATTCATTCAGAGTGGCAATGTGCCTGCTCCATTAGAGTTAGAAGGTGTTCAGCTGACATGGCTCTGTCCTATTAGATGGATGCAGAAGTCATGAGCATGGCTTTTGGGAACACTCCTTTCCATGTGAAACACAGGTATGACCGGGGAGCACTAGCAGCCATCTCGAAAGGCAGGAAAGCCAGGGCCACACAATAAGGATTGTGGAGTGAAAGCTGGCAGAACGAGTCCTTGGTTACATCACAGAGCCATTGTACTAAATCTAGACTGTCTACCTTTGGATATAAAATAGATTTATTTAAGGCTCTGATAATTGGGATTTTCTGTTATATGCAGCAAAACTCAATCACTTACTGGTATACATCCTAATCTCTATTAGAAGCATCACTACCAGCAGTAACATTTGTCATTTAATTAGACTGACCAGCAGCCAAACCTATGTCTTACTTAAAAGAAATCCTCCTTTACGAGTGATTATGGTGGAAGACAATATACTAGCTTCCACTCTGGAAGTCAAAGAAGCTAGATTTTACCTCCCTGCATCCTTCTGGGGTGAATGGATGGTTCAAATTCATCAGCAGAACAAAGCACAGTGTCCTGAGCAGGCTGCTGCTACTAACAGATATTCCCTGGGCTTCATGCTTCTTTAACCCATGGAAGCTGCCTAGGTTTCTGTTCATTTTCCAAAGCCAGTCCCCTTTGACTGATGGGAGTCATTAACATTTATCTAAGAATTATCTTTTTGCTTATGACTTCTAGAGTTGTCTTCTGTTATGTATTAGTGACTGCATATCTCAGGTTAGAAATCTTAGCATCATCCTGCACTATTCCTTCCTCTCACCAGTTACACATCAATGGACACCAAACCTGTCTGCTTCAACTTCACAGTTAGCTCTCCAATCATCTGCTCTCTGCCCCGTTGTCTATATCACTCCTAGAAGTTGGCCACAACATTTCTCTGCGGGAAATAAACATAAATCAAAAGTCTTCATTCCGGCACACATGGCTCTTCATGACACTTACCGTGTACCTAAAGTTCCTCCAAACACCAAATACCAATCAGGACTTACATGAACAGCACGCATGTGCCTTTAAGGATGTCCAGTTTCTTGCTCCTCAGGAATTTAAAGAAATCTGCCCTCTTTCAAGAGGACCAGCTGATTCTAGAATGATGAGTTGGGCTTGGCAGCAGCACACTCAGCTGACTAAAGAGCTGGCTCTGAAAGCACAGAACTAACTTACAGTAGCAGCAGCAAACGATAAGGAAGAAGGTGTTCTCTTGCTCAGTAGATGGACAAGGGTCACTGCCCCAAGGTCTGAGATGAAGGAAGATAGGATTCCACATGGCAATGGAGTTTCAGGGTAGGAGGTGTCCTTAGAGGACACTGAGCCCAACACCCTCATGAGACTTCAATCCCATGTCCATCTATTGCTGCTTGAATTCTACCAGTGGTGGGGTGGTCACTATACCCCCAGACAACTCAGTCTATCTGTCTCCTTGAAGATTTCACCTGCTGGTCCTGGACTTGCCCTTAGAGTCATACATTCTTCTGCTGTGTAGCCCTTTAGACAAGTGAAGAGTATGACTGAGTTTCTGAGTCTTTTCTGTTCTTGGACAAACATCCTTTCATCATTTAAACTGTTCCGCCTACAAAAATGGTCTGCTTCTCTATATTCTTGTCATATTTCTGAATATGTTTCTGATTGCCTCTATTTCCCTAAAATGTGGTGCCCACAATACTTTAGATATGATCATTACAGAGGTCTTTCACATCCTCTGGTCTGTCAGCCTAGCTTACTGATAGCAAATGAAGTGCATTCAGGAAGCAAGGTGTGAGTTATGCTGACAGTTCCCCATAACCAGAGCACTTTTATTTAGTTGCTGCTTTTTAAATCACAATGGAGTTATGCTTCTAGCCAAGATGAAATAGCAGATCAGATTTACCTTCTCGCCAGAAACAAACACACAAAAACAAAAGAAAAAAACAAAACAAATACAAGAAATGATGGTTTAGAAGACACCAGATATCAGGCAATGAACAACAGCAATCCCTGAGAAATGGGTAACAAATAAGACAAGTCGGTGACTGCCCCCAGCTCACAGCCATAAGAGAGTTCTCCAGCCAGCAACTTAAATTTCACAATGTGTGGCATCAAATAAAAAATTACCAGGCATGCAACAAAGCTGGAAAATACAACCCATAATGAAGGAAAACAGACCAAGCTGCCAAAACATGATGCAGAACTGACACAGATTTTAGAATTAGCAAACAACACATTAACACACTTATTATAACTGTATTCCATATGTTCTAACAGTTAAGTAGAGCTATGGAAGAGGCAAAAAGACCCAAAGCAAACTTCTGGAGATGAAAGCTACAATGTCTGACATTTAAAAAATGTACTGGATGGGGCTGGGTGTGGTGGCTCACGTCTGTAATGCCAGCACTTTGGGAGGCCAAAGTGGGCAGATCACCTGAGGTCACGAATTCAAGACTAGCCTGGCCAACATGGTGAAACCCCATTTCTACTAAAAATACAAAAATTAGCTGGGCATGGTGGCACGTGCCTGTAATCCCAGCTACTCAGGAGGCTGAGGCAGGAGAATCGCTTAAACCCAGGAGGCGGAGATTGCAGTGAGCCGAGATCAGGCCACTGTACTCCAGCCTGGGCAGCAAAGCGAGACTCCATCTCAAAAATAAAATAAAATAATAAAAAATTAAAATGTACTAGAGGGTATTAATTGCATATTAGACAAAGTAGATGACATAGTAAACTTGACACAGCAATGGAAGCAATCCAAAATGAATGATAGAAAGTAATAAAAAGTTCTTTTTCAATAAAATGAGTATCAGTGATCTCATTGGAAAACTTGAAGTGGCCTAATACACTTAAAGTGTGTGAAGGAGGGGAGGAACATGGAAAAACATTTGAATAAATAATGGCTGAAAATTTTCCAAATTTGATACAAAGTATAAATCTTTGATAGAAAGTATAAAGTGGACTGACATCCCATCATGATGCGGGATACTGTCAGCTTGAAATGAGAATGAGCTCACACAGAATTGCCCACTGTGGCAGGGACTGAAATGAATTGGGCCACATAGATATGAAAGTGGAAGTGGACACCCCAAGGACCTGTTAGAGTGATCTAATCTCTCTGACCCTCTGTTACCTTATACATAAAATGGGTATCAGAATGCTTACCTTATGGGATGCTAGAAAGATGTGTATGGAGCACCCCACCTGACCCTGAATGTCAGCTTTCTTCTCATTTACCTGATCTGCTTCCCCAGTTGCTAGTAAACATGTATGTTTGTGGGCAAAGAAGGCAAGAGGCACAAATGCACTTTTCTTTTCTTTCTTTCTTTTTTTTTTTTTTTTTTTTGACCAGATCTGGCTCTGTTACCCAGGCTGGAGTGCAGTGGCGCAATCTTGGTTCACTGTAGTCTTGACCTCCCAGGCTCAAGCCATCCTCCTATGTTTGCCTCCTGAGTAGCTGGGACCACAGGCACGTGCCACCACACTGGCTAATTTTTTTGTATTTGTAGAGATGGGGTTTCACCATGTTGCCCAGGCTGGCACAAATGCACTTTTGTCATACTTAGGAATCAGGAATCAATGCCACAGGTCAGATAGGAAGCAGAGAAAACAGCATAAAGAACCCTCTAATCCAACTGGCATAAAGAAAATGATGTTCTTCTCAGTCCTATCCTTTGGAGGGATCTTTCGGTATTAGGGTCTGACTGGCTAAAACTTGAGACCATCTACCTAGAGATAACAAACTCCAGTTCCTTCATTTATTCCTCATTCAGTGAGCATCGATGGAGAATTTCCACATACTTTTTTTAAATACCCATACATTTTCTTTATATTCCTTCAATGAAGGGTTGAAGTTAGATTCCTTTGCAAATATTTTGACCAAAAAAATACAGTGGAAGTGACATTGTGTGACTTCTAGACTAGCAGCTCAGATATTGAGGAGCAGAAATATGCCATCCTACTGCACCCTGTCTAATTCCTAACACACAAAATCTATGAATATAATAAAATAGTGGTGGTTTTATGCAAATCAATAAAAAAAATTCTCAATTGTAAGGTTCATCAGCCTAGAAGTGGATAGAAAGAGATTTGATGGGGGCCCTAAGATACCAGTCCTTTAAGCACATAAGGGAGTTCATTTGTAAGAATTCATTTTAATCAACCCAGTAGAATAATGTTAAAATAACAAGTTGGCTTTACTGAAGTGTAGTGGGAAAGCTGCAACTTATTAAAAAAGTTTTGTTTAGTTGTGAATGAGATTCAAGTGTGTATATGTAAAATTTCCAGAATATCTTCAGTAAATCCAAATTCATTAAAGGAATGAATGCTTTATATGCCTAAATGTGATGTTCTCAGGACACTGGGCTCAGCTTCCCTATGGAAGGGATGTCATCTAAGTCAGAACAGCCAGCATTTGTAAAGGAGGCCCTGACACCAAACCTCACCACAGAGATCCAACTGCCAGTGAACCTGTGGCCATTGCCACTCATGTGAACAGGGTCTTGACGGATGACTGCAGGATGCAGTAGGGGAGGGCTCTGGCATTAGCAGGTGGAAAAGATTTAGGATTAAGTTCACACATTCTACTTGTGTCAAAATGCCTCTATGACAGGGCAGGACTGCGCAATCTCCATATTGTCATCTGGATATTGGATGTTTTTTTATCTTCCAAGCATTGCTTACACAATATCCTCAAACAGTACATGACCTTTAAAAGTGGTTTGGACTCTTACTACTCAATAATAAAAACACAAATATCCTCAATTTAAAAATGGTCAAGATGGATTAAAGATTTAAATGTAAGACCTAGAAGAAAATCCTAGGAAACACCATTCTGAACATCAGCCTTGGGAAAGAATTTATGACTAAGTTCTAAAAAGCAATTGCAACAAACAAGTTAATAAATAGGACCTAATTAAAAGAAAGAGTTTTTGCAAAGAAAATGAAACTATCAACAGAGTAGGCAGACAGCCTACAGAATGAGAGAAAATATTTGCAAACTATGCATCTAACAAAGGTCTAAGATCCAGAATCTATAAGGAACTTAAACAGTTCAACAAGTAAACACCAAATAACCCCATTAAAAAGTGAGTAAAATATATGAACAGACACTTCTCAAAAGAAGACATCAAGTGGCCAACAGACACATGAAAAAACGCTCAACATCACTAATCATCAGAGAAATACCAAACAAAACCACAGAGATACCATCTCACACCAGTCAGAATGGGCATTATTAAAAAGTCAACAAACAACAGATCCTGGGAAAGCTGCAGAGAAAAGGGAATGCTTATATGCTGTTGGTGGGAATGTAAATTAGTTCAGCCACTGTGGAAAGCAGCAATTTGAAGAGTTCTCAAAAAACTTAGAACTACCGTTTGACCCAGCAATCCCATTACTGGGTATATATCCAAAGGAAAACGTAAATGTTCTACCAAAAAGACATGTGCCCTCATCACAGCACTATTCACAATAACAAAGACATAAAATCAATCTAGGTGCCCATCTACAGTGGACCAGATAAAGAAAATGTGGTACATATACACCATGGAATACTACACGGCCATAAAAAAGAATGACATCATGTCCTCTGCAGCAACATGGATGCAATCGAAGGCCATTATTGTAAATGAATTAATGCAGAAACAGAAAGTCGTATACCACATGTTCTTGCTTATAAGTGGGAACTAAACACTGGGTACTCATGGATATAAAGATGGCAACAACAGACACTGGGATTACTAGACGGGGGAGGGAGGAGGGCAAAGATTTCAAAACTAACTATTGGGTACTATATTCACTATATGGGTGATGGGATCAACCATACCCTAAACCTCAGCATCAGCAACATACCCAGGCAATAAACTTGCACATGTACCTACTGAATCTAAAATAAAAATTGAAATTACAAAAAAATACAATGAGCAAAGGATCTGAATATTACTCCAAAGAAGACATACAGGTGGCTAATAAGCACATGAAAAGATGCTCAATATCATTCATCATTAAGCAAACAGAAATCAAAACCACAGTGAGATATCCCTTCACACCCATTAGTATGGCTATCATAATTTACAAAAATGCAATAATGTGTTAGTGAAGATACGAGAAACTGGAACACCACACACTGCTGGTGGAAATGTAAAATGGTGCGACTACTTCAGAAAACAGTCTAGCAGTTTCTCATGAGGTTAAAGGTGGAGCTACCACATGACTCAGCAATTCCATTCCTAGGTCACATCCAAGAGAAATAAAGCTATATGTCTGCATAAAAACTGGACTGTTGACTATTGTGAATTGTGCTGCAATAAACACGGGGGCATAGATGTCTCTTTGATACACTGATTTCCTTTCCTTCGGATAAATATCCAGTAGTGGGATTGCTGGATCATGTGGTAGTTCTATTTGTGGTTTTCTGAGGAATTTCCATACTGTTCTCCTTAGTGGTTGTACCAATTTACATTCCCAACAACAGTGTATAAGAGTTTCCTTTTCTCCGCATCCTTGCCAACATTTATTATTAATATTTTTTGTCTTTTTGATAATAGCAATCCTAGAAGGGGTGAGATAATACCTCATTGTGATTTTGGTTTGCATTTCCCTGAGGATTGGCAGCACTAAGATAATTTTTTTCATACATTTGAGCATTTTGTTCATACATTTGTTGGCCATTTCATACTCAATCTTCGAAGATATTTTCCAGTGACTGGATTTGGTTTTTCATGTAGATAATCATCATATCTCCAACAATGTAAATTCTGTCTTCCATTTCTTTTCCACCTCTTAAGTAATTATATTTTATTTCCTTACCTTATTGCCTTGGAAATTCCAAAACATTATTGAATAACAATGAGCATTCCTCTCAGATTCTTCACTTTTCTGAGAACCCTTCTAATATTTAGTTACTCTGCATAAGATTTTAATTATGGTTTCAACTGTGTGTTTTATCTATGTTAAGAAAATACATTTCTATGATTAGTTTAGAAAGATATTTCTCCATTAAAAATTAATACCTAAACTTATATTTTGTCAATAGTTTTTTTTCTTGAATTATTTACATTAGCAGATTTCCTAATGATAAACTACCCAAGCATTTTTGTCATTAGTATGTATTTCTATAACTATTAATTTGATTTGTTAGTATTGTATTTAATATATTTATCCTAATACATGAAACTGGGTTCATAGTTTGTATGTTTTTGTTTCAAAGTTGTGCTAACTTCACAAATCAGTCTACTTTCTAACTTTTCTCAGGCTCTGGAAGTGTTTAAATAATTTGCCCATAAAGCTTTCAAGGCCTGGAACCATTTGGGGTGCAGTTCTTTGTCAGTTTTCTCAATTTCTTGCCTAGCTTTGATCTTTTCTCATTAAAAAAAAAAAGAAAAAAATTTTTTAAATTCAAATTTGGTTACATACTTCCTTCCAGGAATTAACTTTCTTTTGAAACGTTTTAAAACATAAAAATCTAAGTTATGCACACTATTTGTTCATAAATTTTTAAACTTTGTTAAATTTATTTATTCTTAATATTCATTTCCTTTCATTCTTTTTAAAATTACAATTAAACTTGTCAGGGATTTTCTCTTTTACCAGTCTTGATGAAGAATTATTTATCAATTGGATAATACTTTGGTTTTCTAATTTAATTTTTCTTATTTTTACTTCTTTCATTAATTCCTTCCTCTCAGTTTGCCTATGGCATTCTATTATTCTTTTTTTATTTTCATTAGTTAATAATTCATAAGTAAAATTTTTAGTTTTCCCACATTTAGTTTTCCCACATTTAATAATGAAAACATTTTAAGCCACAGCTTTCCTCTAAACATTGTTTTGGCCACATCCCCTTATACATCCAGTAACCGTATTGGAGATTGGGACATCAACATAGGAATTTTTGGAGGTACACAAATACTTTATATGTTTATTCTTGCCCTTTTCTCTACCAGGTCAGGCATGGCATGCGTACAGCACAGGAACTGAGAGAACCTGCTCCTGTATCCATAGCAGGCATCACGGATTGATCATGGACATTTTCCCACTAGTTACAGAAGCAGATCCTAAACAGTTAATCAAAACATATCATGAAATCAAACCTACTTGTCATTAAAAATATTTAGTGTTTTAATATAAAGTTATATAAATTCTCTCAATAATAATTAGATTAAAATTTTAAGTAGTGAGATTGGTAAACCTGGGTACCTTCTGGTGAAGTACTACAGGGGGTATAACCGGAAGATGCCAAGAGGAATTTAGTTGCCATTCACCAAAATTCCTGCTGTGTTCTAAGCTCTGTGTTCAGAAGTTTAAATAATATGGTCCTTGTTCTCTTGGACTGCCAGGTAAGCAGGGGATACAAATAGATGCAAAAATGGCCATAATACAAAGTAGGAAGTGAGAAAGTCCATACAAACCAAGTGGTTGGGAAGCTGGTAGCAGAACTGGTGAAGGTTCCTTGGAGCAGGACTCATCAGAATTGGCCTTTGTACATTTGGTGGGACCAGCAGAGCCTGTGGAAAGAGTGCTCTGGGCTGTGGATGAAAGAGTGCTCTAGGTTTAAGGGGGAGGGAGGGGCAGTGTCATGTGATGATGGCTCTGGCACAGTTACAATGAACATCACCCTGAGGCCACCAGCTTGAGACTTTGAGCACCCCTGCAGTCAGGCCAGGGCAGAGGCTCCTCCATAGCCTGTCATGTAAGATAAATGCCCACAAAGGCACTTCACTCATCTGGAAATTACCCCTTTACCAATCTCAGCGGACCAGAACAAGGTCTCTGCGCAGCAGTGACAGATGCCCCAGAGGCCAAGCACTAAAACCTAGATGCTTCACTCAGTAAAGTCTGCTGGTTCCTGACTCACAGCCTGTTTTGCTTCCTTTTACCCATGATGCTGGTATAGGAGTTAAGAAGAAATTATTTAGGCAGATAGCGGGGGTAAGGAAGTCCTCAGTAAGGTTTTCCTTTTAATGAAAAGCAGCTCCCAAATCATTTTCTTTTCTAACAAAGAACAGCCTGTAAAATTGAGCTGCAGACATAGACAAGGAAGCTGGAGGCTTGCACGGGTGAATGCCAGCAGCTGTGTCAATAGGAAAAGGGTACCTGGGGGCTAGACACGTCCAATATGGTGGCTCCATCTTCCCTTTTCCTTGTCAACCAGGTGTACAGTAAGGGGCAGGCAACATGGCACCGGCCAAGTAGAGATCCTATTTGCATAATAAAAGATTAGAGTGGGGTAGTCACCTTCCTGGCAAGCTATGTAAATGTCACACCTGATCCAACCAATCTTTAGGCCTTGTGTAAAACAGACACTGGCTCCTCAAGCCTGTCTATAAAAGCCTGTGCACTCTGCCAGTCCCACTCGGGTGTCCCTCTCTCTCGCAGGAGAGAGAACTGTTCTCCTTTCTCTTTCTTTTGCCTATTAAACCTCTGCTCTTAACCTCACTCCAGAGGCCTGTGTCATTGATTTCCTCGGCATGAGGCAACAAACCTCGGGTATGTACCCCAGACAACCACGCTGCTTCAATGCTAGCAAGTTGTGCTGTTTGGTTTTCTAGACTATAAAAGGATGTGATTGGATTGGGTCAGTGTAAAAGCAGACATGCAGAGAGAAACAAGAAGTGTCAGCTACCAGCAGGAGGTAGGACAGCAAATCCTTACATAAAAAGATATAAAAATAACTGAAAAACAAACAACAAACAAAACAACAAATGCCACAGGGACATGGGCTGAAAAGCTTTACGTACTTGGAAAAACCCTGAGGACATCTCTGAATGGAGAGCTCTGCATTTGTAATGAGCGCTCTGAGTAAGCAGGGAAAGAGGAAGGCGTGTCCAGGGTCTTTTATTTAAGCAGACAAAAAAAATCCTGTGTGATGCAAGACAACATAAGCAAAATTAAAAGACAAAGACAGGTTGAACGAAAATCTTTGTAGCGCATACAGTAATCAGACAGCTAACCTTCATAATGTTTTAAAGACCTCAGAGGAGAAAATCAGAAAAGCACAAATCACACAGTAGAAAAATGGGCACACAGTATGAACAGGCAATTCACTAGGAAAATACAGACAGCAAATATATCCAGGGAAGATGCTCAATTTCACTAATGAAGAAAATCTAATTTAAAATATGTCATTCTTCTCCCCCACAAACTATCAGACTGGCAAAACTGACAAAAGAATAAAAACATCTAGAGTTAGTATTGTAACAGTGAAACAGCAAAATAATGAACATAACTGACTCCATTTTTGCTTAAGAGGCGTTTATCCATTCCTGCCGGTAGGCTAGGAAGATTTTAGAACACTGACATAATGATTGCAAAAAACAGCAATCAAGTGTTTTATAAAACTAACTCTGGGATTAAAGGAGAAATATGCAAACAACTATGTTTTTGTTAAAGATTTGTAGGAGCATTGTGACCTGACCAAAGACAAAGAAGTTCCCAACCTCGTTGGATCCTTGCTCCCAGCTGTCTGCAGTAGCCCTTTACCTCTTGATCCTACCCACCTCCTCTTCCGCCTGCCCTGAATGTAGAAAGAGCCTAAAATTTGTACTGGCTTCAGATGGTACTTTAGGATGCTGATCCACCATCTTCTTGATTTGTTGGCTCTCTTAATAAACCTGCTTTTCCTCCCACTAAATCTTGTCTCTCCTGTATGGCTTTTGAGCAGAGAACAGCTGAACCTGGGTTCAGGTACAGTAGGAGTGTGGGAAAAAAGGTATACCTATCCTGTTTGGCAGGGTAACTACCAAAACTTAAATGTGTCATTCCTACAGCCCTTCTTAGCTATCTTCAGAAATACCAGTATTCATGGATAAAGATTCACATGTGAGGACGTCCACTGCAGCAAGAGCTGCAGACTGAAAACAACATTCATGTTCCCAGTGGAGAATGGTTGGCAGAATATTATGCAGCCATTATGCAGCCATTTAAAGGAACAAGGTAGAAAGGAACAAGGTAGAATGAATGGAACAAGGTAGAATGAATTAATACAAATCTGTATTCATTTGGAAAGGTATTTATAACATCTACAAGAAGCTAAAAGACCATGTAATAAAATATACATGAGCTCTATTTTTTAAATACAAAAGTCTAGAATGAGAAGCACCGGGATATTGTCAATTAGTTTTTAAGGGTTGGACTAGGGTAGGAAGGGGGACTGTTCATAACCTTTTAAAAATTTAAAAGCAAGTTTACAAGTAATTTTTACTTTATTTTGCATAGTTTTCTATATCTTTCAAGTTTCATTAATGAACATGAACCATATTTGTAATCATTTTCTTAAAAAGACAAAAAAATAAAAAAAGGTAAGCAATGATGTTTTGGTACTTAAAAAGTTACGCTTTGCAGAGCTGGGAAATTTTCTCACGTTGTACCTCATTTTCAAACAATGCCAGAAACACGAGTGTGGTGTACTATTCCGACTCTAGAACCTTGCCCCTCAATGATCAAATTAAGAGATAACATGCCTGATGATGGCAGGAGTTTAATTCTAAAACATTTGGCAGACTTGCAGCATTTCTTTCCAAATTTACTGCCACTAAATCATGGAAATGAACAAGCATCTTCCTTTGCCTAAAGGGGAAGTTGCAAATGAGTATTTTCTGTACAAACTTGGACTTAAAAGACAGAGCTTCATTTCCAATAAATCAGAATCTGTAAACACAGTGTTTGCTACAGGGCCATAAAAATAAAGACACAGTGAGGTGAAAAGAGAACATCAGGAAAATGGAATGAGGGGGCACAACAACCGTCCCTTTTGGGGCCTCTTTAGTAAAGACAGAAGTGGGTCAGGAGGCCCCCAGCCTCCTGCCCACTGTGTGCTTCTGAGTTAGCTTTATCTTCACTGGCACAGGAGCAGTGGGATTCAGTGGGAACACAGCTGGTAATTTCTTAAGGGAGGCAGAGGAACCTAGAACCTTGAATGCTTTCCATGCCTTAGCTGTGGAACTTACTGTTATTTTCAACTTTCAGTTGTAAAAAATTCACAGAAACCATGACATGCTTCATTGGCTGGCTTCTCCTCCATGTCCCACTTCTAGAAGCTGAAAATGCCCCTCAGAGCAGGATGGGCATCTGAAGGGTAGGGCTGTGTTGCAGTCCATCTGCCACCCAACCAGTTTTGGGGCTACAACATTACCCAACTTTCCATTACCACATTTCTGCCTGGGGCACCCTGGGCAGGCTTATGTTGACCGTTCCTTCATGACTTTTAAAATTTGCCAACTCATCATCCATCACAGTGGCCTCTCCAGTAGCCCCTGCATCCTTATCCTGCTATCACTTCTCACTGCCATCAGTGTTCTTCCACTTCCTGCTCCACACTCTTCCCCGTAAGGATCAGTCTCCACCTGCCCCTGCTCCCCTTTCCCAAATTAACCAGTTCCCAAATGAGTTCCTTCCACTCAGCACCTGGGAACTGTATTCCATCTTCTATTGGCTGTCTACCTCTTGAGGGCTCTGTGCTCTGGTCTGCCCCCACGGCCCTCCCTGGCTGTCAATCCCCTCCCCAACAGAGGCTGCTCCTTTCTCCAATAGCCCCTGGCCATTGGACCAGGTCGCTCCTCCCCGGTGCTGCCTCCACACAATGCTTCTGTTACTGGTGCTCAAAAGTCTCTTGTTGCAAACTCACCTCCACTGTCCACTCTCACCACTCTCTCCTCTTCTGCCTGCTTCTCCCTAACCACTGTCTACCCAGTCTCCACTTTCATCTTGTCAAAGCACAGACTTGACCATATTTGAGCCCCTTTTCAAAAAACATCAAAGGTCCCCCACTGGTTAACAGTTTCACAGCCATTCATTTCATTTGTGAAAATGATTCTAGTGAATATTCCTTGAAAGTACATATCAGGATCTGTTTTGGTGATCACCTCATCTAAGTAAGACTAGTGACAGTAGGACAGTTATGAAAGGCAAATATTTTTGATAGAAGAATAAAATAACTTTCTGCTACAGAGGGAGGCTGAGTGCTTCTTCCTCTCTCTCCCAACAGCATGCTGGCCACTCACAGGGCCTTTCAGAAAGTGACCTGTGGCCCAAGCACATGGAGCAAAGCACGCATCTGTCCTTTGGAAAGAACTATTCAGAGCACATCAGCTGAGCTCCTCTTGATACAGGAAGGCACAAATCTTTATATCTGAGATGGTGGTGATAAGATTCTCTGAAGGTCAGAGACATAGGCTACTACTGTGAGGGCCTCACAATGGTACACTGAGTAGTAAAACTGCCTCCAGGAAGGATCCTTTAAAGGGAAAATGGTCATCGTGGCTGACACCAACAATGATGGAAGCAATGGTAGAAGACTGGGGGCAGTGCGGCTTGGGGGTCATAAAAGGCTCAAGCTCTGGGGTGACCAAAGAGATGTCCTGACTCAGACATCCCGACTCCACCACGTACTGATTGCAAAAGACTCTGACCTCTCAAGGTTTCAGGAAATGGGAATAATAGCAGTTATTATGTGTGAAATAGGAATAACCATGGTCCTATTCTATAGTGTTGCTGTGGGCATTAGATAAGAAAATATATATTAAGCATTTAGCCTGGCACATGGGGCTCAACACATCCAGTTCTTGTTTTCACTGTGAAGCCGATAAGGCCATCCTAGCACAAGTCAGAAGAGGTGGAGCTGCCCACTGCCGAGCTGGCTTCTTCTGTGGCTGAGCTCTGCCCTGCTGCAGGCGTCCTTTGTGGGGTGTGGGCTGTGGTCAAGGGCAGGGAAGTGCTGGGGAGCTGAGAGACCTTAGGGTCGGCTGAGATTCAGAACCTCACAGAGCTTCGGGTTCGCCATCTATAAGAGTGGCAGGGCTGGACTGATCACGCCCCAGGTTCTCTTTGGCTCTGACATTCAATGAGTCCAAACTCCAGGTAAGCCTCTGACACTCCACTACAGACTAGGAGTTTAGCAGTGAATGAGACCCAGCTCCTACTCAAGGATTTCACCAGCTAGTGGGGAAAACAGAGAACCAAATGATGATGCCACGTGGTTAGTGTTATGACGGAGAGAAGAACACTCTGCTTTGAGGAGGGGCACATGGCCAAGGCCGGATGCCAGGACCAGAAGGAGCCATGTCGGGAGGGAGAGCTTCCTGGCAGGAATTGCAACATTTATCAAAGTGATTTTTAATATGAACAGGATAATTCCAGCTATTTTAACAGATTTTAATGATTCCCTAATTGGTTTCACAAGCTTATTGTGCCCCACATTAAATTACCTTCTCCTTGGATATACTCTTCCCTCATGCCAGCTCTAAGTAAATCCTGAGTAATATAAACAACACACAAATGAAATTTAACTGGAAACTGCTGTTTGGGGTGAAACTCAGCATTAGCCAGAAATGCTTCTTCATTTCTTCCCAAGGATTGCATTAACCCTGTGCAAACACTCAGGAAACATTGGACAGTTTTTCCATAACACTGGGTGGAGGCTGTCCTGGGACTTACATTGTCACATGTGAATTGAAACACATTTTTGCATTCCGCAAAACTCAGGAGGAAAAAAAAACTACCTTCTCCTAGGAGCAGAGTTAAGGGTACTTGTTCACGGCATGCATCCAAAGGATTCTCAGAGGAATATTAGCAAGCTTTAGGCAAGAAAAGTTTCTTTGGCCAAACACATTTGGGAAACATAGTTTAAACAAAGATAAAGAGATTTCATCACTGTAGAAGTCTAAGAGAATTTAATATGCAACTGTGGAGTATAATTCTCTAGGAGGAGAATACAGACTACCATTTCCCAAACGGATTTACCATGAAATTCTTATATTCATGGTGTATCTATGGGGACTGATTTTGGAAGATATTTTGGGGAATACTTATCTGTAGGTACTTTGCATTTCAGGGTTTCTGCTGGTGACCATAAAGAAATGGATCCCCTACTTTGCAAAGCAAAGCTTTGAAGTATACCAGGGTGCTTTCGGCTCAACAGATTGAACTGATACCACTTGAGTAACTACCCGTCCCTCCCCAATACAACAGACATGACTCAAGTCTGAGATAGGGAGAAATATATACAGTAGCACTGGCCACCAGGGGAGGCTGGCAATGGTGAGAAAACTTTGAAATGTACAGTTCAGGCAAGAATGGGTGGAGGGAAGAGTCGACAAAGCCTGAATTCCCTGCATATGAGGAAAACGCTCCAGCAAGACCAACCTACGAGCTTACAGCCAACATGGCTGAGATCAGCACAGAACACGGCATGTCGTGAGGGAGAACAGATCTCTTTCCCTCCCTCCCAGTAAGTCCCAGCAAGCAGTATGGTGGCAGAATGTCTGCACTCGCTACTGGGGGTGTTTGTTATCTTCCCACCGTCAGCCTTGGTCATCACGCACAGACAAGTGAACCTTGGTCAGCTGACAGCAAAACTGCAGCAAAGCTAAACATTCCTCTTCTGCCCATGTCAGGGCCTGAAAGATCTTTCTGGAACCCATGTGATCATTGATGGAACCATTTTCAGCTCTCAAAAGTGGACAACAACATAGTGACCTCTCGAAGTTGAGCCACATGGAAAAAAAAAATCACAAGCCTATAAAAAAGAAGGTGCTGAGTTAAGGAATTAGAGCCAATGTTTCCACTAGAAAAGAAGACTTTCTTAAGACAAGAGGAAAAAGCCTAAATTCAACTACTCAGTGTGATGTAAGAGGACATAATATTTATGAGAAACGCACAATTTTAACTCAGCAAAGACAGAATTCAGATGAAATGTGTACTTGTCAAATTTTTAAGAAAATTAAACAGCAATCATGAATAGAAGATTTGGATTGAGAAATTCTCTAAGATTTTGGAGCAAAGGATAAAGACACTAATACGATGAGCGAAAATCTAAGTGGCAGGGAAGGCAGATTCGAGAAATCAATACGGAACATCCTAAAATGAAAAGAGCAACTCAGAAGCAGCAGCAACTCTGAAAAACTGCAGATAAATTCTCCTATCGTGAAGAAAGACTTGTATCTG
This sequence comes from Macaca thibetana thibetana, assembly GCF_024542745.1. Lineage (NCBI taxonomy): Eukaryota > Metazoa > Chordata > Mammalia > Primates > Cercopithecidae > Macaca > Macaca thibetana. Next base: position 165,555,030 of record NC_065584.1, on the reverse strand, counting down.
CAAACCAAAACAGCCCATCTGGCAACAATGAAAATGAAGGAAAACTGACCTATACTACATTTACTTGAGTGAAAATTCTGAATTCTAAGGAAAAGGAAAAAACAACCTAGAAATGTCATAATGGAAAAAAAAAGAAAAACAGGCTACCTAGAAAAAAAATAATAAAAGCTGGTCTCAGACTTCTCTGCAAAGCTAATGCTGATCTGTAGGTACTTTGCATTTCAGGGTTTCTGCTAGTGACCCTAAAGAAGCAGATCCCCCACTATACAATGCAAAGCTTTGAAGTATACCAGGTGCTTTCAGCGCAATAGGGTGAAGTGATACCACTTGAGTAACTACCCATCCCTCCAAAATTTACAAGAGAAATTACTTAAGTCTGAAATAGGGAGAAATATAAATCAGCAATGGCAACCAGGGCAGGCTAACAATGGCAAGAACGGGTGGAGGGACCAAGAAGAAACCCTATGACCAAGAATTCAAGAGCAACAGGAAGAACTTCTCAACCTTGCAAGAAGTCATGAAATGAAACACCTGCTCACCTGTCTTGTAAGAAATTATTTTAAAAATCATCCTGGCACAAATAAAATGGAATAAAACAATGGAGGGGGCACGGTGTAGATAAAACGAGGGGTAAGCAATGAAACCAGTGAAACCAACTTGGTGTCAGACTACCTGTAGGTAACGTGGCCAGGGAATTTGTTGCAAATGGCAAACCTGTTTCTTGAAAGAGATTTGTTTCTTGAAAGAGATTTGTGTCTTAGCCTGTTTTGTTTTGCTATAAAGGAGTAACGGAGGCTGGGTAATTTATAAAGAAAAGAGGTTTGATTTGGCTCAGAGTTCTGCAGCATGTATAAAAAGCACCTGCTCCTGGTGAAGGTCTCAGGGTGCTTCTACTCTGGTGGAAGGTGAAGGGGAGCCAGCATGTGCAGAGATCACATAGCGAGAGAGTGGGAAGACACCAGGCTTTTTAACAACCAGCTCTCCTGGGATCTAACAAGAGTGAGAACTCACAGATTCCCCCACCACCAGGGAGGGTATCCACATATTCATGAGAGGTCCACTCCCATGACCCAAACACCTCCCACTAGACACCACTTCCAACACTGAGGATCCAATTTCAGCATGAGGTTGTGGGGTGGGGGGGTACACAAACAAACCAAACTATAGTAGATAGATAGTTAGATGGATAGATAGTTAGTTAGATGGATAGACAGATGTCAATAGATGACAAATAGGTAGATAGATGATGGATGGATGGACAGATAGATAGATGATAGATAGATAGATAGATAGATAGATAGATAGATAGATAGATAGATAGATACATAGATACATACATACATACATACATACATACATACATACATACATAGATAGAAAGATAGATAGATAGATAGATGATCAAATATCTAAAATGTAAATTCTGGATGCAAAGCCTCAGATGACTTTCAGCTCTATTGGCAGAGTGAAGTAGGCAGCAAGGGTAATGCTTAAGCATTCAGACTCTGGAATCAGCTTCCCTGGGTTTGGATCCCAGCGTCCCCACCCGCCAGCTGTGGTCCTTGCCACCCCCGCCTGTGGCCTACTTCATCCCAGTCATCACACATCTCCCAGCTCTCATAAACTCTCCACACCCCTCCCCATCTGCACGGCTGCTGCCCTAGTTTGGCCTTGCAGCTTCTCCGTGGGTTATGGCATAAGTACTCCTCCTTGTGGTCCCTTTGCTTTCAGGCCTGTTCCTATCCCTCCTCTCCCTTCAATCCAACTTCCAGAAAAATCATTTAAAACCTTCAGTGTAGGAAAGGGTACAAACTCCCAGGAATGTAGGGAAGAGTACAAACCCCCAGGCTTAGTACACAAGGCCCCCTCCCCAAGATCTGATGCTATCTCCCTGTCCAACCATCTCCCCTAGCAGCCATAGTGAATTACATGTGGTTCTCAACATAGTGTCTCTCTCCCACTCTGAGAAAGCAGAATATTATGGTAGGGGCATCAAAAAGCCTAGTTTTGCAACCCAACCTTACCAGTTACCAGCTGTGCAAACTGGGCTGATTGCTTCACTATTACAATCCTCAGGTAGCTCATCTGTAGAATGGAGATGATAATAGTGACTGTACCACATTAGGGTTGTTGTGAAAATTAAAATAGTACGATGCAAGGAAATGATTTTTCATTGAGCCAGGCACATAGTGATCATTTGCAAATTAAAACTGGAATCATCATTACACCTCCGTTGTCCTTGTCCACACTATTTCCCATGCCTGTAATGCATTTTTTCAACCAGCCAATTCCCACATTTCCTTTGTGTTTATGTTTCAGTTCAAATGTTACTCTCTCTTTGCCTGCTAAGCTTTCAGTAGGGCTTGGCCACAGTGTGTAGTAAGGAGAAGCCAGTCTTGGTGCTTGCAATTAATTTCTCTCCTACATGCATGTTTCCCCTACACGTGTCTCGGTTTGACCCTTGACCTGTGACTTTGCAATGACCTGCTGGCCTACCTGTCTCCTCCACTGGAGGTGGGCTCCTTAAGAACAGAAACTGTGTCAGACTCACCTTAAGATCCCCACGACCTAGCAAAGTGCCTGGTCTGTGGCAAGAGCTCAGAAAGTATTTATGGAACAAAATGTAAGAGTGGCTTTGCCCTGCCTGAGAACAAAGAGGCCAAAAGACTTTGCCAATCATCATTCTCCATCTCATCAGCTAAGGTCATCATGGTTTTGATGCCTGGTGAGGTCCTGAGCAGTAGGCAGAGACCTGATGTACTCATGCCACATGGGCAGGATGGGATGGCTGGGGGCTGCAGAAAGCAGGGGTCCAGCCATTGCCTTGTGAGTTGGTGGCCTCAATACAGACAAGCACTTTTTGGAAATTTTCAAGTGAAGGGAAAACAAACACAATGATCAACAAGCAAACTGCAAGAAGTGCGAGGTTCTTGTAGATGAGCTCATGGCAAAACTGAGCTGTCTGATGAAGTGACAGCACCAGCCTGACCATAGCAGATTCTAGCCAAAACCCCAAAATAACCTCAGGCCTCTGGCATGCTGTGGCCAAGGCTTACTGAAAGTCTAGCAGCAAAGTGAGGATAGGCATCATTTCACCACTAAGAAAGCACACAAAGGAGCCAACACCCGAACCTCTTCCTGCCCCAGATGGTCCTGGTTGGAAGTCACCTGCTCTGGGTCAAGCTCCCTGTCTCCTGAGTCAGACCTTGGCTCTGCTGTGCAGACACACTGCCAGTTAACCTGGCCTTTTCCATGGTTTGTTAGGTGATGACCCAGGCAGATCGGATGATGGTTACTAGAAAGGAAGTTTTTGTCATAGAGAAGACTTTTGACTCATAGCTTAATGTCAGTCCATGAAATTCAAGGTGCTGGTTGATAACAATAAGGTAGAGGCAATTCACATCTTCAGGTTTTCAAAGTGTCCTTTGGACTCTGAATGCACCCCACAAAATGGAAAACGCAGTCCATCATGAGTGATTTGTGACAGAATGAACAATTGAAGCATTAGATAAGGGAGCTGATTGTCTTTAGAACTCTTCCTTTTCTTTTAGTCGTATCCCAAATATTTTAAATGAAACCTATTCAGTATAAAACCTGGAGATGCTAATTGAGAAGGCCACTGTGTAACAGAAATGGCCTCTGGAATGTATGAGAATAGAGTGTGGGATTTACATTTAACAGGGAGTTGGCAGGGAGGAGAAAGAACAACGAGTGTACAACTAACCCTCTTAGGTGTAAGCAGATATGTTGCAAGTGGTTTGTCAAATAACCCTTGTTCACTCCACAAAGTCTACCACTGCTGCCCACCTTTACACATTTTTCAAAGTTGCCTTTAGATATTTTTAGCAGCTTTGCTGCTCAAGAATCTTCATACTTCCTAACCAAGTTAATGTTGGTAATTAGGGAACTTGAACTCATGAGCAAGCAAGGGAAGCATTCGCCATGAACACTTACAAGGCATCATCCAGTCATTGAGTGAATTGCTGCTTCAATGCTGTAATTCCACGACCTTATAATAGGGTTACAGTGCCACGACCTCATTTCAGCTAGCTCCTTTAAGCTAGATGATTGTCTCTACCATCTTAAAAGATTTCTGGGAAAGCAGATTCTATAAACTTGTTTGGAAATCCTGGTAAGAAATTCTTTCACATACCCATCCCTCAAAGTGAGTGATTTCTTTGTCCAGGCAAAAACTTCCCTTTTAACCCCCTCCCTCCCTCCTTCCATCTTCCCCTTCTTTCCTTCCTTTTGTCCATCCATCCAACCAGTCTTCATGAAATACATACTATCTGTTAGGTCTGAGCTATGCACTAGAATGAGATGATGAACAAAGCATGCCTCTTGCTCTGGAGGCATCTAAACAGTAAAAACAAAATAGCGTTATATGTGCTAAGAATGTAGTTACAATCAAGAAACAGAGTATTAACAGCCACAGAACAAGGTGGCATAGCTAGGTATCCTGTAGGCACGCTATTATCATCATGTATGGAGATGGTGTTGTTTTCCAGAACCTCTGTCTTGACAGAAACATGACCAACTAAATATAAAAACAAACAAAAACACACAACTTCTAAATTCAGTGCAGACCACTCAATTCAATTGTTTGGAATGCCTCTTCAGAAAATTTAGATTGATTTTGCAAAAATGACATATTCTTTGATTATTAAAGTCATATAAAAATTTGGAAAACACAGAAATGAATAGAAAAGAAAAAGTAGCCAACAATCTACTATACAGAGATAACAGTGATTAATATTCTCTGTATAACTTTTCAATATATATCTATATCTATATATAGATATACTGGATTCATTTATAATTTAAAAATAAAATTGGGATCATGAAGTGCATGTTTTATAGCCTGTTACTCTTTTTAATACTTCTTAGCACTTTTTTTTTTTTTTTTTTTTTTTTTTTTTTGAGACAGAGTCTCACTCTGTCGCCCAGGCTGGAGTGCAGTGGCGCAATTTCTGCTCTGCTCACTGCAAGCTCCGCCTCCCAGGTTCACGCCATTCTCCCGCCTCAGCCTCCCGAGTAGCTGGGACTACAGCTGCCCACCATTACACCTGGCTAATTTTTGTATTTTTAGTAGAGACAGGGTTTCACCATATTAGCCAGGATGGTCTCAATCTCCTGACCTCGTGATCTGCCCGCCTCGGCCTCCGAAAGTGCTAGGATTACAGGCGTCAGCCACTGCGCCCGCCAGCACTTTGTTCTTAAATATCCTCTAAAATGATGCCTGTTTAATTATTGTCCGGTATTTTATCGTGTAGATGTCCCATGCTATTTCTAACCAATTCTTTATCACTGAAATGTAATTAATTTGAGGTTTTCACAATTACTATTAATGCTTGAACACACATGCACATATCTCTGATTAATTCCTTGAAATAAGTCCCTAAAGGCATAATTTCTGTATCTCAAGAGGTGCACATTTTAAGATATTTAATACATACTGCCAGGTTATTCTACAAAAGGTTTGTACTAACTTATTTTCTCACCAGCAGTACCTAAAAGTGTCCATTTTTTTTAACTTTACCAACATTGTGTATTTTGTCTTTTCTACTTTTTGCCTTTCGATAAGTAAGAGGAGATGGTAACAAATTGTTTTAATTTGCAGTTCTGATTAATAGTGAGGCTAACTTTTTCCATATGTTTAGTGTCTCTATGTACACATTTTTTAGCACGCTGTTCATTGCCTTTGCTCATTTCTCTCTATTAAGTTAAACTCTGCCTTCTGGTAACTTTCCCTGTTTCATCCAAATTGTGCCTTCTGGAACTATCCTAAGTGAGATTAATTCCTCCTTCATATGACACCCCCTCAAATACTTGAAGACAGAAATCATGTCTCACTTTCTCCAAGATAAACACCCCTGGCTCCTTCCATCATTTCTCATGCAGCAAAGTTTCAAGGGCCATCGTTGAAGACTTAATGCATAGTAGTCCCACTGCTCTATTACCCTGTGCACTCACACTCACAGTCACAGACCTTCATGCAACTTCAGAAAAGCTTATCCTGAATCCTCTTTGCAGCCTCTCTGGATGCAGTCACCTGTCTGCACCTTGGGCCTCAGCCTCCTTTCTCACACTCCATAAGGAGCATCCATAAGGACACTAAAAGTGAGTCCATGATCAAGGCATTTACCATGTGATATCAGGGGCCTGGAGCTCAAATAAAGTGGTAAGAAGATCACTTTGAGACTAGAAGCAGGAAGAGAAATGTGCCTGGTATAATTAGAATGATTAACTCAAGTGAAGAAAGCATCAGGAAGAATGAGATGGTCACCTTGGAATGGGGCAGAATTTGTCAGTACCAATCCTGCAGTATTATGGGCTTCCTCTAGGAACCCTGTCCTAACCCCAGGCAAGTTAGGGACCCTTCCTCTGTCCCCCGCAAGGCTGACTGCCCTGCCCACACTCCCTGTAGTCACCTGTGCGTGCACTGATCTCCCCACCAATCTGTGCAATCCCTGAAGGATGGGTCTGCGTTTGTACCCCTGTGAGCCTGGCTCAACAGCTGCCACCCATGGGGCCAGCACACATGCTCAGTGAACTGGACCACTCTCGGAAATCTCCCTCTCAGTGGTCCACATCCCTTTACTCTTAATTTCTTCTCAGCAAACAAACTTCTAATACAAATGTGGTTTCTCAAGTACTCAAAACTGATGGGTTCACAAGACATTGGACATGAGCATCCATGCCAGGGACAAGGAGCCCCATGACATTACTGAATCGCACCTGGCTAAAACATTCACTTATGAAAACTCTTTCACACTCCCTGGCTCTCAGAAATTCTAGAACATTGTCAAGACTTTCTGGATCTACAAAGCCGAGGTCCAGGCTCTGAACACTGGGAAGGTATTGCTGCTTAGGATCGCCACCCTTGAGTCCAGCTGGAGGCCTTTGGCAAACAATATCCTGACATTTCTGTGCATTAGGGTCTAAGTAGAAAAAATTTTTTAATGTATGTGTATATATATATACACATATCTATGTAAACGTCAAACAGATATATATATATATACATGCATGTATATGTAGTCATGCAGTTGTTTTGGTTAATGACAGATTGCATATATGACAGTGGTCCCATAAGATTACAATACCATATATTTTTTTATTATTATTATACTTCAAGTTCTAGGGTACGTGTGCATAACGTGCAGGTTTGTTACATATGTATACTTGTGCCATGTTGCTGTGCTGCACCCATCAACTCGTCAGCACCCATCAACTCGTCATTTACATCAGGTATAACTCCCAATGCAATCCCTCCCCCCTCCCCCCTCCCCATGATAGGCCCCGGTGTGTGATGTTCCCCTTCCCAAGTCCAAGTGATCTCATTGTTCAGTTCCCACCTATAAGTGAGAACATGCGGTGTTTGGTTTTCTGTTCTTGTGATAGTTTGCTAAGAATGATGGTTTCCAGCTGCATCCATGTCCCTACAAAGGAAACAAACTCATCGTTTTTTATGGCTGCATAGTATTCCATGGTGTATATGTGCCACATTTTCTTAATCCAGTCTGTCACTGATGAACATCTGGGTTGATTCCAAGTCTGTGCTATTGTGAATAGTGCCGCAATAAACATACATGTGCATGTGTCTTTATAGCAGCATGATTTATAATCCTTTGGGTATATACCCAGTAATGGGATGGCTGGGTCAACAATACCATATTTTTATTACACCTTTTCTATGTTTAGATACACAAATACTCACCATTGTGTTACAACTGCTAAAATATTCAGTACAGTAACATGCTGTACAGATTTGTAGCCTAGGAGCAATGGGCTATCCCACATAGCCTAGGTGTGTTGTAGGCTATACCATCTACGTCTGTGTAAGTACATGCTATGATGTTCACACAATGACTAAATTGCCTAATGACACGTTTCTCAGGATGTATTCTCATTATTAAGCGATGCATGACTCTATATGTATACGTATGTATGTATACGCTGATTAAGGGCACAAACTTAAGAATCAAGCTAGCTGGGTCCACATTCTGGTCCATTATGTATGCACTAGCTGTATGAGTTTAGGCAGGTTATAACTCTGTGCCTCAGTTTGCTTGTTTATCACATAAAAATAATAGCATCCATTCCATGCAGCTGTTGTGATGATTAAATGAGTTAATGTAGCTAAAACATTTATAATTACATCTGACACATAGTAAGCATTCGGTATTTATTATTATTATTATTATTTACATTTAAGAACTGCATTAAGGTGCTTACTATATTTGTGAATATAGAAAATTCATTCTTTTTACTTTTTAAACAGTATCTAAAATTATTTTGTTTTCAAATCATCCACATTGTTCATGGAAGGCCTCACATACAAGGTCAGAGGTATAGTCCACTAGAAGACAGCAAGGCTTCACTCTCTATTGACAGAGCATGGTAAGAAGCAAAGGATGTATGTGACAGGTCTATGAGCTGGTCAGAGATAGGACTTGGATCATTCTCCTAATAGTAGAGATTCAATTTGTCACTGCCAGAATCCATTATTAACATAACCCATTGCCCAAAAGAGGCCATGATACATATTAAGTTTAAGCTAGTTTATCTTAGAATTCATAATTTTTTCATTTGCTTGCCAATTACCAACATTCTATAAAACATTTTATTTACTCCAAGCACGAAGATGGCATTGGCATTTCTTCAAATGTATATTTTGCTGTATGCTTTGTGTTCCTGTGTATTAAAATATTTATTTACACAGACTGCACTGACCCATGTATAGGAATTTAATAAATATTTACATTTTGTAGCTTGATTTATAACAATTATTATTGCTATAGCTGCTTTTTCCTTATGTACCTTTTATAAATTGATGCAAATTTATTCAATATCATGATTTATTTGTGTAGTCATGAAATACACTATTGGTATTTGCTTTTATATTATAAAAATATATAGTTGATACATTTTTACCAGTAAATTTGTTGGGATTTTGTTGCCAGGATATTTTGTGTACCACAATTTTTTATAGTATGATTTTTAATTTGTTATGCTTTAACTCTTCTCCTGTTTAGGAAAAAAAAAGTGTAACCTGCTGCCAGCACTCATTTAATTTTACATAAACATGCTGTTTGAGTCTGAAGAAAATCTGACTAATTTCAATGTGAAAATAAAATATACAATCTGTTCTTTGAGTTATTTCTAAACAGAATTAACATCAGAATCATCTGAATCATCAGAATTGTCTATCTCAGTAAAATCAGATTCATCAAATGAATCTTCGGCCAACAACTGTTCAAGAACAATGTTACCAACATGCCTAGGAATGCTACATTTTCTAGGATTTGTATTTTCAGCAATTGAGAATTACTGTATTTTGTAAATGGAAATATCATTACTAAACACAGACTGCTATAACTAGAATGATGTCTTTTGTTTCCAAAGCCAATATACTAGAGCAATGTGACAATAATAAAAGCAAGATACTTTGTGGCAAGGTTATCTTGGGGTGAATGCTGTAGCCACAAGCGCTATAGGCAAGTATTCTCAGGGCAAATGGGAAAAGGGTTAAACATAGGCAAAAATAGAAAATATAACAAACATCCATATATACAGACACAGATTTTTTTCCCTAGCTTTACAGAAATATGATCAGTATATGAAAAACTGTACATAATTAACAAATCCAATTTGGTACGTTTGGACATATGTATACACTCACGTTATCATCTCCACAATCAAGGTAGTAAACATACCCATGACCTCCAAAAGTTTCCTTTCATACGTTTGTTGGTATTTATTTATTTATTTTTGTGGTAAGAACACAGCATGAGATCTACTTTCTTAAATGTCTAGGTGCACAGTATCTTATTGTTAACCATAGGTATTATATTGTACAGCAAATCTCTATAATTTACTTGTCTTGCTTAACTACCTTCTTCAATATACAGATTTAAAACATGTTAACATTCTGCCACATTTACTTCATGTTATCTTTATATTAGAGAAATAAAAAATATCCAGTGTAATTGGAGGACTTCCTGATACCATTCTGCTTCCTTTCTCCCCAGAGGTAAGCAGAGGTTTACGACTTTAATAACCGTGTGTACACTGATGACTCTTGAGTCTACATCTTCAGCGTGAACTATCTAATATTCTGTATATTTGATTAGTCATCTTGTTTATTGCCCATTTTTATCTTCAGAATACAGAACTGTGTCTATTTTGCACATGTGAAAGGAAAATAAATCTCGGGACCCCTAACTCACTAATCCAAAGGGAAAAGTCAAACTGGGAACTGGGTCATGCAAACCTGCCTCGCATTTGATTCCTAAATAAGATAGGTACAAATATTTTTTTAAAAAAAAGTAGCCGGGCGTGGTGGCTCACGCCTAAAATCCCAGCACTTTGGGAGGCCACTTTGGGAGGCTGAGACAGGCAGACCACAAGGTCAGGAGGTCAAGACCATCTTGGCTAACACGGTAAAACCCCATCTCTAGTAAAAAAGAAAAAAAATACAAAAAATTAGCCGGGCGTGGTGGCGGGCACCTGTAGTCCCAGTTACTCGGGAGGCTGAGGCAGAAGAATGGCATGAACCAGGGAGGTAGAGCTTGCAGTGAACAGAGATCACACCACTGCACTCCAGCCTGGGCGAGAGAGCGAGACTCCATCTCAAAAAAAAAAAAAAAAAAAAAAAAAAAAAGCTACATACCTCCCCACAATTTGCCCATAAGGAAATTCCTTGTGGGCTCCAAATCTTTACCCTAAAATAGTCCTGGTGAATTTCACCCTGGCAATGAAAATTGATAGCTTATCTTCACAGATGTGAGACAAAGACATCCTTCTGCTCACCTGAGACAAATGCATATCTGATTGCTTCCTCTGCTCTACTGTTGATGTTATCTTATGTGAACATGCAGATTCATTGAGCCAGATGAAGGCATAAGTGACTATTTACCGCCCCCTCACATATAAATTGTATGTTCAGTGAAAGGCTGATCAAAGACTCAAAAGGATGCAAGTGTTTTTCTCTTACCTATCTGCACCTTTTAAAAAATTTATTCCTCTTCCCCCAAGATCCACTCTTTTCCCTTTAAACATTGAAGCCCTCAAAATCATCTTTGGAGAAAGGCATATACCTATCTCCCAGGCACATTTCCTCAACTTCGGCAAATAAATCTCCTAAAATGATTGAGACTTGCCTTGATCATTTTCACTGATTTACATACACTACAATATCTACAGTGCCTGGAACAATGCCTCGCACATACATTGTAGGTGGTCAACAAATACATGTTGAATGAATGAATGAAACAATATTTTTAACTTTACTATATGAACGTATTATTAATGTGTTTTAAAATGTACACAAATTGGCCCCCACACTTTCATGGGTTTTACCTCCGGGAACCCACCAGGTTCTCACAATGAAAAACCAAGAAAAATCCCCACCCCCTATCTCTGGTAGCGGGAGATACAAAGTAACCATTTTGAAATATGTCCGAGCATTCTCCATAACAAAGACCTACTCTCCAAGAGAAAAGACTTTACCAGAACCTTATGTCACCTACAGAAAAGGGGACTTACTCAATTCCAGCCCAACTCTATCCTTCCCATATGGCCTAAGGTGAGGGGGAGATAAGAAACACTTGTGAAGGACACAGCCCCAGGACACAGGCCCATGAGGTTTAATCATAAGATTATAGAACAATTTCTCTACCCCTGCTCCTCATCCCACATCAGCAGGGCTCAATGCAAGGCATACTCTGTTTAAGACTATTTAAGGAAAAGCTATTTGAGCCAGGAGCCAGGGCTCCTGCCTGTAATCCCAGCATTTTGGGAGGCCAAGGCAGGAAGATCACCAAGTCAGAAGATGGAGACCACCATGGCCAATATGGTGAAACTCCATCTTCACTAAAAACACAAAAATTAGCTGGCCATGGTGGTGCACACCTGCAGTCCCAGCTACTCAGGAGGCTGAGACAGGAGAATTGCTTGAACCTGGGAGGCGGAGGTTGCAGTGAGCTGAGATTGCGCCACTGCACTCAGCCTGGCGACAGAGCAAGACTCCATCTCAAAAAAAAAGGAACAGAAAAAGAAAAAGCTCTTTGGAAAACCAAAGATAGTAGGGGAGAAAAACAAGGAATTTATAGCCTCTGGAAGCTATAGCTACAATATTTAAAACATTAAACACAGTCCAACTCCTAGGAATATTAATATAAAACCCCACACCAAAGGCCTAGTTACCTCAGTTCCTATTACCTGATATATCATGTCTGGATTTCCACAAAGAATTACATGGCTTACTAATAAGCTAGAAAAAAATCATAGTTTGAAGAGACAAAGTGAGCACTGCAACCAGACTCAGGTGTGAAACGGATTTTGAAACTACCAGATGTTTAAAATAATTATGATTAATAACTTATAAACTTTCATGGAAAATGTAAACAATATGCAAGTACAGATGTATAATGTAAAGCAGAGAGATGGAAATGCTTAAGAAAGAATAAAAAAGAAATGCTCAAATTAAAAAACACTGTGACAGAAATGAAGAAGGTCTTTGATAGACTCATCAGTAAACTGAACACAGTCAAGGAAAGTTTTGATAGACTCATCAGTAGGCTGAACACAGCCAAGGAAAGTATCAGTGAACTTGAAAATATATCAATTTGAAACTTTCCAAACTGAAATGCAAAGAGAAAAAAAGAATAATAAAAAAAAAGAACAGAACACTCAAAAATTGTGGTACAATTTCAAAAGATATAATATTTGTGTAATTGGAATACAAAAGGAGAAGGAGAAGATGGAGCAGAAGAAATATTTTTTAAAATGATGTCTGAAAAATGTCTAAAGTTAATGAGAGACATCAAACCACAGATCCAGGAGCCTCAGAGAATACCAAGCAGTATTACAAACAAACAAACCAACAAACCCCTCTATATTTAGGCACATTACATTCAAACTGAAGGAGACCAAACATAAAGAGACACTCTTAAAAGAAGCTAGAAAAAATAATCCCACACTACCTATAGAAGAACAAGGATAAGAATTACGTGGACTTCTCTTCAGAAACCATGTTAACAAGAAGAGAATGAAGTGAAATATTTAAAGCACTGAAAGAAAGTAGCTGCCAACCTATATTTCTATATCTCATAATTTCAATCCTTCAAATGTGAAGGAGAAATAAAGATTTTCTACAAAAAATCAAAAACAGACTTCATCACCAGTAGAGTGGCCCTGTAAGAAATATTAAAATAAGTTCCTTGGAAGAAGAGCATCAGAGAAGGAATAAATAAAGATAAAATAAAACATTTTATTTTTGTTACTTAAAATTGATCTAATAGATACCTGTTTGTTCAAAGTAATAACAGTAACAATGTATTGGGTGATGATAGCATACAAATAAGTGACACAAATGAGAGCAATAGTATAAGAAATGAAAAGACAGAAGAAGGAAGATTTTATTATAAGGTGCCTGCCCTATACATGAAGGGGCATAATATTTTTTGAACATGGACATATATATATATATTTGTAATTGTATATAATAATTGTAAATGTATGTTGCAAACTTAGGGCAAAGAATAAAAATATTTTTAAAGAAACTAAAAAAGGCAAAAAAATAGGAGGCAAATAAAGAATGAGAGAAATGAATAGAAAACATGGTAGTTATCAATCAAATTATATCAATAATCATGGTAAATGTAACTGGTCTAAATGTATCAATTAAAAGATTATGAGAGTGGATTAAAAAACCAGATCCAGCTATATGTTGTTTACAAGAAACCAACTTTAAATATAAAAACACAGCTAAGTTGTAAGTAAAAGGATAGAGAAAGATATACCATGCTAACAGTAATTAAAAGAAAGTTGGAGAAACTCTATTAATTTCATACAAAGCAGAATTCAGAGCAAGGAAAATTATCAGGGATAAAAAGGAACAATTTTCTTTGAAAATATAACAATCCCTAACATATGTGCACCAAACAACAGAGCATCAAAATATGTGAGGCAAAAAAAGACCTACAAGGAGAAATAGGAAAATCCACTGTTATAATTGGAGATTTCAACATTCCTCCTTCAGTAATTCTACATTGAGCAGGCAAAAAAGTCAATACAAACACAGTTGCCCTCAACAGCACTATCAATCATCTTGATCAAATTGACGTTAAAGAATACTTCATCTGGCTGGGTGTGGTGGCTCATACCTGTCATCCCAGCACTTTGGGAGGCCAATGCAGGTGGATCACCTGAGGTCAGGAGTTCAAGACCAGCCTGGCCAACATGGCGAAACTCCATCTCTACTAAAAATACAAAAAATTAGTCAGGCATGGTGGCACATGCCTGTAATCCCAGCTACTCAGGAGGCTGAGGCAGGAGTATTGCTTGAACCTGGGAGGCAGAGGTTGCAGTGAGCCCAGATCATGCCATTGCTCTCCAGCCTGGGTAACAAGAGCGAAACTCCATCTCAAAAAAAAAAAAAAAAAAAAAAATACTTTATCCAACAACAGCAGAATACACATTGTTCTCAAGCTGACATGAAACAATGAGATATACATACTACATTCTGGGCCATAAAGTGAACAAAAATTATTTAACATTGTATATATTTTTTGTTTAAGAACAAATTTATTGATATATAGTTCACATCAGTGGTTTTTAATATAGTTACATAGCAGTGCAACTATTACCACTATGTAATTTTAGAACACCTCTGTCACCCCTAAAAGAACATTGTATCCATTAGCAGTCATTCCTCATTCTTCCCTGCAGTACCAAGAAACCACAAACCTACTTTCTGTCTTCACGAATTTGCCTATTCTGGACATTTTACATAAATGAAATCATATGACGTGGGCTTTTGTGTCTGACTCTGTTCACTTAGCATGATATTTTTAAGGTTTGTTCATAATATAGCATGTATCAATACTTCATTGCTTTTTATTCCTGAATAATACTCTATTACAAGAATATACCACATTTTATTTATCTATTCATCACTTGGTGTACATTTGAGTTGTTTCCATTTTTTGGACATTATGAATAATGTTGCTATGAACATTTTCAATTCTCTTGGTTGTATATTTAGGAGTGAAAATTGCTGAATTATATGGTAACTCTGTTTTTAGTATTTTCAGGAACTGCCAGACTGTTTTCCCAAGTGGCTATACTATTTTACATTCCCACCAGCAATGTATGAGGATTCCAGTTGCTCCATATCCTCACCAACATTTGTTGTTACTTGTCTTTTAACCGTCTTAGTGAGAATGCGATGTATCTCACTGTGGCTTTTATTGTAATGATTTAGATACACTCATCATTTCAAATTGCCACTCTGACTTTATAGAATGCTCTGGGTGACAGAACCTAGAAGTGAGTTGCTAAAACTCCAATCACCTTTGTACAATTAGCTCTTATTTTTTATTTATTTATTTATTTATTTTTTGAGATGGAGTCTTGCTGTGTTGCCCAGGCTGGAACGCAGTGGCGAAATCTTGGCTCACTGCAACCTCCGCCTCCTGGGTTCAAGTGATTCTCCTGCCTCAGCCTCCCAAGTAGCTGGGACCACAGGCATGTGCCACCATGCCTGGCTAATTTTTTGTATTTTTAGTAGACACAGGGTTTCACCGTGTTAGCCAGGGTGGTCTCAATCTCCTGATTCCATGATCTGCCCGCCTCAGCCTCCCAAAGTGCTGGGATTACAGGCATGAGCCACTGCGCCCAGCTGTACAATTAGCTCTTTATAGAAACCTTTGTTTCAAGTAACAGGATGTTTTCCAATTACAAAGATCATTGTGTTCTAACTACAAAGAAAAATAAGGATATTTTCCCACCTATTCCTATAAGAATAGTTTTCTAACACAGCACCATGATCAGGTATGAGCAGCACCCAGTTCCCTTGGAATTTATATGCAGGTCTCCTTACCTGCTGGTGGCCAGGCCTTGATGTATCCTGTGCAGTGGACCACAGCATATTGGGCTTCTCCTTCTTTCACAGGGCCAAGACCATTCCTAAAAAAGAACATTTGTGAAATTGTTTTCATCATATGAGGGTGAGGCAAGGATGTTGATGACCCCTCTGGCATCTAAGCTACTGGGTTTCTTTGTCTGCCTTTGTGGTTTTGAATCTTGACTCCCCACCATCCTCTGTTCCTTCCTCCCACATGGTCTGAAAATCAAAACTAAATTCCACCCAACTCCCTGTTTTCTCTCATCTCTGCCACTGCCACCCTGATGTCTGGTTCTCTCAGTCCTCACCACACTAAGACCCTTCTTTAATCTAGACTGCTTAGCTTAGGGTGTTTAGACTATCAACCAGAACAGTCCCATAACACATATCAGAAGAGATACTGACCTGAACCTTTTCCTCATGGTGGTTATTCTGTTTAGAGGAAGGTGGTCCAAAGGAGCATTTCCACACCTGAGATGTGACAAATGTATTAGAACGAGCAAAGACCCAGGCAAGTTTATTCAGTATATGGTGCTGCTGTCAAGCAGATGAGCAATTCACGCTTACACATTTATTCAGGTGAGGCCTATAGCCAATTTTCTTCAACAGTGCAGAAGCAGACCTGTATGCCTTTGAATGTTTTTTTTCATGCCACTGAAAAAAGGAGAGTGTGACCCACTTTACAACACACACTGAAATTAGGCCCAGTCCAGAAGCTGGAGACCTACAGAAAGACTCTAGAAGAAACCTGGCCATGCTCAGTCCTGCAGATCATTTCAGTGGAACTCCATGGCTTTTAGGAAAGAAGGGAAGAGGGTGATGACAGCAATAACGTCCCTTCAGGCCTGAACAGAGACATCAACTCAAAACAGATGTTGCCAGTTAATGAACAGTAGCATTTTCTTAGGCTTTAGCATCACAGCTGTGGAAACTCTCTCCTCCCATACACTGTTCTGGCTCTAGGGACAACCAGACAGCTGGAAGTCTGCTCATGGCTGAGGAGAGCGTGGGGATGAGAGATAAACAGGTAGAGAATTCGGTCTTTCTGTGGGCCCCTATCTGTGAGGCAGGGGATGGTAGCATCACACTGCACACTCTGGGACAACCTTTTCTGCCTCCCTTTTCAATGACCCTCTCAGCATCTCAGGTGCTGAACACCCAAAGCCTGCACCATGGCCAGGCTCTGATTGCTGCTTGGTATATCCATTTTTTATGTGCATTTCCATTTCCCAACTACATCACAAGTGATATCCTGAATATCTTAATTTCAATACAGCAGAGATAAGAGTCTAATTATACTCTGAGACCTTAGAGAGCTGCGAGCACTAGTGTGGACTTCACAGGAGGCTCATCCCATGTCATTGCTGCCCCAGCAATGTTTGGCCCTCTACCCTTTTCTGGCCGACTGTGCCCAGTGCTTTGCTGAAAGTAGGCTGTTTTATTTGGAGGAAAATATTATGTTCTCAGTAGATGGCAATGCTGCCCACCTCTCAGGTAAACACAGGCAGTACGGACCTGGCACTTCAAAGAGCAACCAATATCACACTCCCTGGAAGGACACAAGGGCAGGGAAGGGACTGCACGAATTTCATTGACAGGGCAGTGATAGTGGCTTTATCGGCTAATAGAAATGATATACTATGGCACTTTCAATCAATTT